>NC_074689.1:22412001-22732001 GCF_029448725.1 Salvelinus fontinalis
TATTTCAATTAAAGCTTTTAACTATTTCTAGTCTAATAATTTTATTTCAATTAAACCTTTTGTATCGTCTGAGATCCCCAAAGATTGGAAAGCTGCCGCGGTCATCCCCCTCTTCAAAGGGGGAGACACTCTAGACCCAAACTGTTATAGACCTATATCCATCCTGCCCTGCCTTTCTAACATCTTCGAAAGCCAAGTTAACAAACAGATCACCGACCATTTCGAATCCCACCGTACCTTCTCCACTATGCAATCTGGTTTCCGAGCTGGTTATGGGTGCACCTCAGCCACACTCAAGGTCCTAAACTATATCATAACCTCCACAGTACTGTGCAGCAGTTTTCATCGACCTGGCCAAGGCTTTCGACTCTGTCAATCACCGCATTCTTATCGGCAGACTCAATAGACTTGGTTTCTCAAATGACTGCCTCGCCTGGTTCACCAACTAGATCTCAGATTGAGTTCAGTGTGTCAAATCGGAGGGCCTGTTGTCCAGACCTCTGGCAGTCTCTATGGACGTGCCACATGGTTCAATTCTCAGGCTGACTCTTTTCTCTGCATATATCAACGATGTCGATCTTGCTGCTGGTGATTCTCTGATCCACCTCTACGCAGATGACACCATTCTGTATACTTCTGGCCCTTCTTTGGATACTGTGCTAACAAACCTCCAAACAAGCTTCAATGCCATACAACTCTCCTTCCGTGGCCTCCAACTGCTCTTAAATGCTAGTAAAACTAAATGCATGCTTTTCAACCGATCGCTGCCCGCACCCTCCCGCCCGAATGACATCACTACTCTGGACGGTTCTGACTTAGAATATGTGGACATCTACAAGTACCTAGGTGTCTGGTTAGACTGTAAACTCTCCTTCCAGACACACATTAAGCCTCTCCAATCCAAAATTAAATCTAGAATCGGCTTCCTATTTCGCAACAAAGTCTCATTCACTCATGCTGCCGAACATACCCTCGTAAAACTGACTATCCTACCGATCCTTGACTTCGGCGATGTAATTTACAAAAATAGCCTCCAGCACTCTGCTCAGCAAACTGGATGCAGTCTATCACAGTGCCATCCGTTTTGTCACCAAAGCCCAATATACTACCCACCACTGCGACCTGTATGCTCTCGTTAGCTGGCCCTCGCTACATATTCGTCGCCTAACCCACTGGCTCCAGGTCATCTATAAGTCACCATAGCAACATCTATAAGTCATCTACAAGTCACTGGTCACCATAGCAACACCCACCCTTAGCACGCACTCCAGCAAGTATATTTCACTGGACATCCCCAAAGCCAACACTTTGGCCGCCTTTCCTTCCAGTTCTCTCCTGCCAATGACTGGAACGAATTGCAAAAATCACTGAAGCTGGAGACTTATATCTCCCTCTAACTTTAATCATCAGCTGTCAGAGCAGCTTACTGATCACTGTACCTGTACACAGCCAATCTGTAAATAGCACACCCAACTACCTCATCCCAATATTGTTATTTATCTTCTTGTTTCTTTGTACCCCAGTATCTCTACTTGCACATCATCATCTGCACATTTATCACTCCAGTGTTAATGCTAAATTGTAATTATTTCACCTCTATGGCCTATTTATTGCCTTACCTCCCTACTCTTCTACATTTGCACACACTGTACATAGATTTTTTCTATTGTGTTATTGACTGTATGTTTGTTTGTGTAACTCTGTGCTGTTGTTTTTTGTCGCACTGCTTTGCTTGATCTTGGCCAGGTCGCATTTGTAAATGAGAACTTGTTCTCAACTGGCCTATCTGGTTAAATAAAGGTGAAAAAAAGAAATATTAAATGTTGATCATCTGTTGTTGTCTGCTTGATTTACAGAGTAAGTGTCAAGATAATGTGTTTATGTTTTCATATGTTTTGTGCCTTGGATTGGTCTACTATGCACAATTGTGTATGATAGACTATTACGCAACACCCAACATTATTCCTGTTAATTATTTTGGATATAATGACAACACATAGCCTGGTGGGATTAATATGATCTGGTAATGAAATAACACGACAAAAACATTTTGCTTTCCATGTTACACAATTTTAAACAATATAAGTAGTCTACTTCAACCTGAATTTGGAGCTCAGAAATTCAAGTACTGGAATAGGCCTACTTTGAAATTTTCCTCAACTTGGTGCTTGAAAAGTCATTGTAATGATTGTAGCCAGTATCTAAATTATCCTGCTCTCTTATTATTATCGGTGAATTCGTTTGTGGTCCGTTTTTTGTGAGAGATGTGTTTACTTTAATTTGTTTCCCGCCGCTTCAATTGAAGAATGTTGCACTACTCTGTTGCGGTAAAACCATGTGTGGTTATTCTGAGGACACAACATCTAATGGCTTTCTATTTGTTCTCAAGTTCTTGTTATTTAGTCTTCCCGGTTCTGACCTTTCTGTCTGTCCTGACCCTGAGCCTGCCTGCCGTCCTGTACCTGCCTGACTCTGACCTGGTTTACAAACCTCTGACTGCCCTCGACCTGCCTTTTGCCTGCCCCCTTTGTTAGTACAATTCTCCGAATATGTATTATGTGCCTCCTGTGTCTGCATCTGGGTCTAATCCTGAGTCGTGATTGTATGAACTGATCATGACTGACCCAGCAGACTCGGACCAGCTCCGCAACGCCATCTCCTCCCAAGGAGCCACCATTGGAAGACATGAGAAGATCCGTCAAACCCTTATGGAAAGACTCCAGACCTTGGCGGAACACCATGACCATGCTTTCAATGCATTACTTCTGCAGATGACCTACTAAGCAGCAAGCCACTACGGTAACCTCCCACTCTCAGTAACCCCGCTACCAGGGGTGTTTTTCCCCAGCCTACCCTGCCTTCCTGTGAACCCCGCTTACCTCCTGTTGGAGATCCAGGAACCTGCCGGGCGTTTCTCTCCCAGTGCTTCCTCATCTTCGAGCTGCAGCCTTCTTTATTTCCCTCGCATCGCTCGAAGATAACGCTATTGTGCGGGAGAACATTTGCCTGGGCTACGGCATTGTGGGAGTAACAATCCACCATTTGCCTCAGTTTGGAGGAGTTTGTGGCAGACAAAAAAAGGTGTTCAATTCTCCGTCATCCGGGAGAGAGGCTGCTTGGAAGCTACTTGAACTGTTTCAAGACTCCCGTAGTGTGACAGACTACGCAGTGGATTTTTACACTTTTGCCGCCGAGAGGGCCTGGAACCTGGAATCCCTGTTTGACACGTTCCTTCATGGATTATCGGAGGTGGTTTAAGACGAGCTCGCCGCCCGGGAGCTTCCCATGGAACTCGACTCTCTCATAGCCTTAACCATACAGATCGATGGGCGGCTACAGGAACGTAGGAGGGAGAGGAGGTATGTTCCTGGTCACACTCGCTCGTCTACGATTCCCACCTCGCCTCCGAGGAATCCTGGAAGTTTCCGAAGTCTACATCACTGGGAGAATCCAATGTCACCTGAGTTCTCTCGGGAATCTCAGAGGGCTGTCGACTCATCTCCTCCGGAGTCCATGGAATTGGGCAAGGCTAGATTGTCTCTTGCTGAACGGTTGCACAAACTGAGCACCAAGAGCTGTCTGTTATTTTATGTTTTATTTAACTAGGAAAGTCAGTTAAAAACAAATTCTTATTTACAATGACGGCCTACCGGGGAACTGTGGGTTAATGCCAGCTCGGGGATTCAATACAGCAACCTTTTGGTTACTGGCCCAACGCTCTAACCGCTAGGCTACCTGCCACCCCTGCCACCCCTGTATTGTGGTACTACAGGACATTACATATCTACCTGTCCATTAAAAGACCAGATTCATCAGTAGGTTGGGGGGCGGCTAACCGGATGTTTGTCCCGGACTCTGCCCGTTTCCCGGTCCTAGAATGGGTACATTCCTCAAAACTCATTTGCCATCCTGGCTCCCGTCCGACCATGGCTTTCATCCGACAATGTTTTTGGTGCCCCAACATGGTTTGTGACGTGTCATCGTTCATCGCCCCCTGCACTGTGTGTATGCAGAATAAGACTGCGAAAAGCTCCGGCTGGACATCTTCAACCACTCCCTGTTCCTCACCGCCCCTGGTCCCAAATATCCCTGGACTTCGTCACTGGTCTCCCTTTGTCAGATGACAACACCACCATCCTTACAGTGGTGGATAGGCTTTCCAAAGCCGCCCGTTTTATTCCCCTTCCCAAGCTACCCTCAGCCAAGGAGACAGCCCAGCTCATCGTGCAGCACGTCTTCTGGATCCATGGACTTACGGTCGACATGGTCTCTGATTGTGGTCCTCAGTTCTTATCCCTGTTCTGGAAGGTATTCTGCACCCTCATTGGGTCTTCGGCCAGCCTGTTCTCAGGTATTCCCCTTGTCTAACGACCAGCCGGAGAGAGCCAATCAAGACCTGAAGACGGCTCTTCGTTGCCTCATCTCCGCCAACCCCACCACCTGAAGCCAGCAACTCGTGTGGGTGGAATACGCCCGCAACACCCTTCCCTGCTCGGCCATTGGTCTCTCACCCTTTGAGTGTTCCTTGGCATATCAGCCCCAGCTCTTCCCTGAGCAAGAGGTCAGCATACCTTCGGCCCAGATGTTCGTCCGCCGCTATCATCATACCTGGAAGAGAGTCCGGTCTGCTCTTCTCAAGACCACCACCAGGTATCGTCGACAGGCGGACCGCCACCGGAGACCGGCTCCCCGCTATCGTCTCGGGCAGAGGGTATGGCTGTCCACTTGGGGAGGGGCAGAGGGTATGGCTGTCCACTCGGGGAGGGGCAGAGGGTATGGCTGTCCACTCGGTGAGGGGCAGAGGGTAAGGCTGTTCACTCAGGATCTGCCCCTCCGGGTGGAGTCCCGTAAAATTTCCCTCCGTTTTATCGGCCCTTTCCCCATCTCTAAAATCCTTATTCCCTCTGCTGTTCATCTTCTGTTGCCCCGCACCCTCCGTATACATCTCACTTTTCATGTGTCTAGGATCAATCCCATGTCTCACAGCCCTTTGTCTCCTGTTTCCAGGCCCACCCCTCTCCCTGTCTTATCGACGGCCATACGGTGTACACGGTGAGACGCCTCCTGAGTGTTCAACCTCGTGGCAGGGGATTCCAGTACCTGGTTGACTGGGAGGGTTATGGCCCGGAGGAGAGGTGCTGGGTCCCCGCTAGAGACATCCTGGACCCAGCCCTCATAACTGAGTTACGCCGTTGGCACCCCGGTCAACCAGGTATGTGCCCGGGTAGGACGCCAGGTGGCGCCCCTGGGGGGGGCTGTCACACATTGATCTGTTTCACCTTGTGCTTGTCTCCACCCCCCCACCAGGTGTATCCCATTTTCTCTTCCTATTACCTCCTGAGTATTTATATCTGCATTTTCTGTTTGTCTATTGCCAGTTCGTCTTGTCAGGTTGTACCAGTGTGTTCCCCATTTTTCCTGTTCTCAAGTTTTTGTTTATTCGTCTTGCCGATTCTGACCTTTCTGCCTGTCCTGACACTGAGCCTGCCTGTTGTCCTGTACCTGCCTGACTCTGACCTGGTTTACGAATCTCTGCCTCCCCTCGACCTGACTTTTGCCTGCACCCTTTGTTATAATAAATATTCTGAGAATCGTGCATCTTATAATAAATATTCGGAGAATTGTGAGTCATCCTGAGTCGTGATAGAATATCCCTTTGAGCATGGTGAAGTTATTAATTACACTATGGGCGGTGTATCAATAAACCCAGTCACTACAAAGATACAGGCATCCTTCCTAACTCAGATGTCGGAGAGAAAGGAAACCACTCAGGAATTTCACCATGAGGCTAATGGTGACTTTAAAACAGTTATAGAGTTTAATGGCTGCGATAAGAGAACTGTCTGATAATTAAAAAAATAATGTTAAATAATATTATTGCATCCTGAACCTATTTAGGCTTGCCATAACAAAGTGGTTGAATAGTTATTGACTCAAGACATTTCTAAAAACATTATTCCATTTTGATTTTATGGGGTATTGTGTGTGTATACCAGAGAAGACTGATGGGAGGAGCTATAGGAGAATGGGTTCATTGTAATGGCTGGAATGGTATCTGGTTTCCATATGTTTGATGTGTTTGAAATTGTTCCATTTATTCCATTACAGCTATTTCAAAGAGTCCTCCTATAGCTCCTCCCTCCAGCCTCCTCTGGTGTAGACCAGGGACACAAAACAATGCAGTTATCACGTTTAAAGGTAAGACCCAGGTGCAGACAGTGTCAATATAACAAAAGTTTATTAAATCGAACAGGGGCAGGCTCAGGGGCAGGGCAGACAGAAGGGTCAAAAACCGTGAAAGCAGGAACTATAGACAAGACAGGAGCAAAGGGAAAACCGCTGGTAGATTTGAAGAACAAAGGTGAACTGGCAACAGACAAACAGAGAACACAGGTATAAATACACAGGGTATAATTGGGAAGATGGGCGACACCTGGAGGGGAGTGGAGACAATTACAAAGACAGGTGAAACAGGTCAGGGGAGACAGCAGTAAATAAACTGTTCGGTTTATAATAGGGTAAGACATTTATATTCTTCAAAAATCAAGAATTTAAAGGAGCATTGAACAGATTATCAGATCCCAGATTGCAAATTTGTCTAAATGCATGCTGTCAATAACGGTCAGCCTACTTCAATCTTTTTTCATAAAACCCCCTCTGATTCTATACATGATAACAAGATCTATTTGATATTTCTCTCACAGAGGACAATTTTCACTAGTCATCAATTCCGTACTCAACTAGTTAACTTAAGCTATAGAAAGGAGTCAACCACAAATGCATGAATATTGATGAATGAAGGTGCATACCTCATCAATCCTTAGGCTTCAAAACTGAGGAAAATCTAGAAATTCACAAAAGTTCATTGAATCTGTCAAAAATATTTTTGGTGCAATGTTGCCATTCCTTTGAGATCACACAGGTCATTTTCAGGCTGACTGTTAACCTTTTATGTCTTTTGTTTGTTGAAAAACACAATAATTTTTGATTCCATGTAGAACCCTTTTGGTTCCATGTAGAACCGTTTTCCACAAATGGTTTCATTTTACATGGAACCTAAAAGGGCTTTCCTATGGGGACAGTTGAAGAACCCTTTTGGTTCCATGTAGAACCCTTTTCCACAAATGGTTTCATTTAACATGGAACCTAAAAGGGCTCTCCTATGGGGACAGTTGAAGAACCCTTTTGGAACAGTTTTTTCTAAGAGTGTGAGGTACAACATTGCTGACAGTTGTTTGCTTGGAGTTCCCCTTTGAATTATTTATCATTTTGCAGGTTTAATGAGTTTGATCACAAATTCTTTGGCATCACTGAAACTGAAGTGGAACAAATGGACCCCCAGCAAAAACTCCTTCTTCAGTGTGCATACAGGGCTCTGGAGAATGCTGGGATGCCAATGGAGAAGGCCAGTGGGACCAAGACAGGAGTGTTTATAGGTAAAGTGGATAATAATGTGTTATTTTAGGGTGTTTTCACAGCCAGTGTCCCATAAAAGGATCTTATGGTATGGCTTGTTCAGAAGTTGCTTCACCGATTTTCAATGTCAAATTATCCTGCTTTCTCCTACAAAGACAGCAATGTGAATGCAAAGGCGATTTGGACCACGGAAATGTCGGGCCTTAATAATTACGAAAACCTCCCAGAAATTACCCCAACTACCCCAAACAGCTACTCCAAAATACCCCAGACCATCCCAAAATACCTCTAATGGCAACAAAATACTCCAAGCAACCCCAAACTACCCCAGGATACCAGAAACTCCCTCTACGGCCACAAGATGACACTGTTGTGCATGAAATTTAGCCATCCTTCGACCAGTTTTATCTCATTTTATCAAATAAAATGCCTTAATCAAATATATGCAATTGATTCTCCATCGTAGTGGCCCTTTGGTCTCCTTTTCTTGAAAATCAGCTCCTGGCAGAGAGCGCAGAAGTGCTGCCCCGCTCCTCTGAACTAAAAATACATAATGTTTTTGCCTAGTAGTAGTAACTGAAACATGGATACTGGCTGTAGGACTATAACTCGCACATGTGGCCTAATATAATAGTATGTCTTGCAGTTAAATTATATATCAAATATAAATTTTGTCTCATATATGATTTCTTTCAGCATCTTGAGAGAATGGGAAAGCACGGTTAGGGACTGTGCAAACATGCTGTCTTTGTCAGGGACATAAAAGCTGACAGTAGGCTATTTTAACCACATAAAATATGCATCCAAGAGGAACTGAAATCTTATCAGATTCATGTTGGACCGTTTTTCACAGCTTTCCAAAATGTCCTTTTGACATTTTGCAGGGACAATCTTTCCACTGTTTTAGAGTTATTGCATTGCTATTTCTCCCCGGTGCCTACAAGTCCTTGCTCTGAGAGCAGAAATGGAAGAGAAACCTTTAAACCAATCAGAAATGGAAGATTAATTGAACTAATTTAAGTTTGTGACAAGTGTAGTGTAGAGAATCATTGTACAATCTAACCCGCTGTGACATATCTTTTCAATAACCAAAAATATAATATTTTCAGCTGTTTTGAAGCTGGTGTATAAAACCAAAAGTAAAAGATGCGAAAACGAAACTTCATAACAGGAAGCATAGAAATAGCACACATAGAACAGATCTACCGTATCTTAGACTTCCTTTCAATTAGAATGACAGATCTATAACTCACATTGCTATGTGAATTTAGTGGTCCCCAAAAAGGGACTTATTGCCGCTTTGAAGTGGTTTAGATGGTACAATGATTCTCTACTTGCTGGTTTTGTCACAAACTGAAATTAGGCAAATTAGAATGTTAGCAACCAGGAAAACGCTATAGTTCCGCATATTTCCGCATAGTGCATCTTTAAGATAAGCAGCACTGTTTACGCCAAGGTTTTATTGAAATGATTAGGAGCATCTGACACTCTGCAAATGTCTGGTGTCTAGTAAAGCAGGGGCTCAGGCTCTGGCAACAGAAATAGATAAAGGGAACATTTGACAGGTTAAAGAAGGATTTTTAAGCCTTGAGACAAATTAGACATGGATTACGCATATGTGCCATTCAGAGGGCAAATGGGCAAGACAAAAAATGTAAGTGAACTGGATATGGTCGCATTTACCCTAGCCCTTACCCTAATCATAAGTATGTTGTACAGTGTAACAATTAGTAATTACAATACTTGTTACACTGTATTTACAGGAATAATGACATAGTTATAAAGACATTGTAATGTCAGCGATTTGGCTATTGATTATTTAATAATTTCAGTATTATTGTCTATTTAATTTTGACTGCATTGGTCCTCCATTGAAAGAAAGCCCACACACAATAAAATGTCAGTTGTGTATTATTTTCAATAATGTGTGCCTATTTTCATTCAAGGGCTTATGAACAGAGATTATGAACAATCTGCTGCATTTATGAACCCAAATTTAATCAACCACTGCACCGGCACCGGACTTTCTATGAGTATAGCAGCCAACAGAATCTCCTACATCTTCAACTTCACTGGACCCTCTCTCTCCATTGACTGTGCCTGCTCTTCATCCCTTGTTGCTCTTCATTTAGCTTGTCAAGCCATAAGACAAGGTGTGTAATGTATCACATTTACCTACGTTTTACAACGCATGCAACATTTTGTCAAAATGTAATCTGACACACTGACTGAATTCACGACAACAACAAAAAAAACAAATTATTTTACAAAGCCCTTTTTCCGCAGCTCTGTCAAAGTGCCCTGAAGAGCAAAGCAGAGGCAAAAGCATGGTGGCTCTCATCACAAAATATAATCTGACAGATTTGTATACTGTATGCTTTCGCTTCTCAGGTGACTGTGAGATGGCTCTTTGTGGTGGCGTCAATTGTATCATACAGCCACTAGTCTTTGTCGCTCTCAGCAAAGCAAAGATGATTTCACCTGAAGGCACCAGCAAACCTTTCTCCAGCAGAGCAGATGGCTATGGCAGAGGAGAGGGTTGTGGGATTATTCTTCTGAAGCCACTAAAAAAAGTAAATTATTTTCTGTTTCACCGTCACAAAATTGCTCTCACTTCGACTTTTTTATTTTAACCCTACACACTGATTTCTATTTGACACAGGCTCTCAAGGAGAATGACCATGTGTGGGGCATCATAAGCAACACGGCTGTAAACCAAGATGGTCACACAGTCACTCCAATTACCAAGCCATCCATGGTCCAGCAAGAGGAGCTGCTGCGCGGAATCTATTCAGAGTCTGACCTGCTATCGGTCCAGTACATAGAGGCTCATGGGACTGGAACTCCAGTGGGGGATCCCATAGAAGCAGACAGCATCTCCAAAGTCATTGCCAAAGCCAGACCTCCAGGTTCAGAGACACTCCTCATCGGCTCTGTGAAAGGCAACATTGGACACACTGAATCTGCAGCTGGAGTGGCAGGGCTAATCAAGGTACTCCTAATGATGAAACATGAAACCATTGTCCCTTCACTGTTCTACTCTGAGGACAGTGCCAGTATAGATGCTAAAGCCTTGAATGTAAAAGTTCCCACTAAAGCAGAAAAGTGGGGCAACGCAGGCTCTGTTGAACGGGTTGCAGGAATAAACAATTTTGGTTTTGGAGGAACAAATGCACATGCTATTGTCAAACAACACAAGCAGTCAAATGTTCCTCAAAAAAGTGGTAGGAAATCACACAATTTATTTGTCCTCTCTGCCAGTTCTGAAAAGTCTATGAGTATGATGATGGAGGACACACTTGAACAGATAGACAGAGACAACAAAGGGGATCTAGAAGCTCTTGCATACACATCTGCATGTAGAAGAAGCCACTTGAAACATCGATATCGGAAAGCATTCAGAACTCTCTCTCTGGCTGATCTAAAAGACCAACTCAAGTCTGCCATGAACAAGGTAACAACGCCATCTTACTCAGATCCCAGGCTAGTATTTGTCTTCTGTGGGAACGGTGTAACCTATCAAGGCATGTGCCAGCAGCTCCTGAAACATGAGCCTGTGTTCAGAGAGAAGATCAGCCAAATTGAGAAGCTTTTCCAAAAGTTCAATAAAATGAGTATCATAGAGAGACTTGAGAGTGAATCAGAGAGTAAGGATCTTTCAAAACCAGATGTTGTCCAGCCCCTCCTCTTTGCCATTCAGGTTGGCATAGCCAGTCTCTTCAAGCACTGGGGCATCAAACCTGATGCCATTCTTGGCCACTCTGTAGGAGAGGTTGCTGCTGCCCACTGCTCTGGTCTGTTGTCCCTTGAGGATGCAGTGAAGGTGTTCTACTTCCGCAGTACTCTGCAGAATAAGGTCACAGGAGGGAAAATGCTTGTGGTCAGTAACATGGTCGTATCAGAGGTCTTGAACCTCCTTCCCTCCTACTCAAATAAGGTTTCCTTGGCTGCCTTCAACAGCCCACAGTCCTGCACCCTCTCAGGTGATGCAGAGGCTATAGACAGTCTCCATCGAAAGCTGAGCAGCTCAGTCAAGAGTAAGAATCTGTTCCTCCGTGTTTTGGATGTCCCTGCGGCATACCACAGCCAGATGATGGATCCCATCCTGTCTCAACTAGAGGACAGTATTGGCTCTTTACAGGTCAATGATGTTGAGACACAATTGTTCTCCACAGTGACAGGAAAGGAGGTAGAGCAGACTGACTTCAGCACAGGCAAATACTGGGCCAGGAACATTCGAGATCCAGTTTCATTTGAACAGGCAGTGAGATCAGCAACCAAAGAGAAAAAGAATGTAGTCTTTGTGGAGATTGGCCCGAGAAGAGCTCTACAAAGAAACATCCAGGAGACTCTGGGAAATGACACCATAGTTCTGTCCTCAGTGCAGCCAGATAAAGATCATGAGACAATGCTGAATACTGTGTTCAAACTGTTTGAGTTGGGTGTTCAGGTAGACTGGGATCAGTTCTACAGAGGCCGTGAGGCTTCACCAACACCTTTCCCAAGGTATCAGTTTGATTCTACTCAGAGAGATGTTATCATTGCTGCATCAAAGGTACATCATACATCAGCTAATCATCCTGTGCTAACTCATACAGCCAGCGATAGCAATACCTTCAGTTGTGATCTGTCTTCTGACTCAGTATCCTACCTGCATGAGCATAAAAACAATGGTGTTGCCATAATCCCTGGTGCATTCTATACTGAGTTGGGTTTGGCTGCCTTCATGGCCAGTGCCAAACCAAAGGTTCCACTCAACACACTGCAAGTCAGTATCAGTTTTCAGAGTCCCTATGTTTTCACACAGAATGCACCAGAGATTAAAGTACAACTTGAACCAGCAGTGGATGAGACCCATTTTAAGATATATTCTCCCTCCACAAACCATGCATCAGGTACAATAAGGTGCAAGCGAGGACAGCTAGCTGAAGAGCAGAACATTCCGCTAAGCTCGATCTACAAAAGATGCAATTCAGTGTTGAGTTCTGAAAAGTTCTACACTGAAATTGCTCTGGGTGGGTTTCAGTATGGCACTGTTTTCCAGAACACGGGGGATGTACACTATGGTGAAGAGTTTAAGGAGGCTTTTTCAGTTGTCACAGTTCCAGAGGAATTGCTGTCTCAGTTGCATGAATACTGCATTCACCCTGTAGTGTTAGACTTCCTGATGCAACTCGCTCCTGTTACAGTAGCATATAGATCCTCTTCAAGGCCCGGGTTTCCTGTCCAAATAGGCAGCTTGACAGTGTTTGAACCCCTGCAGGAGGAAATGATTGTGTATCTGAAAGCAATTGATGAAGGTGTTGATCACTATGAAGTATGTGGTTGCTTTACAGACAAAGAGGGAAGAGTTTTGGTTGAGCTTAAACATGTGATGATTAAATATCTTGGGAGCCGCTCTCATGTTGTTGAAGAATACTTTTTCCACAATGACTTCAATGTTGTCTGTGAGGATATCAATTCCTCTAATGCCAGTGAGGCACCAAAGGCCTTGGTCTTTTCTGACCAGGTAGAACTTCCAAAAGCCATGCAACCACACTTAAGTTCACAGTCTAGATACATCTCCTTCACACAATCCAAGGAGGTCTTGAGCCATGGATTTCCTACACTCCTGGCAAACCTTAATATCACAGATCTCAACAAACACTTTCAGGAGGTCTTATTTGTGTGGGGTCGGGAAGATGTTACTTCACTAAGAACCGAGTATGCTCTGGAGAATATGGTAAGCTGCTGTGAGATGTTCAGGAAAATTGTCCTGGCACTGAGGGCCATGCAATTTACAAATTCCATCAGAGTAATAACCTACAAGGCAGCGGAGAGCACAGTGGGCCACATCAGCGCAGGCTTTGTCCTGTCAGGCATGACTAGATCGTGTGCTGCAGAAATGGAAAACCTTTCTTTCCAACTGATTGACATCAACTCTGTCTCTACAGAGGACATCAGAGCTCTGTCTCAGGTCTTACAGTCATACCCTTGCAAAAGATACCCAGAGTTGGTTGTGAAAGGTGGGCTGATTTTGAAACCTGATATTGTACATACTCCCATTGGAAGCATTGAGAGCACTGGGGGAAGGATTTTCTCTTCAATGTCTGAGCCATGCATCTTTCAGACTGCTGATCCGTACAAAATAACTAGCTTGTCTGCTGTTCCCTGTGATGTTGACGATACAAACATGATACAAACACGATACAAACAAACCCATGAGAAATCAGTTGAGATTCAGCTCAGTAAGATATGTGTTCATTCCTCAGACTACTGTCCTGTCAGTGTCTCTGACCTGAACTATGGTCAGACAATATACTGGAACAATCACACATCTCAGAACCACCAGCTCCTGGCTCTTGACTTCAGTGGTACTGTCACAGCTGTAGGGAAAGATGTGAACACACTGAAAGTGGGAGACCATGTAGTATCATGTTATCCCATTGCTGCATCTTCTAAGATTGTGATTCCTGAAGCAGCTTGCTACAAGACAAAGTGGCTCACATTTCTGAAAGAGGCTCCTTGTGTCTCCTACTTTGTTCTGGCATGGGAAATACTGCACAGACTGTTACCTACCATCAAACAACAGAGAAGGTTGAGCATCATCTCCTCTGTTCCTGACTCTAGTCTGCTGAAGGTCTTAATCCAAACAGCAAACAAATCAGGATGGAAGGCCATTGTAGGGACACCGTGCAATGGGATGTTTGTTGATGCAATTCTCCTCCTTCCACCATTTGATAAATCTCTGTTGGCAGAAGTCAGCAATTGTTCTGATGTCAGACATGTTGTCATTGTCTGTGAATCCCAGTCCCAATGCTTGCTTGAACAGAGGGCTTTCCAGAATGTTAAGGATAGTGTTCACATACAGACTCTTCAGATGTCCAGCATCTTACAAAAGGGATCACTCATTGCCAAGGGGCCACACATTTATCGTTGGCTCCATTCCATGGATTTGGACAGGATATCATTTTCTCTAGAGACCTCTACCTTTCAGAGAATGTCATCCGGTAGCATTGACTTCCTGTCTGTTGAGGAATCTGAGTCGTACTTCAGCTCAAAGACCCTGTCTGTTGTGGCACTGGGTAAAGATGATTCCAAAGGCACACTGTCCAACATTCAGTTGCTGCCTAAACCAACCCCGCTTTTCCAGAAGAAGTCTGTGTACATCGTTACAGGTGGTCTCTCTGGGCTGGGGTTTGAAACAGTGAAGTTCCTTTCGAAGAAAGGTGGAGAGTACATCGTCATACTCTCCAGAAGTAGCCCCACACCAGACATACAGCAGGAGATAGTCATTCTGGAGAGACAATGGAGTGCCCATATTGTATGGATGGGATGTGATGTCTCTGTCTCTGAGCATGTGCTCAGAGTGATTGGTCTCATTGGGCAGAAGTTTCCCTCTTGTCCAATCAAAGGGGTGTTTCACAGTGCAGTCGTCCTGCATGACGGGTTGATTGAAAACCTTGACAAATCCCACTTTGAGAAAGTCCTAAAGCCCAAGGTGAATGGAGCTCTGAATCTGCACCACGCCACAAAACACTGCAAGTTAGACTACTTTGTGTGCTACTCTTCCATCTCTTCTTTCCTTGGCAATGCCTCACAAACAAACTATGCAGCAGCTAATTCATTCCTGGACTACTTCTGTCAGTATAGACGGAATATTGGCCTATCTGGGCAATCCATCAACTGGGGAGCTTTGAACCTTGGTCTCCTGCTTAACAAGGATCATTTACAAAGGTTTCTGGAGAGAAGGGGATTGATGGTGATGGAAGTTACAGAGATTCATGAGAGTTTGGAACAATGCCTCTTGCTGAACAAACCCCAACAGGTTGTATGTAGGTTTCACATCAAGAACATGATGAGCAATGTCCTCTCTCAAAATGCATCATTGACCATGCGTATGTCTGCATTAGTGGATGAGGCAGTGCAAAAACTCAAATTCCAAAAGTCACAGTCTGAACATACTTCTGTGTCATCTTCCCCAAGTGAATACATCAGGTGTGTACTCAGTCAAACAATTGGTGTTGACAAGAATGAGTTAGATGACGATTCTCCGCTCTCTGCCTTAGGCATTGACTCAATGCTAGCCATGACCCTGCAGAACCTCATCTTTCAGGATAGGGGTGTGAATGTGCCTCTGGTTACATTGCTGGACCCCAATGGGACACTGTCTACATTGGTATCAATGCTGATGGAGAGTACTGAGGGTGAATCTCAGAATGATGATCAGAAAGAGGACATGACAGATGACATGTTGACAAGACTATAGAGATTCCAATTGAACATTTATAATTGAAAATAAAAATGTAGATATCAGATTTTCCCATCATATTTACATGTTTGATCAGACAAGATTCAGAAACATTTACACATATCATTATTCAATATATTTGAAACAATGATTAGTGTGAGACCGTTAATTCCCTTAGACATGACCTGCATCCTCACAAAAAATTGTAACAAAGGTAAATATGTTGTGAATTATCACTAAATGTGAAAGGAGTTCAATGTTCTGACTGCTGCGATGAAAAACTGTTTTTAAAACGTTCCGTTTTGGGGGTCAATTACCTGTATCTTCTACCAGAGGGGAGGGGCTGAAAGAGGTAGTTGCCTGGATGGGAGGGGTCATTGAGGATTCTTTTGCTGCACGTTTGGAGATGCGCTTGGTGTACACAGAGCTTACACCAGTCTATGGCTATCTCTGGGGTTTTTCTTTTGTAGGTGTTGCACAGAGCTTACACCAGTCTATGGCTATCTCTGGGGTTTTTCTGTTGTAGGTGTTGCACAGAGCTTACACCCGTCTATGGCTATCTCTGTGGTTTTTCTTTTGTAGGTGTTGAGCATTAGGTCGTTGTCCTTACACCACATCACTGCCCGAGTCACTTCACGGCGGCACTGCGTTTCATTGTTTTCTGTGATGAGGCCGACTATGGTGCTGTCATCAACATATTTTAACCTGTCTGGCTCCGGGGTTCCGCTAGCGGAAATTCAAAAAATATTTTTGAGAAATATTTAACTTTCACACATTAACAAGTCCAATACAGCAAATGAAAGATACACATCTTGTGAATCCAGCCAACATGTCCGATTGAGGTCTGCTGAGATGTAAACTGGTTCGTGAAAAGGGAGAAGAGGGGGGACAGCACGCAGCCCTGTGGTGCACCGGTATTGAGGGTGAGATGGCAGATTGTTTACCTTGACAGTCTGGTTCTGTTCCTCAGGAGGTCCAGTATCTAGTGACACATAGCTGGGTTGATGTCCATGTCATGCAGCATAGTGAATCGTTTGTGGGAATTGATGGTATTGAATGCCAATCTAAAGTCTATGAACAAGATGCGTGCGTAGGTGTTAGGTGTCTCCAGGCGTCGCAATGTGTGGTGGAGTGCCAGGATGACGGCATCTTCGACTGACCTACTAGCTCTGTAGGCAAACTGGAGTTGATCCGTCAATGGGGATGTGAATGATTGTAGGTAGGCCAGAACTAGGCGTTCAAATGTTTTCATAGCCACAGAAGTCAGGTCGACGAGTCTGAAGTGATTGAGGCAGGTTGTCTATGCGCTTGTTTCCTCAAACTGCTCATAAAACTCATTAAGCTTGTCTCTGCGAGGTAACGGTCCTCACGTGAAGGGGTGGGTTGTTTTTTTGTAATTTGTCTTCTACTGTAAGCATTTCCAGACTGATCTGGAGTCATTGGCAGTGAATTGTGCTTCCAATTGTTTTGTGTGGTTTGTGTTGTCCTTCCTTGCAGAGCGCAAACTTGGTTTATTTATATTTTTCTTGATCTCCGTTGATGTAGGCAGAGTTATTTTCCCTACATAGTAAAGATAGTTATGTTCCTTACATAGTAAATATAGTTATTTTCCTTACATAGTAAAGCTAGTTATTTTCCATACATAGTAAAGCTAGTTATTTTCATAGTAAATCTAGTTATTTTCCTTACATAGTAAAGCTAGTTATTTTTATAGTAAAGCTAGTTATTTTCATAGTAAAGCTAGTTATCTTCCCGACATAGTAAAGCTAGTTATTTTCATAGTTAAGCTAGTTATTTTCCCGACATAGTAAAGCTTGTTATTTTCCCGACATAGTAAAGCTAGTTATTTCCCTACATAGTAAAGCTAGTTATTTTGAGAACCAGGGCTTGCTGTTGCCGTATGATGCAACGATTTTGTGGAGAAATTCGGCGCATGTGACAAATACAATTTGATTTGATACCCGTCTCTACACAGAACCAGATGCATGACGTCACAGTGTCTGTGCAATCATCGAGTGTGGTACAAATTGTACATTCAAAACAGCCTTTCAGAGATTCAACAGAATCTTTGGACTATATTTGAACCGTTTTGGACTTTAGTTTGATAGTTTTGAGTTTTTGTTTATACATTGGAATGAGGAGCAGCATCACATGGTCAGATTCTCAAAGGGGAGCTCTAGGGAATGCATGGTAAGCAGATGAGATTGAACTGTAGCAGCGGTCTAGAATTGTATCTTCTCTTGTGGGGCATGTCACCAGTTGTTCATAGTTAGGTAACTCGTGGGACAGGTTGGTGTGGTTAAAATCACCCAGCACAATTGTGTTGGAGTTGGGTGAGATCTTTCCACTGTGGAAATATAATGTGCTAGTTAGCTGATGGTATTGCTGGCGTTAGCTTGCGGTGGGATGTAAACACCGGTTAGCACAATTGTCGCAAATTCCCTTGGTAGAATGGTCTGCAATTTATAGTTAGGAATTCAAGGTCAGGGGAGCATTGTTGATGTAGTATTGTACACCAGCGCTGATTAATCATGTATCAGACACAACCGCCTTGTGATTTTTGAGAACTTGACTGAGCTGTCGGATGGTAAAATCCAGGGGGGGTACGGCCGAGTCTGTAACAGATTGATCCAGACATGTCTTGGTCAGTCACATGGCGGAGCATTCCCTGGATACAGCCGAGTCTGGAACAGATTGATCCAGACATGTCTTGGTCAGTCACATGGCGGAGCATTCCCTGGATACAGCCGAGTCTGGAACAGATTGATCCAGACATGTCTTGGTCAGTCACATGGCGGAGCATTCCCTGGATACAGCCGAGTCTGGAACAGATTGATCCAGACATGTCTTGGTCAGACACATGATTCTCTGGAATCTCTCATAGTTTAGATCAAAAGCAGAAGTTCATTCTATTCCTGAGTGAACGGCAAGCAGAGGTGGCCGGTAGAAACATATCCTGAACCTAGAGAGTATACCGGCTCGCCTTCCACGTCTGGGTGTATTCCCACCTGTAGCAGTGACTGCCCAGGTATGTGTTTAGTCAGTAATCAGGCAGAGGGGGCCGGTAGAGACATATCCCGAACCGAGAGAGTATACCGGCTCGCCTTCCATGTCTGGGTGTATTCCCACCTGTAGCAGTGACTGCCCAGGTATGTTTTTAGTCAGTAATCAGGCAGAGGGGGCCGGTAGAGACATATCCTGAACCGAGAGAGTATACCGGCTCGCCTTCCATGTCTGGGTGTATTCCCACCTGTAGCAGTGACTGCCCAGGTATGTTTTTAGTCAGTAATTCCACAGGTAAGGAAAGATGTTGTGGAACAAAGACTCCATACTATTTCTCCCTGATGTTTAGTAGCTCCAAACGACTATATTCATGTAAACATAACGACTATATTTGTGTAAACATAACGACTATATTTGTGTAATCATAACTACTATATTTGTGTAAACATAACGACTATATTTGTGTAAACATAACGACTATATTTGTGTAAACATAATGACTATATTTCTGTAATAATATTTGTTCAAGGTGTTATGCAATATTTGGGCATTATTACAAAATCGACTTTTTATTTTAGAATGTTCATTTTGTTTTTTTTCTTATGTTTATTTGTTAGGATGTTACTTTATTCACATGTACTAATCTGTACTGTATTTCTTTTGTAAAATGTAAAATAAAATTATTTCAAATGAACCAGTTTAAAGTCACTTTTAACTTTTAATTAATTTATGAGTTAACATTGCTCTTGTTGTTAGTGGTTCAAGCAGCAAAGATGGGTGAAGCCCTATTGTACTTGATTATTATTTGCCGATTTGGTTAAAGAAAAAGGTAATTCCAGTGAGATGGTCAGGCTTAGGAGGTTGCAACCTTGCAGGATGGTAAAAGGCCTACTGACCAATAAACATTCAAGTGGGCGTGAGCATAATTGACATCATTTGAATTAATTGGAGGTGTACCTGTGGATATACACTGCTCAAAAAAATAAAGGGAACACTAAAATAACACATCCTAGATCTGAATGAATGAAATATTCTTATTAAATTCTTTTTTCTTTACATAGTTGAATGTGTTGACAACAAAATCACACAAAAATGATCAATGGAAATCAAATTTATCAACCCATGGAGGTCTGGATTTGGAGTCACACTCAAAATTAAAGTGGAAAACCACACTACAGGCTGATCCAACTTTGATGTAATGGCCTTAAAACAAGTCAAAATGAGGTTCAGTAGTGTGTGTGGCCTCCACGTGCCTGTATGACCTCCCTACAATGCCTGGGCGTGCTCCTGATGAGGTGGCGGATGGTCTCCTGAGGGATCTCCTGCCAGACCTGGACTAAAGCATCCGCCAACTCCTGGACAGTCTGTGGTGCAATGTGGCGTTGGTGGATGGAGCGAGACATGATGTCCCAGATGTGCTCAATTGGATTCAGGTCTGGGGAACGGGCGGGCCAGTCCATAGCATCAATGCCTTCCTCTTGCAGGAACTGCTGACACACTCCAACCACATGAGGTCTAGCATTGTCTTGCATTAGGAGGAACCCAGGGCCAACCGCACCAGCATATGGTTTCACAAGGGGTCTGAGGATCTCATCTCGGTACCTAATGGGAGTCAGGCTACCTCTGGCGAGCACATGGAGGGCTGTGCAGCCCCACAAAGAAATGCCACCCCACACCATGACTGACCCACCGCCAAATCGGTCATGCTGGAGGATGTTGCAGGCAGCAGATCGTACTCCACGGCGTCTCCAGACTCTGTCACGTCTGTCACATGTGCTCATGTGCTCAGTGTGAACCTGCTTTTCATCTGTGAAGAGCACAGGGCGCCAGTGGCGAATTTGCCAATCTTGGTGTTCTCTGGCAAATGCCAAACGTCCTGCACGGTGTTGGGCAGTAAGCACAACCCCCACCTGTGGACGTCGGGCCCTCATACCACCCTCATGGAGTCTGTTTCTGACCGTTTGAGCAGACACATGCACATTTGTGGCCTGCTGGAGGTCATTTTGCAGGGCTCTGGCAGTGCTCCTCCTTGCACAAAGGCGAAGGTAGCGGTCCTGCTGCTGGGTTGTTGCCCTCCTACGGCCTCCTCCGCGTCTCCTGATGTACTGGCCTGTCTCCTGGTAGCGCCTCCATGCTCTGGACACTACGCTGACAGACACAGCAAACCTTCTTGCCACAGCTCGCATTGATGTGCCATCCTGGATGAGCTGCACTACCTGAGCCACTTGTGTGGGTTGTAGACTCCGTCTCATGCTACCACTAGAGTGAAAGCACCACCAGCATTCAAAAGTGACCAAAACATCAGCCAGGAAGCATAGGAACTGAGAAGTGGTCTGTGGTCACCACCTGCAGAACCACTCTTTTATTGGGGGTGTCTTGCTAACTGCCTATAATTTCCACCAGTTGTCTATTCCATTTGCACAACAGCATGTGAAATTTATTGTCAATCAGTGTTGTTTCCTAAGTGGACAGTTTGATTTCACAGAAGTGTGATTGACTTGGAGTTACATTGTGTTGTTTAAGTGTTCCCTTTATTTTTTTGAGCAGTGTATATACACACACACAGTGCCTTCGGATAGTACTCAGACCCCTTGACCTTTTCCATATTTTGTTACGTTACAGCCTTATTCTAAAATGGATAAAAAAAACAATGTGAATATTTCTTATTTACGTAAGTATTCTTTCCATGACACTCGAAATTGAGCTCAGGTGCATCCTGCTTCAATTGATCAACCTTGAGATGTTTCTACAACTTGATTGGAGTCCACCTGTGGTAAATTCAATTGATTGCACATGATTTGGAAATGCACACACACACCTGTCTATATAAGGTCCCACAGTTGAAAGTTCATGTCAGAGCAAAAATCAAGCCATGAGGTTGAAGGAATTGTCCGTAGAGCTCCAAGACATGATTGTGTCGAGGCACAGATCTGAGGAAGGATACCAAAACATTTCTGCAGCATTGAAGGTTCCCAAGAACACAGAGGCCTCCATCAATCTTTAATGGAAGAAGTTTGGAAAAGCTCTTCCTAGAGCTGGCCGCTCTGCAAAACTGAGCAATCGGGGGAGAAGGGCTTTGGTCAGGGAGGTGACCAACCTGAACCTGATGGTCACTCCGACATAGCTCTAAAGTTCCTCTGTGGAAATGGGAGAACCTTCCAGAAGGACAAGCATCTCTGCAGCACTCCACCAATCAGGCCTTGGTAGAGTGGCCAGATAGAAGCCAATCCTCAGTAAAAGGCACATGACAGCCCACTTGGAGTATGCCAAAAGGCACCTAAAGACTCTCAGACCATGAGAAACCAGATTCTCTGGTCTGATGAAACCAAGATTGAACTCTTTGGCCTGAATGCCAAGCGTCATGTCTGAAAGAAACCTGGCACCATCCCTACAGTGAAGCATGGTGGTGTCAGAATCATGCTGTGGGGATGTTTTTCAGTAGCATGGACTGGTAGACTAGTCAAGATCCAGGCAAAGATGAACAGAGAAAAGTACAAAGAGATTATTGATGAAAACCTGCTCCAGAGCACCCAGGACCTCTGACCGAGGCGAAGGTTCACCTTCCAACAGGACAACGACCCTGAGCACACAGCCAAGACAACACAGGAGTGGCTTCGGGGCAAGTCTCTGAATGTCCTTGAGTGGCCCAGCCAGAGACCGGACTTGAACCCGATCTAACATCTCTGAGAGACTGGAAAATAGCTAAGAGGATTTGCAGAGAAGAATGGGAGGAACTCCCCAAATACAGGTGTGCCAAGCTTGTAGCGTCATACCCAAGAAGAGTTGAGGCTGTAATCGCTGCCAAAGGTGCTTCAACAAAGTACTGAGTAAAGAGTCTGAATAATTATGTAAATGTTATATTTCCTTAAAAAAATATTATCAACAAAAAAAAAGGTCAAACTGTACAAAAAAAACAATTTTTGCTTTGTCATTATGGGGTACTGTGTGTAGATTAATGAGGGGAACAAAACTATTTAATCAATTTTAAGAAAAGGGTAACCTAATATGACTTGGTGGTGCACATTTAGCCTATAGCCTGTTTAAGAGAAATGTCATCATGGATATTGTAATAGCTTTTATTGTTTGCTTATAAGTCCCCTTTATTTATCCTACGATTCTGACTTGGTGTACAGGGAGAATACTGTAAGAATGTCCCACATAACTGTCAGCAGAAACCACATTTGTTTAAAAAAGTCAGCCATATCAGCTATGTTTTTTTTAAAGGCAGTAAATGAGGCTGAATGAACTGTTTCACTTCCAGAAAAGGCTCTGCTGATAGCCAGGTGTAGCAGTGGTAAGGTGTTGGAACTGCTGTTGTTGGGACTCTGTTGTTGGGACAGCTTTCTGTAGGCCCTAACAGATTGTGGGCACCGTTATAGTGCAAATCATGTACTGTGAGCGGAAAGGTGGTATAAACGAGTCAACTCCTCCAGAGATAGTTTCCCCCCTTCCCTATCTGCTGGTTCCATACTCTCTCTTATAGGGGAAAGAGAATATCTCATTAGTACCGTCAGCTGTGCTTAATTGTCTCTGTTTACCTTGTCTCACATGCATTGTTGGGCTACTATCTGTGAGCCCAGTCTGCCCTCTGGTGGTCCTTCCACAGTACTGTTTAGTGTTGTGTAGTGGCCAGTTCTTAATTTTTAAATCGGGAGGTCCCGGGAACACATAGTGAGCACGAGAAGGGGGAGGGTATCAGCGAGAAGGGGGAGGGTATCAGCGAGAAGGGGGAGGGTATCAGTGAGAAGGGGGAGGGTATCAGCGAGAAGGGGAGGGTATCAGCGAGATGGGGGAGGGTATCAGCGAGAAGGGGGAGGGTATCAGCGGGGCTCTGAGGTACTGGAACACATTGAGAGAAAAAAATGTAAAATACAGAGTAAGAGCGCAGCAGACCGAGTAAACAGCGTAGTAGCCTACTATCTATGGTGGTGAAACAGACAGCACTCTCCAAGTAGCTTACTGTCTATGGTGGTGAAACGGACAGCACTCCAAGTAGCCTACTGTCTATGGTGGTGAAACAGACAGCACTCCAAGTAGCCTACTGTCTATGGTGGTGAAACAGACAGCACTCTCCAAGTAGCTTACTGTCTATGGTGGTGAAACGGACAGCACTCCAAGTAGCCTACTGTCTATGGTGGTGAAACAGACAGCACTCCAAGTAGCCTACTGTCTATGGTGGTGAAACAGACAGCTCTCTCCAAGTAGCCTACTGTCTATGGTGGTGAAACGGACAGCACTCTCCAAGTAGCCTACTGTCTATGGTGGTGAAACAGACAGCACTCTCCAAGTAGCCTCCTGTCTATGGTGGTGAAACAGACAGCTCTCTCCAAGTAGCCTACTGTCTATGGTGGTGAAACAGACAGCTCTCTCCCAGTAGCCTACTGTCTATGGTGGTGAAACAGACAGCACTCTCCAAGTAGCCTACTGTCTATGGTGGTGAAATGGACAGCACTCCAAGTAACCTACTGTCTATGGTGGTGAAACGAACAGCACTCTCCAAGTAGCCTACTGTCTATGGTGGTGAAACAGACAGCTCTCTCCAAGTAGCCTACTGTCTATGGTGGTGAAATGGACAGCTCTCTCCAAGTAGCCTACTGTCTATGGTGGTGAAACAGACAGCTCTCTCCAAGTAGCCTACTGTCTATGGTGGTGAAATGGACAGCATTCTCCAAGTAGCCTACTGTCTATGGTGGTGAAATGGACAGCTCTCTCCAAGTAGCCTACTGTCTATGGTGGTGAAACAGACAGCTCTCTCCAAGTAGCCTACTGTCTATGGTGGTGAAATGGACAGCATTCTCCAAGTAGCCTAACTAACCCACATACTTGAGTATAGCTGCGGGGCTTGAACAAGTCTGAATTTCTTATAGGCTAATATTCTAATGTAGAGCAACATTTTTAGACAACACTGTAGAACATCCGCCATATGCATATGCACACACACTCAGCTGTTGGAGCTTACAAGACCCACATTTCATATAACTTTCCAGACATCAATGTACCAGTAGAACAAATATCAGAATATAACTTAAAATAAATCAATATAGGCTACAGCAGAACACACATATGCGAATATAAAGGCCTCCTGCCTATGTGAAGCACATATTCAGATTACAAACTTGTTCTGCACTGTGAAGGTATATATATATCTTTTTTAAATCCTACCTTAGTTTTCAAAACCTCCCACAATGCCTCTCCCCATGTCAAGTCCATTTAACTCCTGAGAGTCAACTTCTTGCTGAAAGCCATGAGTGGAGCTGAGGCTGTGACCTTTAGCCTCCTTCTAAGAATGTTCTGAAGACACTGGCTGTAGTGTCTATTGTTATTTTTTTCATTTTGAGTGTTAACTATAACCTGGGTATCCTCTCTAGCCTTGTCTACAAGGCTTGCTGCCACCAAATGCACCTTGGTTCGGGCATGTTCAAAAACCTTTTCTCTGACGGCTCTTTGTTGTTGTTGCATTACGTCTGAGGCATAGGATGCTCATTTACTGTATACGCTCATACTGTATACGTTCATTTACGCTCATTTACTGTACATTCCACCCACTATTTTGCTAGTTTAATCCCTGCAGTCGTTACCCACCGGCCCTCCCAATAACCTCTATGTACAAATAAGAGAGCAGGTCTGGAATCAGTGTGGCAGGATAGGATGATTACACAGAAGAATCACCGTGCTTTTACATGATGGTCTTTCTGGGGAGTGGGAGAAATAATGAGGAGGCAACTTTTTATTTAAATTTGTTTTATTTCACCTTTGTTTAACCAGGTAGGCTAGTTGAAAACAAGTTTACATCATTTACAACTGCGACCTGGCCAAGATAAAGCAAAGCAGTGCGACACAAACAACAACACATGGAATAAACAAACACAGTCAATAATACGAAAAAGTCTATATACAATGTGTGCAAATGAGGTAGGATAAGGGAAGTAAGGCAATAAATAAGCCATAGTGGCAAAATAAATGCAATATAGCAATTAAACACTGGAGTGATAGATGTGCAAGCAAAGATACTGGGGTGCAAAGTAGCAAAATAAATCAAATAAATAACAGTATGGGAATGAGGTAGTTGGATGCTGGTTGCTATGTACAGGTGCAGTGGTCTGTGAGCTGCTCTGACAGCTGGTGCTTAAAACTAGTGAGGGAGATATGAGTCTCCAGCTTCAGTGATTTTTGCAGTTCGTTCCAGTCATTGGCAGCAGAGAACTGGAAGGAAAGGCGGCCGAATGAGGAATTGGCTTTGGGGGTGACCAGAGAGATATACCTGCTGGAGCGCGTGCTACGGGTGGGTGTTGCTATGGTGACCAGTGAGATGAGATAAGGCGGGGCTTTACCTAGCAAAGACGTATAGATAACCTGGAGCCAATATGAAGCGAGGGCCAGCCAACAAGCGCATACAGGTCGCAGTGGTGGGTAGTATATGGGGCTTTGGTGACAAAACGGATGGCACTGTGATAGACTGCATCCAGTTTGCTGAGGAGTCAGTTTTATGAGGGTATGTTTGGCAGCATGAGTGAAGGATGCTTTGTTGCGACTTTTGACTGAAAAATATATCTATCTCACATGCAAATAATTATCTTCTTATTCTATGTGTGTGCTTAAAACTCTGTTCTCTTATGTCACTATTCCCTACGTGTGTGCTCTTTTCGTGGAATGGTTGAACCTATTTTGCGTGCCTCCAGTAGTTCTTGCCTCCCTTCCTACTAATATACTTTAGATCAATTACTTCAACCAGTTTTACTTTTAGGTCTTACTGATAGATCTTAGTATGTTAGATCGGCTAATGTATATTGGCCAATTTAACGTTTAGGTCTCAACATTAGATATTTTCCATTGGTAGTGCGTGCAGATACCTTCGTGCCATTCCGGAAAATCTATGCTCTTTTTCTATCTCTTAACCTCTGTGTTTTTCTTTTCCTGAAACTTTATCTATAGAGGTGTCTTTCGATCGGACATTAAGTCTCATCCATATACAACTATAAGCTATTTTCCAGGGGTCGTAAATCCCTAGTCAGCAGCCGTTTTTTCTGTTGTTGCTTGTTCTTTTGACGTTAATATCTCGTATCTCACTCCGCTATATTAGGTTTCCCTTCTCTCTTCTTTAGTTTATATAGGTAGTGTAGTGTCCACTGATAGTCTTGGTGTCACTGATACCTCGCGTCATTTACGGACCTCCTAATATATTCTCTAATATTCTTTAGTTTAGTTTGGTACTGCAGATACCCGGTGTCATCACGGACCCCCTTCTACTGCTTCCTAGGTGGCTCTACACCCAATTCCTACCTTCCATTTGCATAGAATACTTCATTCCCTTTAAAACTTTTCTCTACACAAAATTCTAAAGATAGGTCACCGGGTAAGAATGCCCTACTACGGGAATTTAAAATCAACCCTTAAACTACACAAAAACAATCAAATATATTTTTGAATGTAGCCCAAGCGTCAATTCCCCTAATTTGTGAATAAAGCTTTACTGACCTTCTCGTAGACTGGGAAAAGCAATGTAGGTTGGATCTCGTCACCACCTCTGTCGTGTACCAGTTCACCCACTGGCCTGAAATAAACCCTCAATTCAGAGGTCAGGTCTTTGTCTCATGGATCCTGGATCCGCCCATGCACAGTTCTCAGCAAGTCCTTGGGACGACAGAGACAGGTATTGAAATCCGGCTCGAAGGACCAACTGATAAGATCATTTTGTTCCCCTGGTTTATAACCCAATTCAAATATATTACTCAGTCTGCAAACCGGAATTTGTAAGATCCTGGTCGAATGAAACAGACGGAGGCCCAGCTAAATAGTCAAAAAGGTTTATTCACGGAACGTTCTAAAATCAGGAATACAAAACAATTCATTTTATACTGACTTCTCACGCCCACACATTCACACAACCATACACACACACACACACACACACACACACACACACACACACACACACACACACACACACACACACACACACACACACACACACACACACACACACACACACACACACACACACACACACACACACACACACACACACACACACACACACACATGTCCTGCTACCCAGCCGCCAGAGATTAGTGACCTTGTCCTTGAGACATACACCCTGTTCTTCTCCCAAATCTCTAGTCAGGTCGGCACCAAGCTCAGACAGTCTGTGTTTATAATACCATAAAGACATATTGTCCTTACCCTAATTCTGACTAGACTACACATTTATTGATTATGATGTTATACATTCTAATCACTTCCATACAATTATATGTTTCAGGGCGGAATATTCTAATCATTCAATTAACCGATAATTCTCACCTAACATATTGTCTGTAGAAAATCATTTAAACCAGGTGAGGTCACCGCATGTGTGGGAGGTGGAACTAAAGACACGGCGATTCAGGCAACTAGCGGGCCGGGGCTAGCAAGCTAGCAGAAGGGTCTTAGAGGGACGTCGCAATGGAAGAAGTCAGTTGTAGCTCCTTCGTGCAGTAACGTCGGCAGACCAGTCGTCGTGTGGTGGTGAAAGGGTCCAGGCCAATTGGCAAAATAGGTATAGTGGCCAAAGAATTGTCAGATGGACCTCTTAAGCTAACAGTTCGATATGCTCTAGACAGCTAGCGGGCCGTGGATAGCAGGCTAGCAGATGGGCATTCAAGGGACGTCGCGACGGAGGAGGCAGTTGAAAAAAAACCTCGGTCGAATTACGTCGGTAGTCCAGTCGTGATGGGTCAGCAGGGGTCCAGGCCAATTGGCAAAATAGGTATTGTTGCCCAAGGAGTGGCTGACGGACCTCTTCGGCTAGCCGGGAGATGGGCTTAGCAAAGGCTAGCTCCAGGCTAGTTGGTTCTTGCTTCGGGACAGAGATGTTAGCCAGGAGTGGCCACTCGGATAGCAGCTAACTAGCTGCGATGATCCAGGTGAAAAGGTTCAGAGCTGGCGGTAGGAATCTATGAGATATGGAGAATAATAAGTACAATTTGCTCTGGTTTGACTCGCGCTGTGCAGACTGGCGAGAGTTGTCCGGGCTAAAAGTAGCTGATGACCGCTAGCAGTGGCTAGCTGACTACTAGCTAGTAGCTAGTTAGCTGGCTAGCTTCTGTTGGGGGTTCTGGTTCAAAGTACAGAAAATAGCAGATCCACACCACATTGGCTGAGGCGGATTGCAGGAGAGTATGTTAAAGTTGAGGTTAAGAAAAATATTTTTGAAATATATGCGAAGAAAAAATATATAAAAAGATATATACACGATTTATATACGGGACACGAAAAGACGAAGACAAAAGACGTCTGACTGCTACACCATCTTGGATGAAGACTTCATTTAATGCTTATCATTTTTATTAGAATGTCTACAGTGAGAACAGTGAAACAATTAATAAGAGAGGTACCGGATCCGGGCAAATAGGTGTCGGAACAAACAAAGTAAAATCTGAGAGGTGCCAGTTCCTGTTCCGGCAGGATCCATCTCAAATTAAGCACTGGTAGTGGCGTTGCTGGCATCCACAAAAATAAATAAAAATGTGTTTACCCCATCAAGATTTACATGCTAACATCACATTTGAGATCTTTAAAGAAACTTTTATTTTTTTTGTGAACTGTCTTGGTTTTCTCTTGTATGATAACAATACTAATAAAAAAGTATATTGAATACTTGATTCTACTAAGCTAACATATGGAATTGTTTTAAGATGGTCATGCCTTGGATAATTTAGCTATTTTGATTTTATAACAAAAAAATATATAAAAATGATTTGAATTTGGCCCTACAGCTAAAATGAATTCTGATTGGCTGGACCTGTCTCCCAATGGCTGCGTCCCTACCCAGTCATGTTAAATCCATAGATTAGGGCCTAATGTATTTCAATTGACTGATTTCCTTACATGAAATGTAACTTTGTAAAATCATTGCATGTATGGTTTATATTTCTGTTCAGTGTTTATCAGGCAGAATAATTTTTCCTCCTTTTCTTTTATTATGGTAAAAAGTAGACATTTCAAATATGGTGAATATGGATTCGTCTATTTCAGCCACAGCCGTTGCCGACAGGTGTATGAAATCGAGCACACAGCCAAGCAATCTCCATAAACATACATTGGCACATGTCCAATTTCTGCCCTGGTCAACTGTAAGTGATGTTATTGTGAAGTGGAAAAGTACAGGTGCAACAACAGCTCAGACGCTAAGTGGTAGGCCACACAAGCTCACAGAACGGGACCGCCGAGTGCTGAAGCGTGTAGCCCGTAAAAATCATCTGTCCTCAGTTGAAACACTCACTAACCAGTTCCAAACTGCCTCTGGAAGCAACGTCAGGACAAGAACTGTTCATCGGGAGCTTCATGAAATAGGTTTCCATGTGCAATGCCAAGCGTCGACTGGCCATTGGACTCTGGAGCAGTGGAAACGCGTTCTCTGGAGTGATGAATCAAGCTTCACCATCTGGCATTCCAATGGATGAATCTAGGTTGGCGGACGCCAGAAGAACGCTACCTGCCCCAATGCATAATGCCAACTGAAAACTTTGGTGGAGGAGGAATAATGGTCTGGGTCTGTTTTTCATGGTTCGGGCTAGGCCAGTTAGTTCTAGTGAAGGGAAATCTTAACGCTACAGCATGCAATTACATTCTAGTCGATTCTGTGCTTCCAACTTTGTGGCAACAGTTTGGGGAAGGCCTTTCCTGTTTCAGTATGACAATGCCTCCGTGCACAAAGCAAGGTCGGTGTGTAAGAACTTGACTGGCCTGCACAGAGCCCTGACCTCAACCTAATCAAACACCTTTGGGATGAATTGGAACGCCGACTGCAAGCCAGGCCTAATCGCCCAACATCAGTGCCAAATCTCACAAATGCTCGTGGCTGAATGGAAGCATGTCCCCGCATGGGGGGGGGGGGGGGGGTACTCCATATTAATGCCCATGATTTTGGAATGAGATGTTCAACAAGCAGGTGTCCACATACTTTTGTTAATGTATTATAGTTTGTTAGGAAATGTGTCTTTCAATCTTTCCGAGTATCATGGTACACGTTAGATCATCCTAAAGCAGGGTATAACGGGTGTGTTCAATAACATGTGTAGTGTGGACCAGATGAAGAAGCAATGGAAGTCAAATATTCCAAGACTGAGCATTGGGGAATGGAATGTCAAAAGTCGAGTAGAGGTTTAGTGATATACAAAATATTTATGCCCATGTGTTTAATAAACTATTATTATTTTTATTTTTTTGCAAACTTTCCAAATCTGATCACTTTTATAATTTACAGTATCCAACAAAATATAAATACAAAAAGAAAATACACACTTATTATCATGCTGATGTGAATATATTTTAATTCTCTATCATGAGACAAATAGGCCATTTAGGGAAATTACATCACGCTGAAGAGATCCCTTGGTAGTTGCAAGTTTTGTAGAAAAGATTCAGATTCTGTTTTTTCGTTAGAATATTTTTGTTGTTGTTGAAAATAGAGCAGTAGAATTCCAATATGAAATGTTAATACCCTTAATGTTAGAGTATTTCCTTATTGATGTGCAATATCACATTATGACTATATGTACTGTCTATTTAAAAATCAATAACAACCATATCTTCCATCTCATCAAATGACATCTCAATGAAAACCATACACTGTATTTCTGAGCTATTCAATCCCATGATACAGAAAGCATCCGGCAGCTTAGCTCCCATAGTTTCTGAGCCGTGACATCATCTGAAGCAGACCGTGAGCAGTTGTCTGGTGCACAGTCCCTGTGGGCAAACAGAGAAGATGCCCATGTCTCTAACACAGTTTACTAGAAAATACTATATACAATAATATTAAACAAGTGAAAATGTCATCTCTACTCATTTATTAATGAAGCTGGAATAATCTAATTCGTAGACGTATTCTTTCAAAATGAAATATATATATATTATATATATATACACAGTTGAAGTCGGAAGTTTACATACACCTTTTCCAAATACATTTAAAATCAGTTTTTCACAATTTCTGACATTTAATTGTTGTAAAAATTCCCTGTATTAGGTCAGTTAAAATCATCATTTGATTTTAAGAATGTGAAATGTCAGAATAATAGGAGAGAGAATGATTTATTTCAGCTTTTATTTCCTTCATCACATTCCCAGTGGGTCAGAAGTTTACATACACACAATTAGTATTTGGTAGCATTGCCTTAAAATTGTTTAACTTGGGTCAAACGTTTCGGGTAGCCTTCCATAACCTTCCCACAATAAGTTGGGTGAATTTTGGCTCATTCCTCGTGACAGAGCTGGTGTAACTGAGTCAGGTTTGTAGGCCTCCTTGCTCGCACACGCTTTTTCAGTACTGCCCACACATTTTCTATAGGGTTGAGGTCAGGGCTTTATGATGGCCACTCCAACACCTTGACTTTGTTGTCCTTAAGCCATTTTGCCACAACTTTGGAAGTATGCTTGGGGTCATTGTCCGTTTGGAAGACCCAGTTGCGACCAAGATCTAACTTCCTGGCTGATGTCTTGAGATGTTGCTTCAATATATCCACATAATTGTCCTCCCTCATGATGCCATCTATTTTGTGAAATGCACCAGTCCCTCCTGCAGCAAAGCACCCCTACAACATGATGCTGCCACCCCCGTGCTTCACGGTTGGGATGGTGTTCTTCGCCTTGCAATCCTCCCCCTTTTTCCTCCAAACATAACAATGGTCATTATGGCCAAACAGTTATATTTATTTCATCAGACCAGAGGACATTTCTCCAAAAAGTACGATCTTTGTCCCCATGTGCAGTTGCAAACCGTAGTCTGGCTTTTTTATGGCAGTTGTGGAGCAGTTGCTTCTTCCTTGCTGAGCGGCCTTTCAGGTTATGTCGATATAGGACTCGTTTTACTGTGGATATAGATATTTTTGTACCCATTTCCTCCAGCATCTTCACAAGGTCCTTAGCTGTTGTTTTTGGATTGATTTAAAACTTTTCGTACCAAAGTACGTTAATCTCTAGGAGACAGAATACGTCTCCTTTCTGAGCGGTATGACTGCTGCGTGGTCCCATGGTGTTTATACTTGCGTACTATTGTTTGTACAGATGAACGTGGTACCTTCAGGCGTTTGGAAATTGCTCCCGAGGATGAACCAGACTTGTGAAGGTCTACAATTTTTTTCTGAGGTCTTGGCTGATTTCTTTAGATTTTCCCATGATTTCAAGCAAAGAGGCACTGAGTTTGAAGATAGGCCTTGAAATACATCCACAGGTACACCTCCAATTGACTCCAATTATGTCAATTACACTATCAGACGCTTCTAAAGCCATGACATAATTTTCTGGAATTTTCCAAGATGTTGTCACGTTCCTGACCTATTTCTGTTAGTTTGTTATATGTGTTAGTTGGTCAGGACGTGAGTTTGGGTGGGCATTCTATGTTTTCTGTTTCTATGTTGGCTTATGGGTTGCCTGGTATGGCTCTTAATTAGAGGCAGGTGTTTGGCGTTCCTCTAATTAAGAGTCATATTTAGGTAGGTGTTTTCACAATGTTCGTTGTGGGTGGTTGTCTCCTGTGTCTGTGTATGTCGTTGCGCCACACGGGACTGTTTTCGGTTTGTTTGTTTTTCGGTTTATGTAGTCTGTTCCTGTTTCATGCGTTCTTCGTTATATGTAAGTTCTTATGTTCAGGTGCGTCTATGTCGTTTGTTGTTTTGTTAGTGTATAGTCGAGTTCGTGTTTTCTTTAATAAATATGTCTTCAAACTCCGCTGCATATTGGTTCAATCCCTGCTCCTCCTCTTCTGATGAAGAGGAGGAGGAAAGCCGTTACAGATGTTTAAAGGCACAGTCAACTTAGTGTATGTAAACTTCTGACCCACTGGAATTGTGATTAAGTGAATTAATCCGTCTGTAAACAATTTTTTGCAAAATGTATTGGGTCATGCACAAAGTAGATGTCCTAACCGTCTTGCCAAAACTATTGTTTGTTAACAAGAAATTTGTGGAGTGGTTGAAAAACGAGTATTAATGACTCCAACCTAAGTGTATGTAAACTTCCGACTTCAACTGTGTGTGTGTGTGTGTGTGTGTGTGTGTGTATGTATATATATATATATATATATATATATATAGCTAAATATCATGCCTATACATTTAATACATCTGTTCACCTGTAATATCCACCACTCTCTGTTCACCTGTAATATCCACCACCCTCTGTTCACCTGTAATATCCACCATCCTGTTTCCATCTGTTCACCTGTAATATCCACCATCCTCTGTTTCCATCTGTTCACCTGTAATATCCACCATCCTCTGTTTCCATCTGTTCACCTGTAATATCCACCACCCTCTGTTTCCATCTGTTCACCTGTAATATCCACCACCATCTGTTTCCATCTGTTCACCTGTAATATCCACCACCCCCTGTTTCCATCTGTTCACCTGTAATATCCACCCCTCTCTGTTTCCATCTGTTCACCTGTAATATCCACCACACTCTGTTTCCATCTGTTCACCTGTAATATCCACCACCATCTGTTTCCATCTGTTCACCTGTAATATCCACCACCCTCTGTTTCCATCTGTTCACCTGTAATATCCACCACACTCTGTTTCCATCTGTTCACCTGTAATATCCACCATCCTCTGTTTCCATCTGTTCACCTGTAATATCCACCATCCTCTGTTTCCATCTGTTCACCTGTAATATCCACCACCATCTGTTCACCTGTAATATCCACCACCATCTGTTCACCTGTAATATCCACCACCATCTGTTTCCATCTGTTCACCTGTAATATCCACCACCCTCTGTTTCCATCTGTTCACCTGTAATATCCACCATCATCTGTTCACCTGTAATATCCACCATCCTCTGTTTCCATCTGTTCACCTGTAATATCCACCACTCTGTTTCCATCTGTTCACCTGTAATATCCACCACCCTCTGTTTCCATCTGTTCACCTGTAATATCCACCACCCTCTGTTTCCATCTGTTCACCTGTAATATCCACCACCCTCTGTTCACCTGTAATACCACCACTCTGTTTCCATCTGTTCACCTGTAATATCCACCATCCTCTGTTTCCATCTGTTCACCTGTAATATCCACCACCCCCTGTTTCCATCTGTTCACCTGTAATATCCACCCCCTCTGTTTCCATCTGTTCACCTGTAATATCCACCACCATCTGTTTCCATCTGTTCACCTGTAATATCCACCACTCTCTGTTTCCATCTGTTCACCTGTAATATCTACCACTCTGTTTCCATCTGTTCACCTGTAATATCCACCAATCCTCTGTTTCCATCTGTTCACCTGTAATATCTACCACTCTGTTTCCATCTGTTCACCTGTAATATCCACCACCATCTGTTCACCTGTAATATCCACCACTCTGTTTCCATCTCTTCACCTGTAATATCCACCATCCTCTGTTTCCATCTGTTCACCTGTAATATCCACCACCCTCTGTTCACCTGTAATATCCACCACCCTCTGTTCACCTGTAATATCCACCACCCTCTGTTTCCATCTGTTCACCTGTAATATCCACCACTCTGTTTCCATCTGTTCACCTGTAATATCCACCACCATCTGTTCACCTGTAATATCCACCACTCTGTTTCCATCTGTTCACCTGTAATATCCACCACTCTGTTTCCATCTGTTCACCTGTAATATCCACCACCATCTGTTCACCTGTAATATCCACCACTCTGTTTCCATCTGTTCACCTGTAATATCCACCACCATCTGTTCACCTGTAATATCCACCACTCTGTTTCCATCTGTTCACCTGTAATATCCACCACTCTCTGTTTCCATCTGTTCACCTGTAATATCCACCACCATCTGTTCACCTGTAATATCCACCACCCTCTGTTCACCTGTAATATCCACCACCATCTGTTTCCATCTGTTCACCTGTAATATCCACCACTCTGTTTCCATCTGTTCACCTGTAATATCCACCACCCTCTGTTTCCATCTGTTCACCTGTAATATCCACCACCCTCTGTTCACCTGTAATATCCACCACCCTCTGTTCACCTGTAATATCCACCACCCTCTGTTCACCTGTAATATCCACCACCCTCTGTTTCCATCTGTTCACCTGTAATATCCACCACCCTCTGTTCACCTGTAATATCCACCACCCTCTGTTCACCTGTAATATCCACCACCCTCTGTTCACCTGTAATATCCACCACCCTCTGTTTCCATCTGTTCACCTGTAACATCCACCACACTCTGTTTCCATCTGTTCACCTGTAATATCCACCACCCTCTGTTCACCTGTAATATCCACCACCCTCTGTTCACCTGTAATATCCACCACCCTCTGTTTCCATCTGTTCACCTGTAATATCCACCACCATCTGTTTCCATCTGTTCACCTGTAATATCCACCACCCCCTGTTTCCATCTGTTCACCTGTAATATCCACCACCATCTGTTCACCTGTAATATCCACCACTCTGTTTCCATCTCTTCACCTGTAATATCCACCATCCTCTGTTTCCATCTGTTCACCTGTAATATCCACCACCCTCTGTTCACCTGTAATATGCACCACTCTGTTTCCATCTCTTCACCTGTAATATCCACCACCCTCTGTTTCCATCTCTTCACCTGTAATATCCACCACTCTGTTTCCATCTCTTCACCTGTAATATCCACCACCCTCTGTTCACCTGTAATATCCACCACTCTGTATCCATCTGTTCACCTGTAATATCCACCACCATCTGTTTCCATCTCTTCACCTGTAATATCCACCACTCTGTTTCTATCTCTTCACCTGTAATATCCACCATCCTCTGTTTCCATCTGTTCACCTGTAATATCCACCACCCTCTGTTTCCATCTGTTCACCTGTAATATCCACCACCCTCTGTTTCCATCTGTTCACCTGTAATATCCACCACCATCTGTTCACCTGTAATATCCACCACCATCTGTTCACCTGTAATATCCACCACCCTGTTTCCATCTGTTCACCTGTAATATCCACCACCATCTGTTCACCTGTAATATCCACCACCCTGTTTCCATCTGTTCACCTGTAATATCCACCACCCTCTGTTCACCTGTAATATCCACCACCATCTGTTCACCTGTAATATCCACCACCCTCTGTTCACCTGTAATATCCACCACCCTCTGTTCACCTGTAATATCCACCACCCTCTGTTTCCATCTGTTCACCTGTAATATCCACCACCATCTGTTCACCTGTAATATCCACCACTCTGTTTCCATCTCTTCACCTGTAATATCCACCACCCTCTGTTTCCATCTGTTCACCTGTAATATCCACCACCCTCTGTTTCCATCTGTTCACCTGTAATATCCACCACACTCTGTTTCCATCTGTTCACCTGTAATATCCACCACCATCTGTTTCCATCTGTTCACCTGTAATATCCACCACCCTCTGTTTCCATCTGTTCACCTGTAATATCCACCACCCTCTGTTCACCTGTAATATCCACCACACTCTGTTTCCATCTGTTCACCTGTAATATCCACCACCCTTTGTTCACCTGTAATATCCACCACACTCTGTTTCCATCTGTTCACCTGTAATATCCACCACACTCTGTTTCCATCTGTTCACCTGTAATATCCACCACACTCTGTTTCCATCTGTTCACCTGTAATATCCACCACCATCTGTTTCCATCTGTTCACCTCTAATATCCACCACCCTCTGTTCACCTCTAATATCCACCACTCTCTGTTTCCATCTGTTCACCTGTAATATCCACCACCCTCTGGTTCCATCTGTTCACCTGTAATATCCACCACCCTCTGTTTCCATCTGTTCACCTGTAATATCCACCACCCTCTGTTCACCTGTAATATCCACCACACTCTGTTTCCATCTGTTCACCTGTAATATCCACCACCATCTGTTTCCATCTGTTCACCTGTAATATCCACCACCCTCTGTTTCCATCTGTTCACCTGTAATATCCACCACTCTCTGTTTCCATCTGTTCACCTGTAATATCCACCACCCTCTGTTTCCATCTGTTCACCTGTAATATCCACCACCCTCTGTTCACCTGTAATACCACCACTCTGTTTCCATCTGTTCACCTGTAATATCCACCACTCTCTGTTTCCATCTGTTCACCTGTAATATCCACCACCCTCTGTTTCCATCTGTTCACCTGTAATATCCACCACCCTGTTTCCATCTGTTCACCTGTAATATCCACCACCCTCTGTTTCCATCTGTTCACCTGTAATATCCACCACTCTGTTTCCATCTGTTCACCTGTAATATCCACCACCCTCTGTTCACCTGTAATATCCACCACTCTGTTTCCATCTGTTCACCTGTAATATCCACCACCCTCTGTTCACCTGTAATATCTACCACTCTGTTTCCATCTGTTCACCTGTAACATCCACCACCCTCTGTTTCCATCTGTTCACCTGTAACATCCACCACCCTCTGTTTCCATCTGTTCACCTGTAATATCCACCACTCTGTTTCCATCTGTTCACCTGTAATATCCACCACCCTCTGTTTCCATCTGTTCACCTGTAATATCCACCACCCTCTGTTCACCTGTAATATCCACCACTCTGTTTCCATCTGTTCACCTGTAACATCCACCACCCTCTGTTCACCTGTAATATCCACCACTCTCTGTTCACCTGTAATATCTACCACTCTGTTTCCATCTGTTCACCTGTAATATCCACCACTCTGTTTCCATCTGTTCACCTGTAATATCCACCACTCTGTTTCCATCTGTTCACCTGTAATATCCACCACCATCTGTTCACCTGTAATATCCACCACTCTGTTTCCATCTGTTCACCTGTAATATCCACCACCATCTGTTCACCTGTAATATCCACCACTCTGTTTCCATCTGTTCACCTGTAATATCCACCACTCTGTTTCCATCTGTTCACCTGTAATATCCACCACTCTGTTTCCATCTGTTCACCTGTAATATCCACCACCATCTGTTTCCATCTGTTCACCTGTAATATCCACCACTCTCTGTTCACCTGTAACATCCACCACTCTCTGTTTCCAGTTCAGGGGCCACAGCACAGTAGACAGTGGTCTGAGCTCCCTGGACGGATGTTTTGGTGAAGGGACTGATCATCTTCATGATAGCTGCCTGAGGTGCGTTCAGGTGCCGCCACAGATCAGTCTGAACGACGCCAGGGTGGAGGGAGTACGCGGTCACAGCCGTACCTGAGAGAGGGGATAAAATGAGGACGTAAATACAACAAATGTCAGAGATTCCACTAATGGCAAGATAAACATCTACAGTATAAGCCTCAGAAGTAGTGGACAAACACAAACCTTGTAGCCTCTTGGCCAGGGAGCGGGTGAAGAGGACGTTAGCTAGCTTGCTCTGGCTGTACGCTTTCTTCTTGTCATAGCCCTTCTCACTGTTGATGTCGTCCAGGTTGATGGTACCCCAGAAGTGAGCCAAAGAGGATACATTGATGATCCTGGCCGGAGTCGACCTTTTGATCAGGTCAATCAATAAGTGGGTCAACAGGAAGTGACCTAAGAGACGAGATAGGGGGCTTTGGAAGCTTTTGATAGGTAGATTTGAGGTTGATTCCTTGTACTTGATTTATGCATTTGAACTGTGATTGTGCAAAGAGAATATCCTGTTCTGGTAACGGTCTTGTTCGATTCAGTGGGTTAGTTAGTATCACTTGAGATGAATGACCTTTCACATAACTCTCCTCCCACATAACATCTCTTCCACAAAGCTTTAAAAAAAAGTGTTGACTGAAACTAGATGGCCCTACAGTACATGGAAAGCACTGTTCGGTTTAACTCTAGTAAATTATCAACAATGGAGAACAGTACGTACAAGTCTGGACATGCTTGAATTAAATGCTGCGTGGTCAGTGTAAGAATATTTCCAAGAAAAATACACAACGCAGAGGACTAAAGGTCAAGAGAAGTCTAAAGGTCAATAGGGAATTATTAATGGAAATAGTTTGTTTTCAGTTCAACATCTGTTTAAAATCTGTGTAGGAAAGTCAGTCCTGGACCCATTGCTACGTGTGTCACGTTTTCATCGGTCTGAATCGTTTCTACATTGAGCCTGGAGACGGATTCTTGTAATTTGGCCACTGGCCCAATTTTACTGCAAGGAATTGTAATTGGGCAACCACAAGCTAGGGTGGTGGTGGTGGGGGGTGGGGGTTTATACATTACACCCTGTTGCTTTGTTCTGTGGAGAGAATCACTGAGGACAGGGAAGAAATGACCATCTACCATCTACTTCCAAACATGATTTGTCCTCTTTGAATAAACCCATTTTCCTCCCCCTGATTTGCCTTTCGGTCTGTGTTATTGAAGAGTAACATCAACTGCTAACATCTGGAACCTTCCTCCTTGGATGTGCGCCACATGCAATCATCCATGTGGTTAGTCAGTAGTGGGTGAGGCCAGAGTCATCAATTCATTTATTGTATTTCTGTCATAACAGAACCAAATCTCTAAGGGAAGCATTGAGCTTCATGTCCAGCTGTCCACAAGGAAGTAAACAGATAAATAAGCACTTCCTTATAGGAATGGCTACTAGTCACTGGTCAATAATCAATAATATGTGGTATGTCTGTGCCTTTTAGATTTTAGGATCATGTGATGCCTGGCCAAAGAGGAACTTTGCTTCTCTTCCCTGTGCTATGTAGCTTCACTTACCCATGTGGTTGACACCAATCTGCATTTCAAATCCATCAGCTGTTTTCCCGTACGGACACATCATGACGCCGGCATTGTTGATGAGGATGTTGAGTTTAGTCTCTTCTACAGAAATAATATATAATGTCAAGATGTTGACAGGAGTGCCAATTAATCAATTACTGTGTCAATGAAGTTGCGATATAATCAAGTCTCAGTTTGTAAAGTGTGTTTGAGGTTTGACTATGGTGGAATAAAATAAGGTATGGAGATATCATGGGGATGAACTAAGCAACAACCATGACTCATGTCCTCTGACCCTTGTTGATGGTCTCTGCAAACTCCCGGATGGACTTGGTGTTTGACAAATCAAGCTTCTTGATGACAACATTTTGGCTGCCAGAGCCTTGTATGACTTCTTTCAGGGCCCCCTCAGCTTTCTCCATGTCTCTGCAGGCCATGATGATTCTAGCCCCTGTAAAGAAATTGTGGAAAATAAATTACCATCCAAGAAAATAATTCCAGCCCAATTCGAATTCAACTCAGGATGTCAATCATAGTTATTTTTCAGGAGGATATTGGACAGAGCCTTCATAGCTACATACAATATTTAATTTAAAGGATTCCACATTATGTGGGTGATAAATTGCCAGCAGCAACCCCGGTGCCTGTCTGGCACCACCTGCTAAGTAGGATACCTGTTGATATACTACTACAGTTTGTGTGTTGTGTTATCATTGGACTACATAGTAGCTTTAGCACATAGATGAGAACATATTAAAGCCCAGCTGTAACACAACTCATTCTACAAATAGAAAACTATGATCAGTTCAATCAGTTCATTGGTAGATCCAGCTTCCTCCCTCACACAGTGGCCCTTCCCAAACAGCCACCTGGTCCATGTTGGTCTTCTCACTCATGGACTTATAGTGTAGTATGTCATTTTTAGTTTGTGTTTATAGTGTACATACTGTACGTGGATTGTGTCAATTCTGAGGTCTATATATATATTTTTTTGTCTGTATATCAGTTTATTGAGGCAGTATATCCTACTTGCTTAGCGATTAACGCTTCTTCCTGATTCGGCTCACACCGAGGCTTGAATGTGGCACACGTGAGGGCCCTCCCGAAGCGTCTTGCAATTCGGCTACACTTCAGGCTGGGGATTAAGTTTAACACATCCCCATGTGGTACAGCAGCACCATTTCATTTAGTCAAATTCCTGTACATCCAGGCCTCTCGGGTGGCGCAGTGGTCTAGAGCACTGCATCGCAGCGCTAGCTGTGCCACCAGAGATTCTGGGTTCGAGCCCAGGCTCTGTCGCAGCCGGCCGCGACCAGGAGGTCCGAGGGGCGACGCACAATTGGCTTAGTGTCGTCTGGGTTAGGGAGGGTTTGGCCGGTAGGGATATCCTTGTCTCATCGCGCACCAGCGACTCCTGTGGCGGGCCGGGCGCTGTGCGCGCTAACCAAGGTCACCAGGTGCACGGTGTTTCCTCCGACACATTGGTGCGGCTGGCTTCCGGGTTGGATGCGCGCTGTGTTAACCTGTTTGGGCTCAAGGGGCAGTATTGAGTAGCCAGATTAAAGGTGCCCATTTCAAAAAGGCCTCGTACTCAATTCTTGCTCGTACAATATGCATATTATTATTACTATTGGATAGAAAACACTCTCTAGTTTCTAAAACCGTTTGAATTATATCTGTGGGTGAAACAGAACTCGACTTAGAGCAATTTTCCTATGTGTATGTCAGAATGCAGAATTTTGCTGGCTGTTCTGAGACCTGTGTATTAATTTGCCTGTCCTCTATTGGTTGAGATGCACTGCATACGCCTTCCCCTGGGTGTCAGCGAATAGGGAGACTTGAAATGGAGTTTCTACGTAGTTCCCAAAGGTTATAAATTGCTTGGAATCGAAGTGTCCCATCTTTCCACTCTTCGCTCTGACGCAGGGAGGGTCTTGGCATGTCATGTTAGAAGCTCCTGTTTTAGATCCTAGATATATCTGGCTCTGTTTTTATTCGATATAGGTGTTAAAGACATCGTAATGTTGTTATTTTAAACCAAATTATATCAGTTTATGTCAGTATATTGCGATTTTCGGTATTTATTTTCATGACGTTGTAGGAAGTTGGGTATCTCTGGCCCACATGGCTATTGTTTACTGCTAATTGCAACGTTGAAGACGACGTTCTCCAACCTAGCAACGATTCTTTTGGACAAAGGACACCTTTCCCAAGATTCTGATGGGAATTCATCAAAAAGTAAGAACTATTTATGCTGATAATTCATTGTTCTGTTGGAAAAGGTGAAATGCATAAGACGCCATTACTTGCAGTGTAGCCTTGCTTTATCGCACTCTGTATTGCGCAGTAACGTTAATTTTAAAAATGTAATTCAGCGATTGCATTAAGAACTAATTTGTCTTCCAATTGCTGTCCAACCTGTATTTTATTTGTCAAGTTTATGAATAGTTTTCGATAAAAATAGGTGCCTTTCCAAGATGGCGCAGGACAGATTGCTTGAGTATTTGGACACTATTTTCATTGTATAAGCACGATTTGTGCCGCTAAATATGCACATTTTCGAACAAACTCTATATGCATTGTGTAATATGATGTTACAGGACTGTCATCTGAAGAATTCTGAGAAGGTTAGTGAAAAAATGTATATATTTTGGTGGTTTATACGTTATCGCTCTTTTTGCCTTGAATCAATGCTGGGGGGATGTTTGCACATGTGGTAAGCTAATATAACGATATATTGTGTTTTCGCTGTAAAACACTTAGAAAATCTGAAATATTGTCTGGATTCACAAGATCTGTGTCTTTCAATTGCTGTACGCTGTGTATTTTTAAGAAATGTTTTACGATGAGTAATTAGGTAATACACGTTGCTCTCTGTAGTTATTCTAGTCGCTTTGGTGGGAGTTGTGATGGTGGCTGCAATGGTAAACTATGATTTATACCTGAAATATGCACATTTTTCTAACAAAACATATGCTATACAATAAATATGTTATCAGACTGTCATCTGATGAAGTTGTTTCTTGGTTACTGGCTATTTATATCTTTATTTGGTCGAATTTGTGATAGCTACTGATGGAGTAAAAACCTGATGGAGTAAAAAAAGTGGTGTCTTTTGCTAACGTGGTTAGCTAATATATTTACATATTGTGTCTTCCCTGTAAAACATTTTAAAAATGTTGGCTGGTTTCACAAGATGTGTACCTTTCATATGCTGTATTGGACTTGTTAATGTGTGAAAGTTAAATATAAAAAAAATATATATTTTGAATTTCTCGCCCTGCACTTTCAGCTGGCTGTTGTCATAAGTGTACCGGTGTCGGGCTTGCAGCCATAAGAAGTTTTAAGAAGCAGTGTGGCTTGGTTGGGTTGTGTTTCGGAGAACGCATGGCTTTTGACCTTCGTCTCTCCCGAGCCCGTACGGGAGTTGTAGCGATGACACAAGATAGTAATTACTAACACAATTGGATACCACGAAATTGGGGAGAAAAAGGGTGTAAAATTTATTTTAAAAACATATGTATTTGGTAAAAAAAGGGGATCCTGAGATCAGGTGTTTTACTGCTTGGCTTCCTGAGATCAGGTGTTTTACTGCTTGGCTTCCTGAGATCAGGTGTTTTACTGCTTGGCTTCCTGAGATCAGGTGTTTTACTGCTTGGCTTCCTGAGATCAGGTGTTTTACTGCTTGGTTTCCCTAAGTACACGAGAAAGCATTTTGAGAATTAGGCAAGGAGAGGGGATTTGAGGAATCAATCAATGAAAGACTAATTGAGGAAAGAGCCAAAGCCTCATTCAACAGGTCATGGTGAGACATCTTCATATGTACCGTTATACTAACATCATCATGGCTTTAGTATCACTGTAGACCTACCTCTCTTTGCCAGGTCTAGCGCTGTCTCTTTGCCAATACCAGTGTTGGCTCCAGTTATGAGCACTGTTTTGTCATCAAGTCGGGCTGCGGATGACCATGTTCTCCGGAAGAGATTTCTAAGGGATATATTGACATGTACATGGGGGGGCTGGTCCAACTCAAGGTGTCACAAAGAAATAATAATAAATGCATACGCCTCCCCAACATAAAACTATTTTCACATGACCCTCCGTTTGTACTGTCATTTATATTGAACACCCCCACTCATTGAATTAACTCAAAATAATGTCTATAACAATAACTGTAGCGACCCTGTGTTAATAAACGTGGATATTCATTTTGCCACTTCAGCATGCTGTTGTGGTACAGTCGATGCCACGCAGGGCTACGGGCCAGAAGTTTCAGGGTTCACTAACCACCACAGACAAGCTCAGTCTCCCTGCTGTAGTGGTACAGTCGATGTCACGCAGGGCTACGGGCCAGAAGTTTTAGGGTTCACTAACCACCACGGATGAGCTCAGAGTCCCTGCCTGTTTCATTAATTCACTATCAGATCCAGCGGCAGACAATGATCAGCTAGGGTGAAATCAGATTTTCTACATTTTGATTATATGCAATGAATTTTCCACTAACATGTTTCTGTGCCAATGCCCCACACAACCAAGAAACAAAACATACCAACTTCGGGCACTTCAATATCATGGTTTGTGTTTTCTACACCGCAATAAATAGACCATGTCAATCTGGACAAACAGAAAATACATCACTCCCTACGTTGTAGGCTCACCCAGTATCGAAGGCTTGGCTTGACAATCTCTGAATATCATTCATCTTTTTGGTGTTTTGTAACATACACTATGTCTCTTTCATTCATCAATTGGCCACTGTACTGTTTGGATTGATTGATTATTAAAAAAATACATACACAGATTTTTAAAAGTGACCGGGATTGGACAATAAAGTTGGGTATTTATTTCTATTGTAGTCCCTATTTTTTACATAAATACATTTACAATTACATAGATAGAGACACATTACAGAGATGCATCTATAGCCTAGGCTACTCACCCAAATGGCATTCCCAAAATAGAGCAACAGTTGATGGTGGTGAAACAATTCCAAACTCTTAATCCTCAATTTCAGATGATTCGCCTCTACTGCCTATTGAAATGAATACAGCTGCATTCAAGTCAAAGCTTTCCTCACTGATTTACAGCCAAGCCTCAACAACATAGGTTTGCTCCCAAGTGACGTAGCTGTCTAATACACTGCATCTCAGTGCTGGAGGCGTCGCTACAGTCACCCTGTCTTCTTCAGTGGGGTTTATCGGCGGTTGGCATCCAACGGTATGGTGCATTACCGCCACCTACTGTACTGGAGTGTGGGCCAGAGACAGGGAGAAACTGAATCCTACCTGTAAGCCCCGTTGCTCTTAAAAAATATAAAATATTTGAGACTATATCTAATAACGTTCTACTCAACATACTCTTTAAATTAATTTCCTGTATCCCCTTCTCCCTCATACTGGATCATCCTCTATCGTTCCCTCCAATAATGTCCACGCTGTATCAATACACGCTCCACATTCTCTGTTTCCTGCCAATAATCACAATTCCCTGTTGGATACTTTCCTATCACATTTAAGGTCTTATTCAACTGGCTGTGTCCCACCCTTAATTTACTGGCTGTGTCTCGTAGTCTGGCTTTTTTATGGCGGTTGTGGAGCAGTGGCTTCTTCCTTGCTGAGCGGCCTTTCAGGTTATGTTGATATAGGACTCGTTTTACTGTGGATATAGATACTTTGTACCTGTTTCCTCCAGCATCTTCACAAGGTCCTTTGCTGTTGTTCTGGGATTGATTTGCACTTTTCTCACTGAAGTACGTTCATCTCTAGGAGACAGAACGCGTCTCCTTCCTGAGCGGTATGACGGCTGCATGGTCCCATGGTGTTTATACTTGCATACTATTGTTTGTACAGATGAACGTGGTACCTTCAGGCGTTTGGCAATTGCTTCCAAGGATGAACCAGACTTGTGGAGGTCTACAATTTTCTTTTCTGAGGTCTTGACTGATTTATTTTGATTTTCCGATGATGTCAAGCAAAGAGGCGCTGAGTTTGAAGGTAGACCTTGAAATACATCCACAGGTACACCTCCAATTGACTCAAATGATGTCAATTAGCCTATCAGAAGCTTCTAAAGCCATGACATCAATTTCTGGAATTTTCTAAGCTGTTTAAAGGCATAGTCAACTTAATGTATGTAAACTTCTGACCCACTGGAATTGTAATACAGTGAATTATAAGTGAAATAATCTGTCTGTAAACAATTGTTGGAAAAATGACTTGTGTCATTCACAAAGTAGATGTCCTAGCCGACTTGCCAAAACTATTGTTTGTTAACAAGAAATTTGTGGAATGGTTGAAAAACAAGTTTTAATGACTCCAACCTATGTGTATGTAAACTTCCGACTTCAACTGTAGGCTACTATGGTGACCATAGGTTAGGCTACTATGGTGACCATAGGTTATGCTGCTATGGTGACCATAGGTTATGCTACTATGGTGACCATAGGTTATGCTGCTATGGTGACCATAGGTTAGGCTGCTATGGTGACCATAGGTTAGGCTACTATGGTGACCATAGGTTAGGCTACTATGGTGACCATAGGTTATGCTGCTATGGTGACCATAGGTTATGCTGCTATGGTGACCATAGGTTAGGCTACTATGGTGACCATAGGTTATGCTGCTATGGTGACCATAGGTTATGCTGCTATGGTGACCATAGGTTATGCTGCTATGGTGACCATAGGTTATGCTGCTATGGTGACCATAGGTTATGCTGCTATGGTGACCATAGGTTATGCTGCTATGGTGACCATAGGTTATGCTGCTATGGTGACCATAGGTTATGCTGCTATGGTGACCATAGGTTATGCTGCTATGGTGACCATAGGTTATGCTGCTATGGTGACCATAGGTTATGCTGCTATGGTGACCATAGGTTAGGCTACTATGGTGACCATAGGTTATGCTGCTATGGTGACCATAGGTTATGCTGCTATGGTGACCATAGGTTATGCTGCTATGGTGACCATAGGTTATGCTGCTATGGTGACCATAGGTTATGCTGCTATGGTGACCATAGGTTATGCTGCTATGGTGACCATAGGTTAGGCTGCTATGGTGACCATAGGTTATGCTGCTATGGTGACCATAGGTTATGCTGCTATGGTGACCATAGGTTATGCTGCTATGGTGACCATAGGTTATGCTGCTATGGTGACCATAGGTTATGCTGCTATGGTGACCATAGGTTATGCTGCTATGGTGACCATAGGTTATGCTGCTATGGTGACCATAGGTTAGGCTACTATGGTGACCATAGGTTATGCTGCTATGGTGACCATAGGTTATGTTGCTATGGTGACCATAGGTTATGCTGCTATGGTGACCATAGGTTATGCTGCTATGGTGACCATAGGTTATGCTGCTATGGTGACCATAGGTTATGCTGCTATGGTGACCATAGGTTAGGCTACTATGGTGACCATAGGTTATGCTGCTATGGTGACCATAGGTTATGCTGCTATGGTGACCATAGGTTATGCTGCTATGGTGACCATAGGTTATGCTGCTATGGTGACCATAGGTTATGCTGCTATGGTGACCATAGGTTATGCTGCTATGGTGACCATAGGTTATGCTGCTATGGTGACCATAGGTTATGCTGCTATGGTGACCATAGGTTATGCTGCTATGGTGACCATAGGTTATGCTGCTATGGTGACCATAGGTTATGCTGCTATGGTGACCATAGGTTATGCTACTATGGTGACCATAGGTTATGCTGCTATGGTGACCATAGGTTATGCTGCTATGGTGACCATAGGTTATGCTGCTATGGTGACCATAGGTTATGCTGCTATGGTGACCATAGGTTATGCTGCTATGGTGACCATAGGTTATGCTGCTATGGTGACCATAGGTTAGGCTGCTATGGTGACCATAGGTTATGCTGCTATGGTGACCATAGGTTATGCTGCTATGGTGACCATAGGTTATGCTGCTATGGTGACCATAGGTTATGCTGCTATGGTGACCATAGGTTATGCTGCTATGGTGACCATAGGTTATGCTGCTATGGTGACCATAGGTTATGCTGCTATGGTGACCATAGGTTATGCTACTATGGTGACCATAGGTTAGGCTACTACGGTGACCATAGGTTATGCTACTACGGTGACCATAGATTATGCTACTACGGTGACCATAGATTATGCTACTACGGTGACCATAGGTTATGCTACTACGGTGACCATAGGTTAGGCTACTATGGTGACCATAGGTTAGGCTACTATGTATATGTAGATTGCTGAGGGTTTATTTTTTAATCCATTTTAGAATAAGGCTGTAACGTAACAAAATGTGGAAAAAGTCAAGTGTCAAATACTTTCCGAAGCCATTGTATCATCAAACTTCTCATCAGGTCTTGCTTGACTGACACCCAGCCTAATGTTTGTTATCTCTGAAATACACCACAAACTCATCACATATGTGGAGGGAAGTTCACATAGGTTTGCTGGGGTAGGATTTATCAGGCCATCAATGATCGAGAAGAGCACTCTCAAATTATTCTGATAATTAGTGATCAAGTTAGAGAAATTTGCCCTCCTGTAATATCTAATTGCCTTCTTCCCTATGCCAAATTGATCTATCAGAATATCATAATGGACCTGCAACTTTGACTTTCTCCACATCCGTTCTGCCTTTCTGCAATTTCTCTTTAATTTATTTGTTTTCTCTCTCATTGTTACGTTCCCCAGTTTCTGTGTTGTATTTGAGTGTGTGTGTTTCAGGAGATGGCTTCCTGGAAGCCTCCCCAACCAGCTGATTGGTCGACCCCAGGCTAATTGATGATTGGAGCTGACCCCGCCCCCTCGTCAAGAAGCAGCTGACTCTAATCACCATTGCCACCAGAAGTTATAAAAGCCAGTGTTCTGTTCAGAAGAAGGAAGAGCATGAGAAAGATTAGAGAGAGAGAGAGATTTTTTTGCTGGAGAATTAGATTGTGATATAGTGTTGGTTGTTTAACAGAAAGTGTGGTATGTAATGTGTTAGTTGTTGTTGGTAGCAGCTTTGATATGTTCTGTGTTTGTTGCTTTGTCAAAGCTTCTTTAGTGGCCTGAGTTAGTTTACTCAGTTTAGTTGTAAAGTGTTTGTGAAATTGTTAATAATTATTCTGTTTCATTTGTTCCCAGGGGGGAAGGGGAAGGCACTTAGGGAGTGCTTAGGCAAGAGGCCCGAGGGCATACATATACCCGTAGTATATTCACTGTCTAGGCACACTAGGTAAGACCTGGGCGGACCACCCCCTGTATTTTGGTTAGTGCACTAGGTGGTGCTAAGTTAGGTAAGTTAAGTGGGTAGGCAGGTTAGATAGGAGAGGGGGAGCTTTGATATTTACTTTCTTTGCTTTGGTTCCGTCCAGCCCCTTTTCCCCATATTACCGTTTAACTTCTTGCGACTATAGGGGGTGCTGTTTCAAATTAGCATAATTGTCTCTACAGATGAAACGGCTTCCTACTCAATTCTTGATCGTACAATATGCATATTATTGTTATTATTGGATAGAAAACACTATCTAGTTTCTATAGCCGTTTGAATTATGTCTCTGAGTGGAACAGAACTCTTTCTACAGCGAAATCCATGACAGGTTTTGCGAAGGTCTGAGAGCGAAGCTCTGATCTCAGTTCAGTTTAAAGGGGTGTGTATATCCTATGGAACGACACGAACTGCACCCGCCTTCCCCTGGATGTCAGTGACCAATGAGAAGTGGAATGGGCTTCCTACGTAGCTCTCAGAGGTTATAAAAGACCAAGGAGTGAGGTACGCCTTCTTTTCGACGTTGAACTTTACGCAGAGAGAGACCTCGGGATGCCATTTTCGAACGCTCAGTAATGAACTTTAGATATATCAGTCTGTAATTTAATTTGATATAGGTGTTAGAAACATCATAACGAAGCTATTTGAAACCGAGTTATATCAGATTATGCGAGTATATTGCTATTTTTCGGAATTTCCTCAGTATTGCGTAATGAGGATTTGGACACGTTAGGTAATGTTAGCAATTGTTAGCTATAGTTAGCTGCTATATCAGAAGTTGAATGCAACGTTTTACAACCAAGCAACGATTCTTTTGGACAAAAGTACCACTTGGCCAAGATTCCGATGGAAGCTCGTCGAAAAGTAGGAGCTATTTATGATGTTATTCCATTTTTATGTGGAAAAATGTAAACTCAATAACGGTAAATAGTGACGCCGTTATTGCGGCACTAGTCTGTCTGTAACGCACACTGTATGTCTAGTAACGTTAATTTTAAAAATCTAACTTAGCGGTTGCATTAATAACTAATGCATCTTTCATTTCATGGCCAACCTGTATTTTTTTAGTCAAGTTTATGAATAGTTTTCGATAAAAATAGTTGTATTATCATGATGCTCCCGGGCAGATTGCTTGAGTAGTTGGACAGTATTTCCATTGTGTAAGCACGATTTGTGCCGCTAAATATGCACATTTTCGATCAAACTCTATATGGATTGTGTAATATGATGTTACAGGAGTGTCATCGGAAGAATTCTGAGAAGGTTAGTGAAAAAATTAATATATTTTGGCAATGTTGACGTTATCGCTCTCTTTGGCTAGAATCTATGCTCTGGTAATGTTTGAACATGTGGTATGCTAATATAACGATTTATTGTGTTTTCGCTGTAAGACACTTAGAAAATCTGAAATATTGTCTGTATTCACAGGATCTGTGTCTTTCGATTAGTGTATGCTGTGTATTTTTACGAAATGTTTGATGATTAGTAATTAGGTAATACACGTTGCTCTATTTATTTATTCTAGTCCATTTGTGACGGTGGGTGCAATTGTAAACTATGAAATCTACCTGAAATATGCACATTTTTCTAACAAAACCTATCCTATACCATAAATATGTTATCAGACTGTCATCTGATGAGTTTTTTTCTTGGTTAGTGGCTATCAATATCTTAGTTTAGCCGAATTGGTGATAGCACCTGATGGAGTAAGAAACTGATGGAGTTAGAAAAGTGGTGTCTTTTGCTAACGTGGTTAGCTAATAGATTTACATATTTTGTCTTCCCTGTAAAACATTTAAAAAATCTGAAATGGTGGCTTTATTCAGAGGATATGTATCTTTCATTAGGTGTCTTGGACTTGTGATTTAATGTTATTTAGATGCTACTATTTAATTGTGACGCTATGCTAGCGATGCTAATCAGTGTGGGGGGGGGGGGGTGCTCCCGGATCCGGGGTAGAGGCTCGTTAGAGGTTAAGGAAATAAATCCTAGTAAACTGTAAATTCTGCCTTTGTCGTCCTTTCTCGCACCTACGGTCCATACCTCTTTCGCTTCACGGAGAGTTGAGTTGCAGCAGGGAGTTGCGTTCCCTCTTTTTAGAGGCGTGCGTAACACTCATCCAAGGGGCTCTCTGTTTGGATGTGGCCTTTTTCAACTTTACTCAAGCTATGGCATCAACGGCTGCCCTTAATTTGCTATTAAAGTTAACCATCACACGAGGAAGGCAGAATAGGTGGTGGAGTATTGTTCATACACTAAAGAAAATATGTAGCAACTTGAGAGGTAAGATAGCTTTTCTTAATAATGCGTTCAGTATTACCCTGTGCTTTAGGCAACAAGGTAGTAAAAAATCCCCAGTGGTGATCAGATAAAGCAACATCAACAATAGAGGATATGTCTATAGAAAGCCCCTTGGTAATAACCAGGTCCAGAGTATGGCTGTGGTTATGGGTGGGCCCAGTAGAAAGCCCCTTTGTAATAACCAGGTCCAGAGTATGGCTGTGGTTATGGGTGGGCCCAGTAGAAAGCCCCTTGGTAATAACCAGGTCCAGTAGAAAGCCCCTTGGTAATAACCCGGTCCAGAGTATGGCTGTGGTTATGGGTGGGCCCAGTAGAAAGCCCCTTGGTAATAACCAGGTCCAGTAGAAAGCCCCTTGGTAATAACCAGGTCCAGAGTATGGCTGTGGTTATGGGTGGGCACAGTAAAAAGCCCCTTGGTAATAACCAGGTCCAGAGTATGGCTGTGGTTATGGGTGCGCCCAGTAGAAAGCCTCTTGGTAATAACCAGGTCCAGAGTATGGCCGCGGTTATGGGTGGGCCCAGTAGAAAGCCCCTTGGTAATAACCAGGTCCAGAGTATGGCTGTGGTTATGGGTGGGCCCAGTAGAAAGCCCCTTGGTAATAACCAGGTCCAGAGTATGGCTGTGGTTATGGGTGGGCCCAGTAGAAAGCCCCTTGGTAATAACCAGGTTCAGAGTATGGCTGTGGTTATGGGTGGGCCCAGTAGAAAGCCCCTTGGTAATAACCTGGTCCAGAGTATGGCTGTGGTTATGGGTGAACCCAGTAGAAAGCCCCTTGGTAATAACCAGGTCCAGAGTATGGCTGTGGTTATGGGTGGGCCCAGTAGAAAGCCCCTTGGTAATAACCAGGTCCAGAGTTTGGCTGTGGTTATGGGTGGGCCCAGTAGAAAGCCCCTTGGTAATAACCAGGTCCAGAGTTTGGCTGTGGTTATGGGTGAACCCAGTAGAAAGCCCCTTGGTAATAACCAGGTCCAGAGTATGGCTGTGGTTATGGGTGGGCCCAGTAGAAAGCCCCTTGGTAATATCCCGGTCCAGAGTTTGGCTGTGGTTATGGGTGGGCCCAGTAGAAAGCCCCTTGGTAATAACCAGGTCCAGAGTATGGCTGTGGTTATGGGTGGGCCAGTAGAAAGCCCCTTGGTAATAACCAGGTCCAGAGTTTGGCTGTGGTTATGGGTGGGCCCAGTAGAAAGCCCCTTGGTAATAACCAGGTCCAGAGTATGGCTGTGGTTATGGGTGCGCCCAGTAGAAAGCCCCTTGGTAATAACCAGGTCCAGAGTTTGGCTGTGGTTATGGGTGGGCCCAGTAGAAAGCCCCTTGGTAATAACCCGGTCCAGAGTTTGGCTGTGGTTATGGGTGGGCCCAGTAGAAAGCCCCTTGGTAATAACCCGGTCCAGAGTATGGCCACAGTTATGGAAGGGCCCAGTAACATGTTGGATAAAGTCCATAGAGTTCAAAAGATGAATACATTCAATGGCCTTGGAGTCAGTGTCTTTGTCAACATTATTAATATGAAAATTACCCAACACAATTATTTTATCGTACTTCTCAAATACAATTTGATCATAACGCAATACATTTCTTTTTCCATCTACATTTTAATATGACATTACTTTGAATCCTCCATATGCGCCGTTGATTTTTCTCCCTCGTTTCCAATGGGAAAAATGAAGGGGAAAACAAGTTTGACGTTTCCTTACGTTAACTGTGTGATTTTTTTTTAAACTAGAAAGCCCTGGTTGCTAGGGTCATTATTAGATGTTAGAAAGTCTGTTCAGCCATTTTAGCACAGTGACGTACCAGAAGCCTATGGTTTCAAGTGGCCAAGTGATGTCGTGTGATATTCTACTGCAATCTAGTGGACGAACTGGGAATCAGACATGAGATCTGATTACATCAGTGAAAAGGTTACGACTTCAGCTTTAAAAAACAAAGTTATAAGTTCATGTGTATATCACTCCTGCACAAGCCCCTGTGCTTTTAAAATGGCTGTGTTCCTATGGGAATTTGTGCATGTTTAGAGCTCCACCATTAGGTCAAATATGATAATTTTTGTTTGTGAGGCGATCGAGGAGTAGCAGCACGCAAAGTAGTCTAACAGTGTTTTGTGGCGTGGTGCAGATTCAGAGCTCCATTCACCTTGGGCTTTAGGATTTTCTCAAAGTGGGATTTGTCAAGGTTTTCAATCAACCCGTCATGCAGGACGACTGCACTGTGAAACACCCCTTTGATTGGACAAGAGGGAAACTTCTGACCAATGAGACCAATCACTCTGAGCACATGCTCAGAGACAGAGACATCACATGCCATCCATATAATACGGGCACTCCATTGTCTCTCCAGAATGACTATCTCCTGCTGTATGTCTGGTGTGGGGCTACTTCTGGAGAGTATGACGATGTACTCTCCACCTTTCTTCAAAAGGAACTTCACTGTTTCAAACCCCAGCCCAGAGAGACCACCTGTAACGATGTACACAGACTTCTTCTGGAAAAGCGGGGTTGGTTTAGGCAGCAACTGAATGTTGGACAGTGTGCCTTTGGAATCATCTTTACCCAGCGCCACAACAGACAGGGTCTTTGGAATCATCTTTACCCAGCGCCACAACAGACAGGGTCTTTGAGCTGAAGTACGACTCAGATTCCTCAACAGACAGGAAGTCAATGCTACCGGATGACATTCTCTGAAAGGTAGAGGTGTCTAGAGAAAATTATATCCTGTCCAAATGCACAATAAATGTGTGGCCTAAAGGTACTGAGTGAACACTAGGGCTGTGGCGGTCACGACTGTAACGGCAGTCCTCCTCCTCTTCATCTGACGAAGAGGAGGAGTATTGAGGGAACCAAGGCGCAGCGTAAAGAACAGACATATTTTATTAACGAAACAAGAACTTGATTAAACTAACCAAAAAAAAATAAAACGGTGTAGACAGACCTAGACGACTACTTACATAAAACAAGAAAACGCACGAATAGGAACATAGGCTACACAAACCGAACAAACCGTAAACAGTCCCGCGTGGTGTACAGACACAGACACGGAAGACAATCACCCACAACGAACACTGTGACAACGCCTACCTAAATATGACTCTTAATTAGAGGAACGCCAAACACCTGCCTCTAATTAAGAGCCATACCAGGCAACCCAAAACCAACACAGAAACAGAAAACATAGAATGCCCACCCAAACTCACGTCCTGACCAACTAACACATATAACAAATTAACAGAAATAGGTCAGGAACGTGACATAACCCCCCCCCATAAGGTGCGAACTCTGGGCGCACCAGCACAAAGTCTAGGGGAGGGTCTGGGTGGGCATCTGACCACGGTGGTGGCTCAGGCTCCGGGCGAGGTCCCCACCCCACCATAATCAATCCTAACCTCCCTCTCCCCCTAAAAATGTCCACCCTCAATTTACCCCCACAAAATCCTCTTAGTAACATCAATGACATGGACAGCACCGGGACAGAGAGATAAATCAAGACAGAGGGATAGCACCAGACAAAGGGATAGATCAGAAAATAGAGGTAGATCAAGATAGAGAGGGCGATCATGATAGAGGGGCAACTCCGGACTGAAAGGCAGCTCCGGACAGAGAGACAGCTCTGGACTGAGGGGCAGTTCTGGGTATATAGCCGTTTCTGGCTGAAGGGCAGCTCACGGCTGACTGACGAATCTGGACGCTCATGGCAGGCTGACGGCTCTCGACGCTCATGGCTGGCTGACGGCTCTCGACGCTCATGGCTGGCTGACGGCTCTCGACGCTCATGGCTGGCTGACGGCTCTCGACGCTCATGGCTGGCTGACGGCTCTCGACGCTCATGGCTGGCTGACGGCTCTCGACGCTCATGGCTGGCTGACGGCTCTCGACGCTCATGGCAGGCTGACGGCTCTCGACGCTCATGGCTGGCTGACGGCTCTCGACGCTCATGGCAGGCTGACGGCTCTGGCAGATCCTGTCTGGTTGGCGGCTCTGGCAGATCCTGTCTGGTTGGCGGCTCTGGCAGATCCTGTCTGGTGGGCGGCTCTGGCAGATCCTGTCTGACGGGCGGCTCTGGCGGCTCCTGTCTGACGGGCGGCTCTAGCGGCTCCTGTCTGGCGGACGGCTCTAGCGGCTCCTGTCTGGCGGACGGCTCTGTAGGCTCATGGCAGACGGGCGGCTTTGCAGGCTCATGGCAGACGGGCGGCTTTGCAGGCTCATGGCAGACGGGCGGCTTTGCAGGCTCATGGCAGACGGGCGGCTTTGCAGGCTCATTGCAGACGGATGGCTCAGATGGCGCTGGGGAGACGGATGGCTCAGATGGCGCTGGGGAGACGGATGGCTCAGATGGCGCTGGGGAGACGGATGGCTCAGATGGCGCTGGGGAGACGGATGGCTCTGGCCGGATAAGGCGCACTGTAGACCTGGTGCGTGGTGCCGGAACTGGAGGCACCGGGCTAAGGACACGCACCTTCATACTAGTGCGGGGAGCAGGGACAGGGCACACTGGACTCTCAAAGCCCACTCTATACCTGGTGCGTGGTACCGGCACTGGTGACACCGGGCTGAGGGCAAGCACATCAGGATTAGTAGGGGGAGAAGAAACAGTGTGTACAGGGCTCTGGAGACGCACAGGAGGCTTAGTGCGTGGTGCCGGAACTGGAGGCACCGAACTGGATACACGCACTTCAGGGAGAGTGCATGGAGGAGGAACAGGGCTCAGGAGACGCACTGGTAGCCTAGTGCGTAGTGTAGGCACTGTAGGTACTAGGCTGGGGCGGGGAGGTAGCAAATACCGGACCATGCATGCGTACTGGCTCTCTTGAGCATTGAGCCTGCCCAACCTTACCTGGTTGAATGCTCCCGGTCGCCCAACCAGTGCAGGGAGGTGGAATAACCCGCACCGGCCTATGTAGGCGAACGGGGGAAACCATGCGTAAGGCAGGTGCCATGTATGCCGGCCCGAGGAGACGCACTGGAGACCAGACGAGTTGAGCCGGCCTCATGACACCTGGCTCAATAACCAATCTAGCCCTACCAGTGCGGGGAGGTGGAATAACCCGCACTGGGCTATGCACTCGTACAGGAGACACCGTGCGCTCTACTGCGTAACACGGCGCCTGCCCGTAACCCCGCTCTCCACGGTAAGCCTGGGAAGTGGGCGCAGGTCTCCTACCTGCCCTTGGCCCACTACCTCTTAGCCCCCCCCCAAGACATTTTTGGGTGTTACTCACGGGCTTTTTGGGCTTCCGTGCAAGACTTGTTCCCTCATAACTCCGGTTCCTCTCTCCGGTAGCCTCTGCTCTCCTCAGTGCCTCCAGCTGTTCCCATGGGAGGCGATCCCTACCAGCCAGGATCTCCTCCCATGTGTAGCAACCTTTCCCGTCCAATATATCGTCCCAAGTCCATTCCTCCTTCTTTCTCTGTCCCTTACTCTGTTTACTCCGCTGCTTGGTTCTGGAGTTTTGGTGGGTGATTCTGTAACGGCAGTCCTCCTCCTCTTCATCTGATGAAGAGGAGGAGTATTGAGGGAACCAAGGCGCAGCGTAAAGAACAGACATATTTTATTAACGAAACAAGAACTTGATTAAACTAACAAAAAAAAAAAAAAAACGGTGTAGACAGACCTAGACGACTACTTACATAAAACAAGAAAACGCACGAATAGGAACATAGGCTACACAAACCGAGGAACGCCAAACACCTGCCTCTAATTAAGAGCCATACCAGGCAACCCAAAACCAACACAGAAACAGAAAACATAGAATGCCCACCCAAACTCACGTCCTGACCAACTAACACATATAACAAATTAACAGAAATAGGTCAGGAACGTGACAACGACATTTCGTCAGATGGTGATTGTCAAGCAAATAACTGTCGTTCTCACGTTAATGAACTGCTGATGCAGACCTTTGGAACATCTACATTTTTAAAAAGTCTAATAAATCCATGTAATATAACATACACCTTCACAACAAATCCATTATTTATTTTAGACAGGTCTAAAGAAACAAGCTATAAAGAAAATATAGTCTATTTCAAAAGAACAGAATAGAACGGCATACACTGAGTCCTTATGTTAGGTCGAACACCTCATTATCTATGCATAGTCACTTTACACATACCTACAGTACATGTACAAATTCCCTTGACTTACCTGTACCCCTGTGCGTAGACTTGGTACCGGTACCCCTGTATATAACCGTGGGACTGTTATTTTATTGTCTTACTTATTATTACATTTTTTACTTTGTTTATTTAGTAAATATTGTATTAACTCTTTTTCTTGAAATGCATTGTTGGTTAAGGGCTTGTAAGTAAGCGTTTCATGGTAAGGTCTACACTTGTTGTATTTGGCGCATGTGACAAATAAAATGTCATTTGATTTAATTTTGACAGAGCTCTAATGTCCTCTGTAGAGACAGAGCTGATGTCAATCAAAGCCTAGGCTGATACAGTCCACCGTGTTCTCTGCTGATCAGTAGGTTATTACTCTGATGGAGTTTGGGAAAATTCATTACCTTCAGTTCCAGAACTATTTGACGGGATGTATCACAGCAGTTTCCAATATGGCCTCCCTGACCCTACTCAAACGAGACTTCCTCAACGTTTTGCTCAAGGTAATAAAGTTTGCCAAGAGTGTAGGAAATCCATGGCTCAAGACTTCCTTAGCATATGTAAGGCATCTAGACTTTGAGCTCAAGTGTTGCTGCATGGATTTTGATACTCCTACCTGGTCAAAAAAGACCAAGACCTTCCATCCGAGAAGACCCATTGTCCTCAGAGACTACACATAAGTCATTGTGGAAGAAGTATTCTTTAACAACAGGAGAACGGCTCCCAAGATATTTAATCATCACATGTTTAAACTCAACCAACACTCTTCCTTCTTTGTCTGTAAAGCAACCACATACTTCATAGTGATCAACACCTTCATCAATTGCTTTCAGATACACAATAATTGTCTTTTGCAGGGGTTCAAGCACCGCCAAGTTGCCTACTGTAGCAGGAAACCCGGGCCTTCCAAAATATCTATGTGCTGCTGTAACAGGAGCAAGTTGCATCAGGAAGTCTAACACTACAGGGTGAATGCAGTATTCATGCAACTGAGACAACAATTCTTCTGGAACTGTGACAACTGAAAAAGCCTCCTTAAACTCATCAAAGACGGCAATAGGTTACAGTCATAGAGCCTCCGTGTGTAGCAAAAGTTAGGAGCTATATAATCAATGGAATATGGAATTAAAAGGACGAAATAGTTAAAAGTTAAAGGAAAGGCTACAACAACAAAGAGCCAACAGGTAGACTGCTACTTCATGTTCTGAATGGGGATGTTGTTGTAGGTCGTAGGTTTGCATTAGTTACTGACCATGCTCCCCTCACGTGGATGGCTGGTAAGAGAAACAATAACAACAGAATAGCCAGATGGTTTCTTGCTTTACAACCGTTGTCAATGTGACCAGAGGCAATTAAGCACAGCTGACGGTACTAATAACAGATTATCTTTTCCCTACAAGAGGGAGGAGGGAACCAGCAGAGGGAGGAGGGAACCAGCAGAGGGAGGAGGGAACCAGCAGAGAGAAGAGGGAACCAGCAGAGGGAGGAGGGAACCAGCAGAGGGAGGAGGGAACCAGCAGAGGGAGGAGGGAACCAGCAGAGAGAGGAGGGAACCAGCAGAGGGAGGAGGGAACCAGCAGAGGGAGGAGGGATCCAGCAGAGAGAGGAGGGAACCAGCAGAGGGAGGAGGGAACCAGCAGAGGGAGGAGGGAACCAGCAGAGGGAGGAGGGAACCAGCAGAGGGAGGAGGGAACCAGCAGAGGGAGGAGGGAACCAGCAGAGGGAGGAGGGAACCAGCAGAGGGAGGAGGGAACCAGCAGAGGGAGGAGGGAACCAGCAGAGGGAGGAGGGAACCAGCAGAGGGAGGAGGGAACCAGCAGAAGGAGGAGGGAACCAGCGAAGGGGAGAGAAGAAGAAAATAAACCATCTCTGGAGGATGGCCACCGAGAGAGAGGAGCTATCCACGAAGAACCATTAAGACGGTGACAAATCTGTGATTGTTGTTATAGTTTAAAGATAATCATCTGGTGTTCCTGTGTCATCTAATGAAGAAAATGCATGTTGTTCCTTGGGAGATTCCCATTGATTGTGTTGGAGTGTTTGTATTGTCAGAAATCTCTCAATAGAGAACTGTGTTCAATCAAGAAAACCTACTCCTGACTCGTTTATTCCACCTTTCCGCCAAATTACTTGGTCCGCTCACACTAATGAAAAAGATATTGTGTTCCTTGAAATCTTTTTCAAGATTACTCTGATGACCTTCCTAAGCATAGCCACGTTATTATTTTTCCAATAGCATATATGAAATATATTTATTTTGACTGTTAGAATGTTTGAGTCAAAATCCCTTTTCTAGTGTTAAATTTCAATCACACTAACGTTGAACTTCTGCGAAACCGATTAATCTACCATTAATATCATCAACATAGTCTACTTGCATGTAATTAATAGATGTGGTAAAATAAGAAACATGACACTCGAATGCATTGTTTATTCAAATGAATAAACAATGTGAAAAAATAGACACTACAGAAAAAACTATATTACACAGTTCGATGGACTGAAACTCAATATGACTAAATACAAATTAAATATGAAATCTCACACATATATATATTTACCTTTGCAATGCATGACACAAACTCAGTAACAAAAACAAAGAATGTGTTACCTTTAACCTATAACCTGTAATCTTTAACATATAGATTGTGTTTGTGTGCTTTTCAGAATGACTTAGACATTCGTATTCTATAGATTCCTACATATTACAACTATGACTCAAATATAATTACATTTGTCAAATGCAAGTCAGATTTACTAAGCATTTACGCACAATGTGTTATATTTTCTTCCAATAGGGGGTAAAACACCACAATCAAAGCTACAGTGTACACTTTACCATAATGTCCTTTATCATTAACTTTATTTGACATTTTTTTCTAGCTTCCATGTCTGATAGTTATCAGTAGAAACGGGTTGCAAATCCTGCAGCTGAAGTAGTGCTGAGCGACTTCAAGAATGAATGACCACCCAGCCCAGCAGTTTTTAAGGACAGTCAGAAATTGTTTTCACAAGCAATATTATCATTCCCTTTCTGTTTAAATTGATAGGTATTATCTTGAGGGTTATCACCTGCATCTTCTTCATCGCCAACTTTAGCGCCGCAGATTCCAAAGAAAGACAAAAAAACGGGGATAAACACTATTCCGTGGACGGCTCCAAACACAATGACCAAGAACATGATCTTAAAGAAGGTCCTGAAGATGTAGCTCTCAGCTGCAGACAGGGCCACCACTCCTAAGATAGTAGACACAGCTCCTTGTATGATAGGATAGCCCAAGTGATAGACAGCATCTATGGCCTTCTCATTAGCAGTTCTCTTATTGCTAGAGACAAAGGCATAGGAAATGTGAGCGGAAAAGTCCACTGAGAAACCGATGCAGATGACAAGATTGATCATGGATACAGAGTCTAGATTGACATCCCAAAATGCCATGAAACCAGCAACACCCACTATGACAGAGGCAATGGCAAAGGTCACCCACAGAGAACATATTGGGTTGGGAATCAACAGGAGAGAGATCACCAGCATGGCAAGAGTGGCAACTACAATGTTTTGGATGGTGTTACTAACAATGACTGCATATTGGTCAAAGTATATGAACGCAGGGTGGTAAACAACCAACTTTACTGGACAATCTTTAGCTGTCTCTCGAAGCTCATTCAACATGTTCTTTTCATCAACAGCTGTACTGACATTGACTGTCTGAATGAACACACGTGAGGCATATATTGTGTTGTCTGTAAAATTCACATCTTGTACAAAATCAGACCTCTCAAGAAATGCAGACAAATTACGTTTGAATGTATTTTCCTCACTTAGATTCAAATTGGTCATCTTTCCAAATGCAAGATATTGATTGAGCCAAGATATGGTCCCGTTTTGAGAAACCATTGGTAGACTTTCAAAGTTTTGAAGGCAGGAGTCAAGACTATTCCGAGCACTTTCATTCCAATATTGAAACTCACTGTCTGTCACAACAACCATAACATTTGGACCATACTCTGAAAAGAATTCATCCTCATTATCGTAATAGCTTCCCACATATGAGCTATCAGCTGCTAGGTTTTTAAGGTCTATGCCCTCTTTGATTTGGAAGCAACCATAGATGCTTGAGCCCAAATATCCAGCATAGAGCAGGATCACAAACCCCTTGGTCCAATTATTTGTTAGAAATGGACCATAGTACGTCTTAAAGAAGTTGTTAATTGGCATTGGTTCCTCTTTTCCCGTTCCATGATCATAAGCTCCCCCTACACAGCAGATATTGTACTTTTCAGAATTCTCCACTGGTTCTGGAACCTTCATGCAGGTCAGCCAATGTCTGTTGCTCTTTTCACGTCTTCCATTCAGTGCCAGAAATGCACCAAAGAAGGTGATGTTGTACAAGTAGCAGAAGAGCACAGCTGTGCCAGTATACATACAAAAGGACTGTACCGAACCAAAGGGAGTTAACAGACCAATATAGAAAGCCAGGGCATCAGTTAATGTTGTGATGGTGATAGAAACCGCTGCCTCTTTGTATGTAGCCGCCATACGATCCTCTACGTCGCCATGAACTTGAGTCTGCTGCCAGCAAGAAATCATGATGAACATGTCGTCAACACCAATTCCTGTGGAGAAAAAAGGGCACCGTTTTACAAAATGTCAGATCTTGTTTCTACCCGTGTTCATTCCTGTGATCACATCTGTTAAGATCACGATCCGAGTACATTTCATATCAGGTCAAAACAGGATGTCAGTTGCATTGGTTTATTGTATCATAATGAGAGTTTGTAAGCTTACCCAGAATCAGGAATGGAGCTGTTGCCACAGTCATAGCGAAGGGCATCCCACAGTACAGCAACAACCCAAAACTGGACAACACTGCCATACCAGCTGAGAGGACACCAAAGGTCGCCACCCACACCTTATTCCTAACACAGTCCAACCTAGACAAACACAACATTAGTCCCAGCGTGGGTAAACGCTGCTAAGTAGTGCTCTCAGTAGTGCTCTCAGTAATACAGTCACAAAATGCCTTGAAAACAGTAATGTAGTCACAATGTGGGGTCGACTGATTTGAGCCACATATCTAGTTTCAGATAATAAACACTGTTATTATCATTTATATATATTGACTGATGATGCGGAATCGTATAGGACTCCAACGAGTGGTTCTGGAATTGGATTCTCAATCCTCATATTGATATTAAATATTAGCGATAGCGATATTACTGTGCGACGAAAGTCATTGCAAAACAATTTGTATATCGATGTCGTGCCCATCAGAATGTTTCAACCTCTGTGTTGAGAAGTCGTGTTGTTACTGTCAGTTCCTGGTTCCATTTGATTTCAATCACTTTTGAACGTAACTTTCGATAATACTGAACAGAAAAATATGCAAGCAACATGTAAAATGTTGGTTTAATGAGCTGAAATAAAAGATCCCCAAGGTTTTCCATACGCACAAATAGCTTATTTCTCTCAAATTTTGTGGACACATTTTTTCTACATCCCTGTTACTGAGCATTTTTCCTTTGCCAAGATAATCCATCCACATGACAGGTGTGGAATATCAATAAACTGATTAAACATCATGATCATTACTTCTAGGTAAAATCCCAGAGATGACTAGGTGAAACATCTGTCTGTGTGCCCTGGAGCAAGGCACTTACCCCTAATTACTCCTGTACATCCCTCTGGATAAGAGCGTCTGATAAATGACTCAAATGTAAATGCTGAGAATGAGTTTTTCATAAAATAGTTTGTTTGTTTGTTAAAGTCCTTTCTGACATGTCTTTTAAAAACTATTGTGGGTCACAATGTGGATTTGATTTGGATTTAGCCCTGAATCTAGCTATTTTTACAGTCAACACTGTCATTACGATTTTCTATCGATCTGTCCTATGTTCATTGTCCTATATTTATTGAAATTATAAAAGATACCTTATACAAGATGTGATTGAAAAAGTGATGGCCAGGGCATAGGTCAATGAGAAGAGAGGAATGATGGAGTCAGAGCTCTTCTCAAACTCTTCATCTCTTGATATTGATGTAAAGTAAGATATGGTCATCTGCAAAGACAAATAAGAATATAGATACAAGACCATATTCAGGTAACATTAGTAAAACAACTCAAGATGTTTGAATAATCAAATTATCTTGACGTTACATGTTTTTTTTAATGGAGCTTAAATGTGCAGTTTGATCAATTAGGCTGTAGGCCTAAACATGGTGAGAAGACACCCATCCTATACAAGTTAACAACATAACATGTCATATGTTTCATCTCTAAAAGGATGTACTCACGCCTTCTTCTTGTTGCATCATCGACGCAGTCTCTATAAACTTCTGCAGCCACATCGTAGTTACAGTCTGGTTGTCTTCTTTTAAGAAGTAAAAAAGTCGAATTGCCTTTGCGCTTTCAATTTCAGTTGACCCAGTTTTCAGTTTCACACCACCAATTTCAGATGCGATGAAAATGTTGTCATGATACGGGTAATCAATAGTTGTTGTGGTAACATTGGGAGTTTTTACAATATCAAAGATTGAATTTGACACGCACACATCACCTTTCTTAACACAAAGGTTTGAGAAATTAAATGTTCCTACTTCAATGGCTTTCACTTCCCTGTCAATATCAACAATTTTAGTAAAAGCAGGAATTGTGAGGATATTTGCTGTAGGCGTAACAATTATGAGAGATGCAAAGGTCCCTTCAGTATAGAGCCGCAAACGAGAGAAGTCGCTATCATTCTGTGGAAAGTATTCTTTAACTACTCGTCGTTCGTCTTTCGCCGGTCCATTCATAGGTGTAAACATTTCTTCAATGCCATTTGCTTCTCTGTCCGCAAGGAAGTAAAATCCTCCGCCAAGACACGCAGAAATCAACATTGGAAGAATAAAAAACCACCAGTGGTGTCTACCAACAAAACGCCCAAGTATTTCAAATCCTCTAGCTATTGGTTTCTCAACACAGTCTGTGTTGCACCCAGCCATTTTCTATTCTCCTTTTCAACTTGTGGTATTAGAAAAAAAAACTTGCCTTGAATTATATCTGTTGACGTTACAGTCATAAGCTATACTTCCTCTGAACATGGTAACATGATAAGCTTCCTGTGAAGAGTTTTTCTCAGCAATAGCTCTGCCAGCCCTGGTGCATCTCTGATCCTATCACAGCCATGACTGCGTCAGGGCAATAAATGTTTACACATTAACTAATAAGGTGGTTTATCTGTTTGTGTTGTGATAACATCACTAGGTGTCACGCCTGCTCCAGCTCCCCCTCCCTGGCGCTCGAAGGTGCCAGGCTCCCCCAGCATTATGCACTCCTGCCACCATCAGTACACACACACATGCCTTCCCCCCGTCACGAGGATCAGCGTATTACTGGACTCACCTGGAATCAATCACCTGTGTCAATACCGCCACTATATCTGTCTGTTCCCAAGGTCTGTTCCCCGCTGTCTTTCGATAATGTTTGAGTATGATAAAAGACAAGCAAATAAATTGTTTCATGTGTGTAACGACGACGCCGGGAGACGGGAAGCAAGTGCAGGTAGTGAGTTTAATAATAAACAAAACAGAGAACAATACAAGAGTAAAGTACAGACAAGGAACAACATCAATATTTCCTGGGGAACTAAGGGAGTGCCAGATATAGGGGAGGTAATGAGAGAGGAAATGGAGTCCAGGTGAGCCTAATCACGCGGAGCAGGTGCGCGTAATGATGGATGCCAGGTGCGCGTAATGATTGTTGCCAGGATCGGTGGTTACTAAACCGGCGATGTCGAACACCGGAGGGGAGTAGACGTGACAGTACCCCGCTCCCCGACACGCAGCTCCAGCCACAGGACGACACCGGCCTAAAGGACGGCCCCGAGGATGAGGATGAGGAGCGGGCCGGTCTGGAAATCACGGATGATGTTGGGATCCAGAATGTCCTCCACCGGAACCCAACACCGCTCCTCTGGACCGTACCCCTCCCAGTCCACCAGGTACCGGAGCCTACCCCCATGACGGTCGGGAGTCCAGTAGGGATCTGACGGCATAGGCGGGACCTCCCTCGACATCCAGGGGGGTGTCATGGGGGATAGCCTCAGCCATGGGATCAGGAACCACCGGCCTGAAAGGGAGACATTAAAGGAAGGTGAGATGCAGTAGTCACTGGGGAGCTGTAATCTATACACCACCTCATTGACCCTCCGGAGAATCTTGACGGTCCCACAACCCACAAACCGGGGGCTCAGCTTCTTGCAGGGTAGGCGGAGTGGGAGGTTGCTGGTAGAGAGCCAGACACGATCCCCAGGATGGAACAAGGGAGTCTCACTGCGGTGGCGGTCTGCCTGCTTCTTCTGACGGTGGACGGCGCACTGGAGTCTCACATGAGCATCGCTCCACAATTCTTCTCCACGTATGAAAAACTCATCAGCCAGAGGAGCTTCGGTCTGGCCCGGGGTCCAAGGAGCCAGGGACGACTGATAACGCAGAACACACTGGAAGGGAGTCAGCCCAGTGGAGGATTGACTTAATGAATTCTGAGCATACTCCACCCATGGAAGGAATTGGGCCCCCTCCCCCTGCCGGTCCTGGGAGTGACTCCTCAGGAACCTCCCCAGCTCCTAGTTCATCCTCTCCACCTGCCTGTTAAACTGAGGCCGGTACCCGGAAGTGAGGCTGACCGTGACCCCGAGCTTCTCCATAAAGGCTCTCTGTACCTGTGATGTGAATTGGGGGCCACGGTTGGAAGATGCTGTCCTCCGGAAGACCTGCTGAAACAATGCATCAGCAACCTGGAGAGCAGTAGGGAGACCATATAGAGGGATGAAATTACATGATTTAGAAAATGTGTCCACCGTGAGAGGAGGGGAACAAAGTCAATGGACAGATGAGACTAGAGACGCTGAGGCACGGGAAGGGGAAGGAGCTTGGAGCGTGCCAGGGAGTCTTAGTTTGGGCACATACAGAACAGGAGTTACTTTAATTTACTGACTTTGTTGTCCCCATGGGGAAATTTCGTTGCTGTGTCATGTACAGTACACGTTTAAAGTGGCGTTTAAATAACAAAACAAAATGACAATACAACTTTCATAACAGTTACATACCAATAAAAAGAGACTAGACTGCTGGCCTTACTGGGTCAATATGAACATTAGCCCGAGCTATTTAGGAGGGATATCACACCTGGCACAAATGTTTGTCTAGTTGTGTTATTTCTGCTGAGGGGTGCCCTATACCTGCACCCAGAGGGGAGTAGTTCAAAGTCCGGGTACAGGGGGTGGCTTGGGTCTAAAATGATTTTGTAAGCCTTGCGGAGCCTTGACGTAGCGAGCAACAATACTTTTCAGAGAGTGATTGTATAGTACGGGTGATCCCAGGATGTCCAGCGACAATATCTGTGTGTGCCCAGGTCAACAGCCGCTCCCTTATCCCCGTGTGAATGTAGAAGCGCTCAGGAAGACAGGTAGTGGGAGCGGGTTCCCTCTCCAGAGCCTGGGGAATGTCCACATCTACGTCCCAGACCACAGTGGCTACGTCATGAGAGGGAATAGGAAAACATGTCCTCCGGCACTCAGGTGACCACTCTTCGATTACAGTCACAGCCGTGTATATCCCCCCCAAGCAGATACCTCGACGGCCCTGAAAGAACTTCACTAGACTCTATGTAAACTAGATTACTTGTCTCATATGTACAGTTGAAGTCGGAAGTTTACATACACATAGGTTGGAGTCATTAAAACTTGTTTTTCAACCACTCCACAAATTTCTTGTTAACAAACTATAGTTTTGGCAAGTCGGTGAGGACATCTACTTTGTGCATGACACAAGTAATTTTTTCAACAATTGTTTACAGACATATTATTTCACTTATAATTGACTGTATCACAACTCCAGAGGGTCAGAAGTTTACATACACTAAGTTGACTGTGCATTTAAACAGCTTAGAAAATTCCAGAAAATTATGTCATGGCTTTAGAAGCTTCTGATAGGCTAATTGACATAATTTGATTCAATTGGCGTTGTACCTGTGGATGTATTTCAATGCCTACCTTCAAACTCAGTGCCTCTTTGCTTGATATCATCGGAAAATCAAAAGAAATCAGCCAAGGCCTCAGAAAAAAATTCCAAACGCCTGAAGGTACCACGTTCATCTGTACAAACAATAGTACGCAAGTATAAACACCAAGGGACCATGCAGCCGTCATACCGCTCAGAAAGGAGACGTATTCTGTCTCCTAGAGATTAACGTAATTTGGTGCAAAAAGTGCAAATCAATCCCAGAACAACAGCAAAGGACCTTGTGAAGATGCTGGAGGAAACAGGTACAAAAGTATCTATATCCACAGTAAAACGAGTCCTATATCGACATAACCTGAAAGGCCGCTCAGCAATCCACTGCTCCACAACAGCCATAAAAAAGCCAGACTACAGTTTGCAACTGCACATGGGGACAAAGATCGTACTATTTGGAGAATTGTCCTCTGGTCTGATGAAACAAATATAGAACTGGATGGCCATAATGACCATTGTTACATTTGGAGGAAAAAGGGGGAGGCTTGCAAGCAGAATAACACCATCCCAACCGTAAAGCACAGGGGTGGAGGCATCATGTTGTGGGGGTGCTTTGCTGCAGGAGGGACTGGTGCACTTCACAAAATAGATGGCCTCATGAGGGAGGACAATTATGTGGATAAATTGAAGCAACATCTTAAGACATCAGTCAGGAAGTTAGAGTTTGGTCACAACTGGGTCTTCCAAATGGACAATGACCTCAAGCATACTTCCAAAGTTGTGGAAAAATGGCTAAAGGACAACAAAATCAGGGTATTGTAGTGGCCATCACTGAAAAATGGTGGCCACTGAAAAAGCATGTGCGAGCAAGGAGGCCTACAAACCTGACTCAGTTACACCAGCTCTGTCAGGAGGAATGGGCCAAAATTCATCCAACTTATTGTGGGAAGCTTGTGGAAGGCTACCCGAAATGTTTGACCCAAACTAAACAATTTTAAAGCAATGCTACCAAATACTAATTGAGTGTATGTAAACTTTGACCCACTGGGAATGTGATGAAAGAAATAAAAGCTGAAATAAAATGGTGATCCTAACTGACCTAAGACAGGGAATTTTTACTCTGATTAAATGTCAGGAATTGTGGGAAAACTTGAGTTTAAATGGCTGAGGTGTATGTAAACTTCTGACTTCAACTGTATATACCGTATTTTATACCATCTATTGCATCTTGCATTTGCCGAACGGTCACCGCGCATCCATATATATTTAAATGTACATATTCTTATTCCATCCCCTTACATTGTGTGTATAAGGTAGTCGTTGTGAATTTGTTTTAGATTACTTGCTAGATATTACTGCACTGTCGGAACTAGAAGCACAAGCATTTCGCTACACTCGCATTAACATCTGCTAACAATATGTATGTGACCAATACCATTTGATCTGATATTCTGAAAATAATTGATCCTCATTTTCATAATAGCTACTGACATATGAGCTATGCCCTCTGATTTGGAAGCAACCAAAGATGCTTATTAAGCCACGAATGAACTTGTAATGAACACGGACACAAGTATCTTACCAAACCTGGCAATATGCTTAGACAGTTGTGAATCTAATAAAATATAACAAACTGTATTTACCTTATTCAATTAAGTTTCTGACAAGTTGGAAAACAGTTGAGTAAAACACACATCATTTTCTACCTTGTTGTTTTCTCTGAGAAAGTAGAAGAGTTGAACAGCCAGTGCACTAACAAAAATATCTGTATTCAAAACTACTACCACCAGGTTCCCCAAAAAGACCGTTTTTGACGATGATTTATGATAAGGAAAGGTAAAGTTGAATTGCACTAGCTGTGCCTGTCAGTGACATCTAACATGTAATTTTGACAAAGACATTTTTTTCCTGAATGATTCATAGGAAAAGTACAGTTTGTTATATTTCACAGCTTCACAACTGTCTGGGCATATTGCCAGGTTTGGTGAAATACTTGTGCATACATGTTCATATGTGGCTTTTATGTATCATGACCTGTGACCATCTCTCTAACTCTTCCTTCTAAATATCTCCTCGAATGCTTTAAGATGACTTTGAAACAGCGGTGAGAGACCCATTGCTCCATTCGGGATACAGCCGCTGTCACGACTTCCGCCGAAGTCGGCTCCTCTCCTTGTTCTGGCGGCGTTCGGCGGTCGACGTCACCTGCTTTCTAGCCATCGCCGCTCCATTTTTCATGTATCCATTTGTTTTGTCTTGTTCCCTGCACACCTGGTTTTCCTTCCCCAATCACACTACATGTTTTTATTCCTCTGTTCCCCATCATGTCTTTGTGTAAGATTGTTTGTGTTACGTGTGTATTGTTGACGCGCCAGACTGGCTTGTTTTTTCCGTGTTATTTTTCACGAAGATGTTTATTGTTAAACATAATTCTTGTGACTGTTTTGCGCGTTTTGCACTTTTGCCTAAATAAAGTGTGTTCGCCCTGTTCACAAATCTCTGCTCTCCTGCACCTGACTTTGCTACCAGTATGCACACATCTGACAGCCGCAAATAAAGAAAACTCAGAATCATTCTAAAGGAAAACGTTTTTTGACCAAATGTCTCTACTTTTTTTTGCAGGCCCGTCCGTCGATGTAAACTGGACCTCTATGCCATGCACCACTCTCTTCAAGGAAGTAAAATCCTGCCCTATGTCCTTCAGAGATGAACAAGGGGACAAGTGGAAACCACCATGCATTTCTCCCCAGCTTAAGATCCAAGATTATGAAACAAGATCGTGAGACCGGTTTTTCAATGCATTCTGCGTGACACGAAGCCATGGTCACTGGTTAAGATGTAAGAAGTTATTATCAAAATGTCTTTAAGTACAGAAGAAGACCTGTATGGAGTTTAAAAGTGCTGCCAGTGGAACCGCTCACTAATTGGCCGCTACTCTGTGAGGTGCAACCTAATAAACATTAAGAAAGAGGAACACGTCAACAATACACATTAAGAGAGAGGAACACGTCAACAATACACATTAAGAAAGAGGAACACGTCAACAATACACATTAAGAAAGAGGAACACGTCAACAATACACATTAAGAGAGAGGAACACGTCAACAATACACATTAAGAAAGAGGAACACGTCAACAATACACATTAAGAAAGAGGAACACGTCAACAATACACATTAAGAGAGAGGAACACGTCAACAATACACATTAAGAAAGAGGAACACGTCAACAATACACATTAAGAAAGAGGAACACGTCAACAATACACATTAAGAGAGAGGAACACGTCAACAATACACATTAAGAAAGAGGAACACGTCAACAATACACATTAAGTGAGAGGAACACGTCAACAATACACATTAAGAAAGAGGAACACGTCAACAATACACATTAAGAAAGAGGAACACGTCAACAATACACATTAAGAAAGAGGAACACGTCAAACAATACACATTAAGAAAGAGGAACACGTCAACAATGCACATTAAGAAAGAGGAACACGTCAAACAATACACATTAAGAAAGAGGAACACGTCAACAATACACATTAAGAAAGAGGAACACGTCAACAATACACATTAAGAGAGAGGAACACGTCAACAATACACATTAAGAGAGAGGAACACGTCAACAATACACATTAAGAGAGAGGAACACGTCAACAATACACATTAAGAGAGAGGAACACGTCAACAATACACATTAAGAGAGAGGAACACGTCAACAATACACATTAAGAGAGAGGAACACGTCAACAATACACATTAAGAGAGAGGAACACGTCAACAATACACATTAAGAGAGAGGAACACGTCAACAATACACATTAAGAGAGAGGAACACGTCAACAATACACATTAAGAGAGAGGAACACGTCAACAATACACATTAAGAGAGAGGAACACGTCAACAATACACATTAAGAAAGAGGAACACGTCAACAATACACATTAAGAAAGAGGAACACGTCAACAATACACATTAAGAGAGAGGAACACGTCAACAATACACATTAAGAGAGAGGAACACGTCAACAATACACATTAAGAGAGAGGAACACGTCAACAATACACATTAAGAGAGAGGAACACGTCAACATGGAAATAGGTTCCAACTGTATTAAACCTCATCATCTTTTGAATGTTTCTGTTTGGGAATTGGTCTTTATCTTTGGTCTTTGTATATTATTGGTATTATTGGTATTTGTATATTACATGCTATCCTCTTCCAGGAAATAGACTATGTTCTATGTACATAAAACGCCATTTGAGTTATGTAAAAAAAGCTTTATAGTTACATGTCCTCAGTTGGAAAGGCAGGCCCCATTTACCATTGTATTGTACAGTACATACCAATTTGATCAAGTATTCTTACAATTTGATATTACACACTTTCAGATGCTCATCGTACTTAAGCATGAAACTTATTTTTCACTAGAAGTTGTCTGACGTTATCTGCCTACTGATCTGTTACAATGCTTGTTTGTTTTACACCTGTAAAGTTTACAACTACAGTGGAATAAACTTTGACCTTCTGATGCGTTATATTACAGCGCTAAAACTGCAATTGGTTACGGAGTAAGTCAGGTACTGGCAAGTATCCTACTAGCAAACATTACCGCTGAATGTCAATTGATTGTCCCCCTATCATCTCACGTTGACTTTTCCATGCTGTCAGCAAATCTCTCTCTCTCTCTTTAGTTCATACATTATTACAGAAATGTGCAAATTGTCACAAAATACTGAAGTATGATGGTTAGTGGAAAATGATATCATCAACCTGTTAGCAATGACTAATTTGATAATTAGTGACGTTCTGGTTTCCTCTCATTTTTACAAACATTTTTACTTCTCATTTTTACTGTTCTGTTTTTAAGGTTTTTGACTATGTACACCTCAAAAGGTGCAGACTAACAGATAAAACACTTGAGAAGAAAAGATATTGGGTTTTTAAATGTAATTAACAAATTCTGTATCAGACAGAGGAAAAAGTAGATCTCAGGCAAGCTCTTTTGCACCAATTTTGCTGCATAATTCGTTTTAGAAAATGAAAGGTTATGAGTACAATGAGGATAACCATATAGAAATCCACTTGATGACTGGAGATACTGTCGCCAAGGAGATACTGTCTGACAAAATATTTATTGAGAGCATTGATTTCTGTGGAAATTAATCAGCATTTCCTTAGAGGACTGCAATCAGTCCTTGGAGATAAAGGCGATGCAGGTGAACTAAGGAGACGAAGGAACTGGAGGCAAATCCAGCCGTGTAAAGTTCTCACTTCTGATAAAAACAGAAGCTGCTTTATGTTGAGAAATTAAATATTAAAAAATCCCAGCGTGGTAAAACCTCAGACTACAGAGATGAATATTATGAAACATCAGCTAACGTGGATTTTGATTATTTAAATAACATGAATATATATCTAATTGTAACAGTATAACTTTACGTCGTCCCCTCGCCCCGACACGGGCGCGAACCAGGGACCCTCTGCACACATCGACAACAGTCACCCACGAAGCAGCGTTACCCATCGCTCCACAAAAGCCGCGGCCCTTGCAGAGCAAGGGGCAACCCTACTTAAAGTCTGAGAGCAAGTGACGTAACTGATTGAAATGCTACTAGCGCGTACCCGCTAACTAGCTAGCCATTTCACATCCGTTACATAATGATACTTTTAAAGAAATGTTACGTGACTCATTGTTTCCTAACATCTGTACATGTAAGTTGAAATGTTTTATTTATTTATAAACAAGCTACATGGTTGTTTACAAAAACGATATACATTGTGATGAAAAAATATTTCTGTTATAAATATATATATGTAGGTTACCTAGCTATTAATGTTAAAACAATTCCCGATGTTCTTCCTATTCTGATGCTAATCATAACCTATTCCAGGTAAAGGGTTTGACCATTTCTAGAAGTTTCTTCTGGAAGGGAACAACTGGATAATCTCTAACAAGAGATGTAACAGTACTTAAAGATGCTGACAACAGCAAACCTGGGAAGTTTCACACTATCAAAGCTGCTCTCATTGATGGGTTAGTACGAACAGTCCCTGACTCTCGCCATTTGTTTTTATAGAGTAAATACTGTGTACTGTACAAAAAAAACGTAGCCTGTCATTTCTATAGAGTGTCAAATGAATTGATGATGGTTGTTGCTTGTTTTAATAATATCTAGCCTAGATTTAGGCCTAGAGTCAATCAGATCAAGTGTTAACCGGCAATAGTAGACATCTGCATAGGGGATGTTTTGGCAGTGGTTGAGGTGGAACTGTGTTGGAGCCGTCACATTGGTGACCTGTTAATGTGACTCCGTTCAGCCAATGGCAATGTCCGCTTTAGGTATAATGTTGGGAGCACCTCTGTTCCTTCACCAAGAATAAGCAAGACTGAGCAAGAATAAGGTCGTGACCTCTGTTCCGTCACCAAGAATAAGCAAGACCTAGCAAGAATAAGGTCGTGACCTCTGTTCCGTCACCAAGAATAAGCAAGACCTAGCAAGAATAAGGTCGTGACCTCTGCGATTTCCCTTCAAAAAAAGTCCCACAATGAAGACGGCAAAAAATGTGTCATATTTTATGAGGAAATGTTATTAACAGTTATTTGTCATTATAGCACAAAACAATATTATAGCGTTGCCATTATTGTTAACAGCATTAAGAGTAATGATCACTAGATAGTTATTATGTTATGGTAACAACAGTAGTACTAATAACAAAACATAATTTATAATGCTACTATAATTGTATTATAATTATCCACTTTAGAAAACACATTTAAATACCATTGTTATTTAATCCGTTTAAATCCAATCGTTTCCCTGTACATTGTGTCGCAGTAAAATGTTTTTTCCATTTAAGTCAGGAGCAGTTGTACTTTTTAAATCCACAGATTGTACACTCAGAGGAACGTCGCTGCTCATTCTGCGCCCCTTAAAAGACTGTTTTTCCCCCCGTGTTGGACATATATCTAATCACATTTTATTTGTCACATGTGCCAAATACAACAGGTGTAGACTTTACCGTGAAATGCTTAATTACGAGCCCGTTTCTCAAAGTGTAAGCAAAATTGCACAATAAAAAGGAAATAGTCATATTTAACCTTTATTTAACTAGGCAAGTTAGTTATGAACAAATTCTTACTTACAATCATGGCCGGTTGCGATACAGCCCGGGATCGAACCAGGGTCTGTAGTGTCGCCACTCAGGATGTAATTGGTAATTGAGGTAACATGTACATGTAGGTAGGGGTAAAGTGACTAGGCCATCAGGATAGATAATAAACAGAGTAGCAGCAGTGTATGTGAAGAGAGTAAAAGGGTGTGAAAGTGTGTCTATGTGTGAGTGTGTGTGTGGCGTCAATATGCACATGTGTGTGTGTTGTGTGTATGTGAGCGTATGTAGTGTGTGTGTGTGTGTGTGTGTGTGTGTGTGTGTGTGTGTGTGTGTGTGTGTGTGTGTGTGTGTGTGTGTGTGTGTGTGTGTGTGTGTGTGTGAGTAGTTGATTCAAAGAGAGAGAAAGACAATAGTTTAACCGTTTTTAACAAATGAATTTCTTCCAAAATTAGGGAAAAGCAAGAGAGAGAGCTTCATTTTTTATTTTTTAAACTTTCACTTAGGTAGCAAATGCAGCTAGCTAGTTTAGCCTACTCAAACACCCAGCTCGAACAGAGAGGAATGTCAGCTTGCTGACAATGGCTATCCAGAACTGCAACTCTTCCACGTCTAGGTAAGCTTTTGGTTTTATTAATTTATTGCCACCGGGGTACGCTGGTGTAACTGATAAATTGCTTTCTGACTGTACACTGTATTGCACGATTGTAGCGAGTTTACTAACTCACTGTTTTCTAAAAATGCAACATGCAACAATCTCACCATGTTAGCTTAGAGAGAGCCAGCCCCTTAGGGGGTTTAATGCAGGCTGCCAATTGTGCCCAGAGTGCAATTTCTAAAAAGATAAAGCCAAATAGACAATTATATGTTTGACTATTAATCCGTTTTCAGCTACATGAGCAGGTGCTGTTTGAGTGTCACCTGCAATTACATTAAAACATGTTTGTCCTACCAGGTGACTGTGAGATGGCTCTCTGTGTCAGCTGTTTAATATCTGTGTCAGCTGTTTAATAGAGCTGCAAACCATTGTCGATCTCAGCAAGGGGAAAGCTGATGTCACCTGATGTCACCTGATTTCACCTTTCTCCAGCAGAGCAGATGGCTATGGCAGAGAGGGTTGTGGGGTTTTTTCTACTGAAGCCACTGAAACAAGTGAGCTTTTTCTTCAGTTTGCACTCTTTGCAGTACAATGTTCAAACTGGGCAAAACATTTAGCCAGTCTGGCCATAGAACGTCTCTGGGAGTATTTGATGCGTTGAATGAACCTTTAAACTTGAATTTCGTCAAATAACTTCTAGAGAATAGTACTATCATGTGACACTGTATATTTACCATCCCTTATCACCAATTTAAATTAGAGTGCAATAGACAAGCTCTTTTTCCTATATGACTCACCAAGAGTAATTAAGGGTGGAGCCCAACAGTTCCTTGTAGTGTTCCATGTAGAACAACTTTATCACAGATACTGGTCCCGGGGTGGATTGACCATCTGGCATTTCTGGCATATTTCAGATTGGCTGGTCCATTTTTTGCCCAGTGGGCCTATCTAACTAGTCATTTTTTGTGGTTTGGACAAAATGTTTATTGTCTAGCAAAAACATTTATTTTTTTTACATTTAATATAACCTTTATTTAACTAGGCAAGTCAGTTAAGAACAAATTCTTAATTACAATGACGGCCTACCGGGGAACAACTGCTTTGTTCAGGGGCAGAACAACAGATTTTTACCTTGTCAGCTCGGGGATTCAAGCCAGCAACCTTTTGGTTACTGGCCCAATGCTCTAACCTTTAGGTTATCTGCCGCACCATGTAGCCTGGGGCCTCAAATGAAAAAAATGGCCTGAAATGGGTAAGTGCTAAACGGGGTCCTTGGGACGTCGAACTCTGACATCACTCCACTGAAGGAGTTAATTAATTAATTAAGGGTTAAGGTTAGGGTTAGGTAAGGGTTAAGGGTTAAGGTTAGGTAAGGGTTAATTAAGGGTTAAGGTTAGGTAAGGGTTAAGGTTAGGGTTAGGTAAGGGTTAATTAAGGGTTAAGGGTTAAGGTAAGGTTAAAGGTTAGAGTTAGGTTAGGGTTAAGGGTTAAGGTTAGGGTAAGGGTCAGTGTCATCTTTGAGGCAGCAGAGCAAGGTACATTAGGCTGTCATCCTGTGTTAACTCAGAGAGGCAATGATGGAAAATGATCTGTCTTCAGCCTCAGTGTCTTACCTGCAGGACCATAGAAACAATGATGTTGCAATTGTCCCTGGTGTGCTCTATACTGAGTTGGGTTTGGCTGCCTTCATGGCCAGTGCCAAACCAAAGGTGCCACTCAACACACTGCAACTCAGTGTCAGCTTTCAGAGTCCATTTGTCATTTCCCTAAATTCTCCTGAGTTGAGCGTCAAACTGGATCACATTGAAAACGAGACAACGTTTAAGATACAATCTCCTACAGTAACGTATGCCTCAGGCAGCATATCATGCAAGACAGGGAGGTTGGCCGAGGAACAGTACATCTCTATAGACTCGGTTTACAAGCGATGCACATCAACTATGAGTACTGACGACTTCTACAATTACCTAAGTAAGAGAGGGTTTCAGTATGGTTCTGTTTTCAGAAACAGAGGAGATGTCCGTATCTGGTGAAGACTTGATGGAAGCCATCTCTGTTGTGTCTGTCCCTGAAGAGCTCCTGCCACAGTTGCATGACTTCTGCATTCATCCTGTAGTGCTAGACTACTTGCTACAACTGACTCAAGTCACAACAGCGAATGCATTCATGGCAAGGCCTGGCTTTCCTGCAGAAATTGGCAGTTTGACTGTTCACGAACCCTTGCAGCCTGAAATGGTTCTGTATTTGAGAGCTGCAAATGTTGCAGTGGACCATTTTGAAGTATCTGGCTGTTTCACAGACAAAGCAGGCCGGGTGTTGGTTGAACTGAAGCATGTTATATTCAAGTATCTTGGAAGTCAATCTTGTGTAGTTGAAGAGTACTTCTTCCACAGTGACTTCAGTGTTGTCTCTGATGACTACAATGACTTCAGTGTTGTCTCTGATAACTACAAGCCAACTAATACTCGCAAGGCATTGGTCTTCACTGACCAGACGGGTGTATCCGAAGCCATGCGAAAACATTTGAGCTCACAGTCTCAATACATCTCTTGCACACATGCCAATGATCTCTTGAGCCGTGGATTTAAAGCGCTGTTTGATCAAATCTCAAATCTGAACAGCTTTGAAGAAATCTTGTTTGTGTGGAGCACAATGGCACTGTGTAAAGATGATTCCAAAGACCCTGTCTGTTGTGGCACTGGGTAAAGATGATTCCAAAGACCCTGTCTGTTGTGGCACTGGGTAAAGATGATTCCAAAGACCCTGTCTGTTGTGGCACTGTGTAAAGATGATTCCAAAGACCCTGCCTGTTATGGCACTGGGTAAAGATGATTCCAAAGACCCTGTCTGTTGTGGCACTGGGTAAAGATGATTCCAAAGACCCTGTCTGTTGTGGCACTGTGTAAAGATGATTCCAAAGACCCTGTCTGTTGTGGCACTGGGTAAAGATGATTCCAAAGACCCTGTCTGTTGTGGCACTGTGTAAAGATGATTCCAAAGACCCTGTCTGTTGTGGCACTGGGTAAAGATGATTCCAAAGACCCTGCCTGTTGTGGCACTGTGTAAAGATGATTCCAAAGGCACACTGTCCAACATTCAGTTGCTGCCTAAACCAACCCCTCTTTTCCAGAAGAAGTCTGTGTACATTGTCACAGGTGGTCTAACTGGACTAGGGTTTGAAACAGTAAAGTTTATTGCACAGCGAGGAGGGGCGTTATGTTGTCATCTTTTCCAGAAGAAGTCCCTTGCCAGACTTACAGCAGGAGACAAGCAACATTAAGAGTCAGTATGGTGCCATGGATGTAAGCTTGCAGTGTTGAGAATAATGAGCTGAATGACGATTCTTCTCTCATTGCATTAGGCATTGACTAGCTATGACGGAATCTTCTCTTTCAAGACATGGGCGTGAATGTTCCCCTGATTAAATTACTGGATCCCGACAGCACACTGTCTACTTTGGTAGCAATGCTGAAAGAGGGAGCAAACCAGGAATTTGAGCATGGTGATGAACATGTTTTGGATCTGATGGGTAATAATGAGGAAGTAAATGACATGTCGGCTGTATTGTAGAGACTGATTCCATCAACATGTAATTGTTAAAGCTTATTCATTGCAGTCAACTTCATTTTTTATTTGATTTATTAGGATCCACATTAGCCGACGACAACAGCAACAACTAGTCCTGTTGGGGTCAGACGTATAACAAAAAATACATTACAGACAAAATACTTTACAATTTATATACATTTAAAAACATTAACATGTAATGAAAGTGTGCATCTATCAGTTCCACATACATGTCAGTACATACACACACCAAGTACGTCACATGGGGAAGAGGCATTGTGTGGTGCACTCATGGCTTTGTATAATACCGTACATTTCCTTGAATTTGTTCTGGACCTTTGGGGACTGTGAAAAGACCCCTGGTGGCATGTCTGGTGGGTTAAGTGTGTGTGTCAGTGCTGTGTGTAAGTTGACTATGCACACAATTTGGAATTTCCAACACATTGTTTCTTATAAAAACAAGATGTGACGCAGTCAGTCTTCCTCAACTCTTAGCCAAGAGAGACTGGCATGCATAGTATTTATATCAGCCCTCTGATTACAACGAAGAAGAAGATGTGTCGCTCTGTTTTGGACCAGCTGCAGCTTTCTTTGCAACACTTGACCAGAAGACTGGACAATAATCAAGATAAGATAAAACTAGAGCCTGCAGGATTTGCTTAGTGGTGTGTGGTGTCAAAAAAGCAGAGCATCTCTTTATTACAGACAGACCTCTCCCCATCTTTACAACCATTGTCTAGAATGTCATTGTATGCTGTAGTGTTAAGATTTCCTCTCACTGGAACTAAGGGGCCCAAACCATGAAAAACAGCCCCAGATCATTATTCCTCCTCCACCAAACTTTACAGTTGGCACTATGCGTTGAGGCAGGTAGCGTTTTCCTGGCATCCGCCAAACCCTGATTCGTCCGTCGGACTACCAGATGGTGAAGCGTGACTCATTACTCCAGAGAACGTGTTTCCACTGATTCAGAGTCCAATGGTGGCGAGCTTTACACCACTCCAGCAGACGCTTGGCATTGTTCATGGTGATCTTAGTCTTGTGTGCGGCTGCTCGGGCATGGAAACCCATTTCATGAAGCTCCCGACGAACAGTTCTTGTGCTGACGTTACTTCCAGAGGCAGTTTGGAACTCTATAGTGAGTGTTGCAACCGAGGACAGACGATTCCCGTTCTGTGAGATTGTGTGGCTTACCACCTCGTGGGTGAGCCATTGTTGCTCCTAGACGTTTCCATTTCACAATAACAGCACTTACAGTTGACCGTTGCAGCTCTAGCAGTGCAGAAATTTGACGAACTGACTTGTTGGAAAGGTGGCATCCTATGACGGTGCCACATTGAAGTCACTGAGCTCTTCACTATGAACATTCTACTGCCAATGTTTGTCTATAGAGATTGCATGGCTGTGTGCTCAATTTTATACACCTGTCAGCAACGTATGTGGCTGAAATAGCTGAATCCACTCATTTGAAGGAATCAATCAATAAGTGACTTCAACAAGAAACGGTTGGTCGGGATCGGTGTGGACGAACTTGACTGGCCTGCATAGAGCCCTGACCTCAACCCCATCGAGCACATTTGGGATGAATTGGTCCCCGACCTCACTAATGCTCTTGTTGATGAATGTAAGCAAGCCTCAATGTTCCAACATCTAATGGAAAGCATTCCCAGAAGAGTGAAAGCTTTTATAGCAGCAAATGCCCATTATTTTGGAATGAGATGTTCGATGAGCAGGTGTCTATATACTTTTGGCCATATAGTGTACCTTAACTTGCAGTAGCTTCGCTTCCTGGATAGATATTTGCATAAAGATTACAACTCCAGTAAATTATTAACAATGGAGAACACTATGTACAAGTCAGGACTTGCTTGAAATAAATGTTGTGCGGTCTGGAACCTTCCTCCTTTGCCTTGGGATGTGCGCCACATGCAATCATCCATGTGGTTAGTCAGTAGTGGGTAAGGCCAGATTCATCAATTCATTTAGTGTATTTCTGTCATAACAAAACCAAATCTCTAAGGGAAGCATTGAGCTTCATGTCCAGCTGTCTACAAGGACATAAGCAGCTAAATAAGCACTTCCTTATAGGAATGGCTACTAGTACAGCCAATTGGCAGTTAAACACTGGTCAATTATCAATAATATGTGGTATGTCCGTGCCTTTTAGGTTTTAGCATCATGTGATGCCTGGCCAAAGAGGAACTTTGCTTCTCTTCCCTGTGCTATGTAGCTTCACTTACCCATGTGGTTGACACCAATCTGCATTTCAAATCCATCAGCTGTTTTCCCGTACGGACACATCATGACGCCAGCATTGTTGATGAGGATGTTGAGTTTCTTCTCTTCTACAATTTTTTAAAATTCAAAATGTATGTTTTAATGTTGACAGGAGTGCAAATGAATCAATCCATTGTCCCAATGAAGTCGTGACTCGTGATACAATCAAGTCTAACTTAATTAAGGTTTTTTGGACAGGGATAAGGTACAACAAAAACACAAGTCTCAGAACACTGAAAAATGGTTACAATTTCCATCTGAGGTTTGCCTAGAGACCATCTGAGTTATGCCTTAATAAGCAGGTGGCTATGGTGAAACAACAAACATTGTAGAGACACCATGTGGAAAAACTAAGCAATCGACTAACGTTTCAAGTCATGTCTCACTTCCCCTTACCTTTGTTGATGGTCTCTGGCAAACTGTCTGAAGGATTTTGGCTGCCAGAGCCTTGTATGACTTATTTCAGGGCCCCCTCAGCTTTCTCCATGTATCTGCAGGCCATGATGATTCTAGCCCCTAGATATAAAGACAATTTGGGGAAAAAATTGTGGAAGCAAATCATTCCAGCCCAATCCGAATCCAACTCAGGATGTCAATCATACAGGCTTTTCAGGAGAATATTGGACAGAGCCTTCATAGCTAGATACAGTTTTTAATTTAATGTTTTTAATTATAATATTGAATGATTTCACGTTATGTAGGTAAAACATTTACCAGCAGTTTCACGTTATGTGGGTAAATACATTTACCAGCAGCTACCCCTGCTGGATAGTCACAAACATCAACCAGTGCATGTCTGGCATCACCTGCTAAGTGGAATAAAGGGGGATACCTAGTCAGTATGTTTTATATACATTACTCATTAACTAGCCAACGTTAGCCAGTTAGCTTGGGTGCTTGACAACCATTGAATGCTGGATCTACTCCTCGGCCAGAGCATCCAGTGTGTGCTCTGAACCCTCCGATAGCGAAACGCTCTGAATTTACCAACGGACAATTTGACACCGAATTGTATTTACCAACGGACAATTTGACACCGAATTGTATTTACCAACGGACAATTTGACAACGCTCTGAATTTACCAACGGACAATTTGACAACGCTCTGTTTTTACATACGCCCAGAGCACACTCTGGCACTGAATTTACGAACACACCCGAAATCGTAAAATCTTTAGCTAGTAATTTGTTATGCTAACAAGCTAGCAAGAGGTTGCATAGCAACAGCATCAACTTCCGGTAGACAGCCGAGGCTCTAGTACGCTCAACTGAAACGATACCGTTCGTTTACAGTGTACTTAAATGAGCTAATAGTATGTAGTATATACTCATTATGTATGTAGTATACGGTATGTTAGTATGGGTATTCGAACACAACTCTAGTCAGTTGTACAACTGAATGCTCTCAACTGAAATGTGTCTTCTGCATTTAACACAACCCCTCTGAATCAGGGAGGTGCGGGGGGCTACCTTAAAATTGACATCCATGTCATCGGCACCCGGGGAACAGTGTGTTAACTGCCTTGCTCAGGGGCAGAACGACAGATTTTTACATTGTCAGCTTGGGGATTCAATTCAGCAACCTTTTGGTTACTGGCCCAACGCTCTAACCACTAGGATATAGGTTGATATACTACTACAGTTTATGTGTTGTGTTATCATTAGGCTACATAGAAGCTTTAGCACATTAGTGAGAACATATTAAAGCCCAGCTGTAACACATCTCATTCTACAAATAGAAAACTATGATCAGTTGATTAGGAGATCAGGTGTTTTACTGCTAGATTCTCAACGTGCACGAGAAAGTATGATGCATAGTCTCCAAAGCATTTTGAGAATTAGGCAAGGAGAGGGGATTTGAGGAATCAATGAAAGACTAATTGAGGAAAGAGCCAAAGCCTCATTCAACAGGTCATGGAGAGACATCTTCATATGTACCGGTATACTAACATCATCATGGCTTTAGTATCACTGTAGACCTACCTCTCTTTGCCAGGTCTAGCGCTGTCTCTTTGCCAATACCAGTGTTGGCTCCAGTTATGAACACTGTTTATTCATCAAGTCTGTCTGTGGATGACCATGGTCTCCGGAAGAGATTTCTAAGAGATTGAGTAATCACGTTTCCCTACTGTAATCACTCAGTAGGCCACAGGGTATGGACCATTGATATAAAAAGAAGAAGTGTGGAAGAACTGTAAAGACAGACTAAGATAACGAATTGAATTGGAAAGACAACCAATTTTAAATGAACCTAATGTTTGGGTAAACCACTGAACTCTTAGCCATGTTAAACTTTGCCCGTGCTAGCCGATTAAACACGATTTAATGATGGAGTTGTGCGGCGACTAGTGTCGTCGGAGTAGAGCTCCGACCTCGTATTAAAGGAAGTTTATATAAAAAATGATTGATTTCATCACCCAAATACTGTTCTTTGGGTGCTGAAATCTGTCGTTTTTTGATAAAAGCTTAATTTTATGTTAAGTCGGAGCCCAAATCCACCCACACTTGTCGCTGCTCAACTCCATCGTTAATTGTGGAATTGAGTTAGTCGGCAATGCCTGTACACACCTGTACGTGTTTGAAAGCTCTGACTACCTCTACAGACCTGGGCCTGGTTTCTTAAGGCCAAGTGCACCGTTAGAACCATTGGTACGTATCTTTAAGATGCTTTAGCGAAACCGGGCCCTGTATGATACAGATTTAGATACATACAGTGTCGTCAGAAAGCATTTACGCCCCTTGACTTATTCCACATTTTGCTGTGTTACAGCCTGAATTCAAAATTGATTAAATTCAGGCTATATCACAAGAAAATGTGGGAAAAGTTAAGGGGTGTGAATACTTTCTGAAGATACTTACATGTTTAACTAATAACCTCTACCAAACCTGCATGTGTTTTGAAGGCCCTAACTCTGCAGATCCTTAATTATCATAAAACTGTCAACAAGCCAGGCCAGCTTTGATAAAATAAGTAGGAAATTAATGTTGAACATGTTATTGGTAAAATAAGCATCTTAGTCTGATTAACCAATGTCACAAATGTTTTGCTACACCCACAATAACATCTGCTAAATATGTATGTGACCAATAACATTTGATTTTATTTTGAAACATAATTCTTCTAACTGGTCTGAGAACATGTGTTGTGAGAAACATGAAGTTAGTAACATTATATGCCATAACTGAATAAAATTACTGAAATAATTGCAGCTATAGCCTCGGTTTCTCACCCAAATGGTATTTAGAAATGGAGTAACAGATGATGACGGTGAAACAATTCAAAAAATGATTCGCCTATAGCGAGCAATAGTAATGGCGTCTTTTTGTAGGCACTAACTCCGCCATGGCTCGTTGGCAAAAGCCTATGGGGAAATTTAATGGATTTTTTTTGTAGGGTTTTTGGATAAATACTGAAAATAAGGTCTGTGGTAAACATAGACTTAGGAGATCTTTTACGTTTTTGTTCTATGAGATCATCTTCATCAGCCAACGTCACTTTTTGTGAAATGTTGAATCATTTATGTTATCACATAAAAGCACATAAAGGCTTCTTATTCATAAAGGTCATGTTAACTGACTGATATCTCTTTTTTTGTTTGTTGTTGAATATTATATTTATCAAAGTTAGCTGGCTAACTCATTGATCCTGCTTTGTAGTATACACTTCTGGTCACAGATAACAAACAAATAACAAACAGATAACAAACAACAACCATAACACTACTCTTATAATAGTAAAAATAACATCAAATAACTCAACTAGAATATTTAAGAAAAATAACGAAATCAAATGTTATTAGACACACGCGCCGAATACAACAGGTGTAGACCTCACAGTGAAATGCTTACTTACAAGCCCTTAACCAACAGTGCAGTTTCAAAAATATACAAATAAGAAAAAGAGATAAAACTAACAAGTAATTAAAGAGCAGCAGTAAAATAACAATAGCGAGACTATGTACAGGGGGGTACCGAGCCAATGTGCGGGGTCACCGGTTATTTGAGGTAGTATGTATATGTTGGTATTATTAAAGTGACTATGCATAGATGACAACAGAGAATAGCAGTGGTGTAAAGAGTGTGTGTGTGTAACAGCAGTCTTCCCTCTCTTCACTAGAAGAGGGGGTGAAACAGGGATCAGACCAACACGCAGCGTAGCCAGTGCTCAACATGTTTAAAACGACAAATAAACAGTGAACACGATACAAAACAAAATAACAAATGTGGCAAACCGATACAGTCCTTTCTGGTGCAGAGAAAACACAGAGACAGGAAACAACCACCCACAAATCCCCAACACAAAACAAGCCACCTATATATGATTCTCAATCAGAGACAACAATTGACAGCTGCCTCTGATTGAGAACCATATTAGGCCGAACACAGAAACAGACAAACTAGACACACAGCATAGAATGCCCACCCAGCTCACGTCCTGACCAACACTAAAACAAGCAAAACACATAAGAACTATGGTCAGGACGTGACAGTGTGTGTGTGTGGCTATACATGTGTGGGGGGGGGGGGGGGGGTCACTGCAAATATGTGTGGGGGGGGGGGGGGGGTCACTGCAAATATTCTAGTCTAGGTAGACATTTGACTAGATGTTCAGGAGTCTTATGGCTTCGGGGTAGAAGTTGTTTAGAAGCCTCTTGGACCTTGATTTGGCGCTCCGGTACCGCTTGTCGTACGGTAGCAGAGAGAACGGTCTATGACTAGGGTGGCTGGAGTCTTTGACAAATTTTAGGGCCTTCCTGTGTTACCGCCTAATACAGAGGTCCTGGGTGACAGGAAGCTTGGCTCCAGTGATGTACTGGGCCGTTCACACTACCCTCTGTGGTGCCTTGCAGTACGAGGCCGAGCAGTTGCCTGGTATATTTTTAGATAACGGACATTTTTTGTGATTGCCTCATTAATCAAAACATTTTTTTTTATGGTAGCCTTAGTGTAGCAACTGGATTATATAATATAGGAAATAAATAACGAATGAGAGAGAAAAGTTCATAAAAGGGTATACGAATGGGTTAGCGAATGAAAAACTATGATTGGTGGCAGGATGGGGGAATTTATGATGTCATCAGCTTTAGAAGAATCAACAATAGTCTCGTTATGTTGACATCATGATGCTAACCTGTTTGGACTGTTAGCGTGTCAACAATGACGAAGTAGGATCCCCTTATGATTCGTCAGTTATGTATGTCAGAGTTTAAGAAGTTCTCCATCACTTTTTCATTAAATCACATCCTGTGTTTGGTGACGTAAGCCTTTCTGTGATGTAACATCGGAATGTAGGTAAATTAAGCGTACAAGTAGCTTTAATTCATAGCCAAACATAATTGAGCAAATTCAGGAAGACTACTAAAACCTGATGAATCTTTGGACTGTGTGCCACCTAATGCCCAGTGGATGGCGTACTTCAATCAATAACATGACTGATCAAACCTGATGAATCTTTGGACTGTGTGCCACCTAATGCCCAGTGGATGGCGTACTTCAATAAATAACATGACTGATCAAACCTGATGAATCTTTGAATCTCCATCCACTAATACCCAGTGGATGGAGTACCATGTAGCCACTAATACCCAGTGGATGGAGTACCATGGAGCCACTAATACCCAGTGGATGGAGTACTGTATAGCCACTAATACCCAGTGGATGGAGTACTGTATAGCCACTAATACCCAGTGGATGGAGTACTGTATAGCCACTAATACCCAGTGGGTGGAGTACCATGTAGCCACTAATACCCAGTGGATGGAGTACTGTATAGCCACTAATACCCAGTGGATGGAGTACTGTATAGCCACTAATACCCAGTGGGTGGAGTACCATGTAGCCACTAATACCCAGTGGATGGAGTACTGTATAGCCACTAATACCCAGTGGATGGAGTACTGTATAGCCACTAATACCCAGTAGATGGAGTACTGTGTAGCCACTAATACCCAGTGGATGGAGTACTGTATAGCCACAAATACCCAGTGGATGGAGTACTGTATAGCCACTAATACCCAGTGGATGGAGTACTGTGTAGCCACTAATACCCAGTGGATGGAGTACTGTATAGCCACTAATACCCAGTAGATGGAGTACTGTGTAGCCACTAATACCCAGTGGATGGAGTACCATGTAGCCACTAATACCCAGTGGATGGAGTACCATGTAGCCACTAATACCCAGTGGATGGAGTACTGTATAGCCACTAATACCCAGTGGATGGAGTACTGTATAGCCACTAATACCCAGTGGATGGAGTACTGTATAGCCACTAATACCCAGTGGGTGGAGTACCATGTAGCCACTAATACCCAGTGGATGGAGTACTGTATAGCCACTAATACCCAGTGGATGGAGTACTGTATAGCCACTAATACCCAGTGGATGGAGTACCATGTAGCCACTAATACCCAGTGGATGGAGTACTGTGTAGCCACTAATACCCAGTAGATGGAGTACCATGTAGCCACTAATACCCAGTAGATGGAGTACTGTATAGCCACTAATACCCAGTGGATGGAGTACCATGTAGCCACTAATACCCAGTAGATGGAGTACCATGTAGCCACTAATACCCAGTAGATGGAGTACTGTATAGCCACTAATACCCAGTAGATGGAGTACCATGTAGCCACTAATACCCAGTAGATGGAGTACTGTATAGCCACTAATACCCAGTGGATGGAGTACCATGCAGCCACTAATACCCAGTGGATGGAGTACCATGTAACCACTAATACCCAGTGGATGGAGTACCATGTAGCCACTAATACCCAGTGGATGGAGTACTGTATAGCCACTAATACCCAGTGGATGGAGTACCATGTAGCCACTAATACCCAGTGGATGGAGTACTGTATAGCCACTAATACCCAGTGGATGGAGTACCATGTAGCCACTAATACCCAGTGGAAGGAGTACTGTGTAGCCACTAATACCCAGTGGATGGAGTACTGTGTAGCCACTAATACCCAGTGGATGGAGTACTGTGTAGCCACTAATACCCAGTGGATGGAGTACTGTATAGCCACTAATACCCAGTGGATGGAGTACCATGTAACCACTAATACCCAGTGGATGGAGTACTGTATAGCCACTAATACCCAGTGGATGGAGTACCATGTAACCACTAATACCCAGTAGATGGAGTACTGTATAGCCACTAATACCCAGTGGATGGAGTACCATGTAGCCACTAATACCCAGTGGATGGAGTACCATGGAGCCACTAATACCCAGTGGATGGAGTACTGTATAGCCACTAATACCCCGTGGATGGAGTACTGTGTAGCCACTAATACCCAGTGGATGGAGTACCATGTAGCCACTAATACCCAGTGGATGGAGTACTGTATAGCCACTAATACCCAGTTGATGGAGTACTGTGTAGCCACTAATACCCAGTGGAAGGAGTACCATGTAGCCACTAATACCCAGTGGATGGAGTACTGTGTAGCCACTAATACCCAGTGGAAGGAGTACCATGTAGCCACTAATACCCAGTGGATGGAGTACCATGTAGCCACTAATACCCAGTGGATGGAGTACTGTATAGCCACTAATACCCAGTAGATGGAGTACTGTGTAGCCACTAATACCCAGTGGATGGAGTACTGTATAGCCACAAATACCCAGTGGATGGAGTACTGTATAGCCACTAATACCCAGTGGATGGAGTACTGTGTAGCCACTAATACCCAGTGGATGGAGTACTGTATAGCCACTAATACCCAGTGGATGGAGTACTGTATAGCCACTAATACCCAGTAGATGGAGTACTGTGTAGCCACTAATACCCAGTGGATGGAGTACCATGTAGCCACTAATACCCAGTGGATGGAGTACTGTATAGCCACTAATACCCAGTGGATGGAGTACTGTATAGCCACTAATACCCAGTGGATGGAGTACTGTATAGCCACTAATACCCAGTGGATGGAGTACTGTATAGCCACTAATACCCAGTGGGTGGAGTACCATGTAGCCACTAATACCCAGTGGATGGAGTACTGTATAGCCACTAATACCCAGTGGATGGAGTACTGTATAGCCACTAATACCCAGTGGATGGAGTACCATGTAGCCACTAATACCCAGTGGATGGAGTACTGTGTAGCCACTAATACCCAGTAGATGGAGTACCATGTAGCCACTAATACCCAGTAGATGGAGTACTGTATAGCCACTAATACCCAGTGGATGGAGTACCATGTAGCCACTAATACCCAGTAGATGGAGTACCATGTAGCCACTAATACCCAGTAGATGGAGTACTGTATAGCCACTAATACCCAGTGGGTGGAGTACCATGTAGCCACTAATACCCAGTAGATGGAGTACTGTATAGCCACTAATACCCAGTAGATGGAGTACCATGCAGCCACTAATACCCAGTAGATGGAGTACTGTATAGCCACTAATACCCAGTAGATGGAGTACCATGCAGCCACTAATACCCAGTGGATGGAGTACCATGTAACCACTAATACCCAGTGGATGGAGTACCATGTAGCCACTAATACCCAGTGGATGGAGTACTGTATAGCCACTAATACCCAGTGGATGGAGTACTGTGTAGCCACTAATACCCAGTGGATGGAGTACTGTGTAGCCACTAATACCCAGTGGATGGAGTACCATGTAACCACTAATACCCAGTGGATGGAGTACTGTATAGCCACTAATACCCAGTGGATGGAGTACCATGTAACCACTAATACCCAGTGGATGGAGTACTGTATAGCCACTAATACCCAGTGGATGGAGTACCATGCAGCCACTAATACCCAGTGGATGGAGTACTGTATAGCCACTAATACCCAGTGGATGGAGTACCATGTAGCCACTAATACCCAGTGGATGGAGTACCATGGAGCCACTAATACCCAGTGGATGGAGTACTGTATAGCCACTAATACCCAGTGGATGGAGTACTGTGTAGCCACTAATACCCAGTGGATGGAGTACCATGTAGCCACTAATACCCAGTGGATGGAGTACTGTATAGCCACTAATACCCAGTTGATGGAGTACTGTGTAGCCACTAATACCCAGTGGAAGGAGTACCATGTAGCCACTAATACCCAGTGGATGGAGTACCATGTAGCCACTAATACCCAGTGGATGGAGTACTGTGTAGCCACTAATACCCAGTGGATGGAGTACTGTGTAGCCACTAATACCCAGTGGATGGAGTACCATGTAGCCACTAATACCCAGTGGATGGAGTACTTCAATCAATAAAACCTTATCTTGCCTTTGACTTGTTTTACATTTTTTTGTATTAAAAACTGCTTAAAATGTTCTAATTCATGAGCAAGTCGTTGATGAATAAAGAATCTAGTTGATGGAATTCTGATTAAAGGGTGCCCTAGCGGTAAATTAAAAACATTTCATCATGTGAAACGAGCTAAAGCACAGCAATGAAAGCATGGAGCTTCATTTGAACTTCATGCTAACTTGACGGACAATAATAATATTATGGACATTATCTTGCTTTTTCGTAGCATCAAATCTTCTTTGATTCTCTCCAGTGTACGACGCCAATAGGCCTTGGCATGGACGTATGTGTTTTTGGAAAGGTGCAGCACACTGCTATGGGATACCCAAATCACTGACACAGTTTGTCGGGATGTATCCATTACGGATTGTCCTTACATTTTGGCCTCCAATCGCTGTATAATATGCCGTGTGAGCAAATGTCCTCCATCCAAAGCTGCTTGATTGGAATAAGCCAACTATGTATGAGAGTTGTAACGATTTTCAGAGTGACCTTTTCTTCTTGACTTGAATTTTGAGTTTCATTCATAGTAGTCAGTATATATATATATATGTATATAACCTCGTCTTAGCATGGTTTAAAGTTCAGTCAAGTGTTACTGTACTTTCCATACAGTGTGGTTTTAGTCCGTCTGACCCCTCAACAATGTTGCATTACCATGACCCCTCAACAATGTTTTCGCATTACCATGACCCCTCAACAATGTTTTAGCATTGCCATGACCCCTCAACAATGTTTTAGCATTGTCATGACCCCTCAACAATGGTTTAGCATTGCCATGACCCCTCAACAATGTTTTAGCATTGCCATGACCCCTCAACAATGTTTTAGCATTGCCATGACCCTTCAACAATGTTTTAGCATTACCATGACCCCTCAACAATGTTTTAGCATTGCCATGACCCCTCAACAATGTTTTAGCATTGCCATGACCCCTCAACAATGTTTCAGCATTGCCATGACCCTTCAACAATGTTTTAGCATTGCCATGGCCCCTCAACAATGTTTTAGCATTGCCATGGCCACTCAACAATGTTTTAGCATTGCCATGGCCCCTCAACAATGTTTTAGCATTGCCATGACCCTTCAACAATGTTTTAGCATTACCATGACCTCTCACCAATGTTTTAGCATTGCCATGGCCCCTCAACAATGTTTTCGCATTGCCATGACCCCTCAACAATGTTTTCGCATTGCCATGACCCCTCAACAATGTTTTCGCATTGCCATGACCCCTCAACAATGTTTTCGCATTGCCATGACCCCTCAACAATGTTTTAGCATTACCATGACCCCTCAACAATGTTTTCGCATTGCCATGACCCCTCAACAATGTTTTAGCATTACCATGACCCTTCAACAATGTTTTCGCATTGCCATGACCCTTCAACAATGTTTTAGCATTACCATGACCCTTCAACAATGTTTTAGCATTACCATGACCCCTCAACAATGTTTTAGCATTACCATGACCCTTCAACAATGTTTTCGCATTGCCATGACCCTTCAACAATGTTTTAGCATTACCATGACCCCTCAACAATGTTTTCGCATTGCCATATGAGAGAATCCATATGAACATAATGTCACATTCTATAACAACTTTCACGAATAACCCATTTTAAATGTTTATACATATTTTATAAATTATTATAAATACTATAAATGTTTGTAAATGTAATGCTGATGATGCTTATACATGCTCATAAATGTTTACAAATAATAAAATACTATTTTATAATAATAATATTAATAATATCACTATTAGTAAAATACTACCCATGTAATCCTACCTACAGTTTATATGTACAGTACACAGCTACCACAATTACCTTGTACCCCTGCACATCGACTCGGTACTGGTAATCGCTGTATATAGCTATGTTACTTTTACTCGTTATTGTTATTGCTATCCACAGCAGTGGTCTGCACCTTTCCAAAACTTGTATTAGTGGGAAGGCAGGTATTCTAGTGGTTAGAGTGTAGTGGTGGCAGGTAGTCTAGTGGTTAGAGTTGTTGTGCCAGTAACCAAAAGGTTGCTAGATCAAATCCCTGAGCTGATAAGGTAAAAATATGTCTTTCTGCCCCTGATCAAGGCAGTTAACCCACCGTTCCTAGGCTGTCATTGTAAACAAGAATTTGTTCTTAACTGACTTGCCTGGTTAAATAAAGGTTAAATAAACAGATACAAATAAAGGTAACACAAGTGGCCCAGCGTCGTCCGGGTTTAGGGTTTGGCTGGGGTAGCCCTTCATTGTAAATAATCATTTGTTCTGAACTGACTTACCTAGTTAAATAAAGTTTTAATTAAAAAAATGTCAGAAAAAATAGAACATTCACTGTGTTCCTCGTGTCACTATTTCTACATTTGTTTGTTATTTATTCTCTCTATCTTAACTCTGCATTGTTGGAAAAAGAATTTCACTGATAGTCTACACCTGTTGTTTTTACGACGCATGTGATGAATAAAATGTGATTTGAAATAGCCCCGTTCATTCATTCTTGTTCATAAAAGTTGTCCCCCCCAAAAAAAGTGTGATTACCCTGATACTACTGGTATGTTTTCACTTATGTCTCATTTGTTTAAGATGTCTGACTCAGACTACACGGTTGCTATTATGGCCTGTTGTGTTGAATAAAAACAATGACTTCGTGGCAGAAACGTTTCCTTCCCAAAAACATTCAGTGTCTTTTGTGTTTGGATGCAAAAATCATCTGGAGAGGAATGAGCCCAATGACAGCCCAGAAACATTTGGAATGAGGTAGCATGTGGGATGCAAATGTAATGAGTCACTCTGCGGAGTTTATTTTCTTAGCTACACAGCTAAGAGACAGTTTTTATTTCTGTGGCATATAGAATGACATAAGTATACAACAACCATTCAATACCAATATTTAAGTTTTAGCTGTACTTCCTTTACTTTATTCTACCGGTAGACGGGAACCCAGAGGGGGTCTCGGGGGTCTGATATAAAGTTGATAAACCAGTATCACTGCTTCAGATTGAGCTGTCAATATTTCACATGAGACACGTAAACTATCATCACCGGATCTTCCTTTTAATTACTTACAGCCTTGTTTGAGTTTTGTTTTGTTTTCTAATTGTTTGTTTTTCTATTCGTCAGATTTACCTCACCTCACGACCTGGAGGATCTCTCTGATTTGATCCGTGACGTCTCTCCTTGGGGGAAGTCATCTCGTGTGTCAGTGGCAAAATGTGCTGAAGGAGGGAAACTGCGTGTCTGTCTGGGTCAGGAGATTCCTTAGCCTTGAGTTGCAAACCCCCTCCCCCCCTTTTTGACCTTCAGAACATCCTCAATTCTTCAGGTCATGGACTCTACAAGATGTCGAAAGAGTTCCACAGGAATGCTGGCCCATGTTGACTCCAATGCTTCCCACAGTTGTGTCAAGTTAGCTGGATGTCCTTTGGGCGGTGAAGAATTAGATTCATGATACACACGGGAAATTGTTGAATGTGAAAAACCAAGCAGCGTTGCAGTTCTTGACACCCTCAAACCAATACTCCTGGCACCTTCAACCATAACCCGATCAAAGGCACTTCAATCTTTTGTCTTGCCTATTCACCCTCTCAATGGCACAAATACACAATCCATGTCTCAATTGTCTCAAGACTTAAAAATCCTTCTTTAACCCGTAGCTTAAGGTAGCTAAAACTAACCGGAGCCCCCGCACATTGACTCTGTACCGGTAACCCCCTCCCCCCCTGGATATAGTCTCGCTATTGTTATTTTACCGCTGCTCTTGAATTACTTGTTACTTTTATTTCTTATTCTTATCCGTATTTTTTTAAACTGCATTGTTGGTTAGGGGATCGTAAGTAAGCATTTCACTGTAAGGTCTACTACACCTGTTGTATTCAGCATTTCACTGTAAGGTATACTACACCTGTTGTATTCAGCATTTCACTGTGAGGTCTACTACACCTGTTGTATTCAGCATTTCACTGTGAGGTCTACTACACCTGTTGTATTCAGCATTTCACTGTGAGGTCTACTACACCTGTTGTATTCAGCATTTCACTGTGAGGTCTACTACGCCTGTTGTATTCAGCATTTCACTGTGAGGTCTACTACACCTGTTCTATTCAGCATTTCACTGTAAGGTCTACTACACCTGTTGTATTCAGCATTTCACTGTAAGGTCTACCTACACCTGTTGTATTCGGCGCATGTAACTAATAAGATTTTATTTGATTTAAAAGCATAATTTGTCGATCGACGTGGATGCAGGTGCATGGGAAGAGTCTGTTTTTTTGGGGCAACACACTTTTGTTCACATCGCCACCTTGTGTAGTGTATATCCACTAGAGGGAGCCAGAGTATCTTACCAAGCAAGAGGAGCCTTGTGTAATGTGTATCCACTAGGGGGAGCCAGAGCAGCTTACCAAGCAAGAGGAGCCGTGTGTAGTGTATATCCACTAGGGGGAGCCAGAGTAGCTTACCAAGCAAGAGGAGCCTTGTGTAGTGTATATCCACTAGGGGGAGCCAGAGTAGCATACCAAGCAAGAGGTGCCTTGTGTAGTGGATATCCACTAGGGGGAGCCAGAGTAGCTTACCAAGCAAGAGGAGCCTTGTGTAGTGTATATCCACTAGGGGGGGCCAGAGTAGCTTACCAAGCAAGAGGAGTCTTGTGTAGTGTATATCCACTAGGGGGGGCCAAAGTAGCTTACTAAGCAAGAGGGGACTTGTGTCGTGTATATCCACTAGAGGGAACCAGAGTAGCTTACCAAGCAAGAGGAGCCTTGTGTATTGGATATCCACTAGAGGGAACCAGAGTAGCTTACCAAGCAAGGGGTGCCTTCTGTAGTGGATATCCACTAGAGGGAGCCAGAGTAGCTTACCAAGCAAGAGGAGTCTTGTGTAGTGTATATCCACTAGGGGGAGCCAGAGTAGCTTACCAAGCAAGAGGCACTCTGACTGTAGCTAGTGACGACATTTAAACTTTTAAACCGGAAACTGTGTTATATGCCTTTTTGTTTACAAACACTGGCTAGTCTGTCATTCAAATGCTCTAAAACGATACTTTTTAGCCACAGAAGCAGAAGCAAACATGTCTCTCTACGAATTGCAATTGCTATAACTTGAACTTCTCTCAGAGCTTGAACTTCTCTCACTACTCAGAGCTTGAACTTCTCTCACTACTCAGAGCTTGAACTTCTCTCACTACTCAGAGCTTGAACTTCTCTCACTACTCAGAGCTTGAACTTCACTCACTACTCAGAGCTTGAACTTCTCTCACAACTCAGAGCTTGAACTTCTCTCACTACTCAAAGCTTGAACTGTTCTCACTACTCAGAGCTTGAACTTCTCTCACTACTCAAAGCTTGAACTTCTCTCACTACTCAAAGCTTGAACTTCTCTCACTACTCAGAGCTTGAACTGTTCTCACTACTCAGAGCTTGAACTTCTCTCACTACTTCAGAGCTTGAACCTCTCTCACTACTTCAGAGCTTGAACTTCTCTCACTACTTCAGAGCTTGAACTTCTCTCACTACTCAGAGCTTGAACTTCTCTCACTACTCAGGAGGAGATAAAAACAACAACAAAGGAAATGTTTTTCCACTGAACACTACACGAGGGGACAATGGAGAATACATGCCTCTTCTCCAACCAACGCGAAGCATCTACAAGGAAAGACATTTCCAATACTTTCGGATGTCTGTTGCCAGATTTGACGACATGCTTCAGCGACGTTGGAATTATCCACTTTGTGCAGGAGCTGTCAGTGGAAAATATGTTCGGTTCCGAGCTCCGGTAAAGTCGGGCAGCCGGTACTACGACTACTAGGGATAATTCTCAGTGGTCCTGATGGCAGTCTGCAAAGTACCGCTTCACCATGAAGGAGGTGGGTCCATATGGTCCTGATGGCAGTCTGAGATGCAAGTTACCGCTTCACCATGAAGGAGGTGGGTCCATATGGTCCTGATGGCAGTCTGAGATGCAAGGTACCGCTTCACCATGAAGGAGGTGGGTCCATATGGTCCTGATGGCAGTCTGAGATGCAAGGTACCGCTTCACCATGAAGGAGGTGGGTCCATATGGTCCTGATGGCAGTCTGAGATGCAAGGTACCGCTTCACCATGAAGGAGGTGGGTCCATATGGTCCTGATGGCAGTCTGAGATGCAAGGTACCGCTTCACCATGAAGGAGGTGGGTCCATATGGTCCTGATGGCAGTCTGAGATTTAAGGTACCGCTTCACCATGAAGGAGGTGGGTCCATATGGTCCTGATGGCAGTCTGAGATTTAAGGTACCGCTTCATCATAATCGACCTGTGCACATATGGTCGGGAGGGAGATGCGGAAATCTGCTCATGAAGCAAGCTGGGCTCCCAACCCATCTCAGGCCAGCTGTCGTTACCAAGGCCAGGGTGCTTGCCGGGGACCCAAACACCGAGACCATATATCTTCATGGGAGACGAGGCATTCCCTCTGAGGGTAAACTTGATGCGACCGTTTCCAGGTGAAATACACCAAATACATGTGACTATACAAATGAATGATAGGCCTATGTCCAAAGCATAGGCGACACAGTTGTTACAGTACACATTTGATAGCCTCCATGTTCCTGTTCAATACTAATGGAAACACATGTTTTATTGAATGGTTCTTCTGGCGCCAAGATCATCAACTACAGCCACTCAAGAGCCAGAACAATTTCCCAGAACTGCTTTGGGATCCTTGCTGCAAGATGGAGGATCCTGGGACGAGCCCTTGAGGTTGCCCCAGAGAAAGCTGAGACCATTGTGAAGGCCTGCGTGGCCCTCCACAACTACCTATGCACCGTAGACACTGACAACACAGAGTCATCAACACAATACAACCACCCCACGTTTGTTGACCATTCCACACCCAGTGGGAACTTGTGTCCAGGATACTGTAGACAGGTGGTACAAGGAGACACCAGCTTCCTGGATGTCGGTAGACAGGGCAACCAGAGTTGCTATAGATGTGCACAATAACATCAAGGCCTACTTCCTCACACCAGCTGGCCGAGTGTCTTTCCAGGTTGCTGAGATCACTCGTAGCACTCTACATTAATAACATACATCTTGAATAACGTTCCAACCGTAGAATTAGATTGACTTCAGAAGAGCGGTGGAACGGAGGTCCTCCTCATGTGAAGGCGCATGTGAAAGCATGGTCAGCTCGTGGCAGACCTGATTAATTCCTGTCTCCTTCGCCCCCCCTTCACATTAGAGTCATCAGACAAAGTTCTATTGACTGTTGACATCTAGTGGAAGCCGTAGGAAGTGAAAACTCATCAATATCGCGCTGTAATTTCAATGAGAGCTTGGTTGAAAATCTGCCACCTCAGAAACAATTCAAACAGGAAGTGGAACTTCTCAGGTTTTTGCCTGCCATATACTTCAAACAGTTTTAGAAACTTCAGAGTGTTTTCTATCCAATACGAATAATAATATGCATATATTAGCAACTGGGACTGAGGAGCAGGCAGTTTACTATGGGCACCTCTGTGCACCTTTCATCCAAGCTACTCAATACTGCCCCTGCAGCCATAAGAAGTTAAATGTTCAAATGTTTGAGTGTGGTTTGGAAAACATGTGCTCACATACTGAACCAGTCAAATGTTTGGACACACCTATTACTACATGATTCCATATGTGTTATTTCATTGCTTGATGGTTTTTGAGACTGCACTTGAAGAAACGTTCAAAGTTCTTAATTTGTATTTGTTGAACCCTTTTTTTGGTTACTACATGATTCCATATGTGTTATTTCATAGTTTTGATGTCTTCACTATTATTCTACAATGTAGAAAATAGTCAAATAAAATAAAAACGTTGAATGAGTAGGTGAGTCCAAACTTTTGACTGCTACTGTAAGTATTCAGACCCTTTACTCAGTACTTTATTGAAGCACCTTTGGCAGCGATTACAGCCTCAAGTCTTCTTGGGTCCCAATGCTACAAGCTTGGCACACCTGTATTTGGGGAGTTTCTCTCATTCTTCTCTGCAGATCCTCTCAAGCTCTGTCAGGTTGGAAGGGGAGCGTTGCTGCACAGCTATTTTCAGGTTTCTCCAGAGATGTTCGATTGGGTTCAAGTCCGGGCTCTGGCTGGGCCACTCAAGGACATTCAGAGACTCGTCCCGAATCGACTCCTGTGTTGTCTTGGCTGTGTGCTTAGGGTTGTTGTCCTGTTGGAAGGTGAACCTTCGTCCCAGTCTGAGGTCCTGAGTGCTCTGGAGCAGGTTTTCATCAAGGATCTCTCTGTACTTTGCTCTGTTCATCTTTCCCTCGATCCTGACTAGTCTCCCAGTCCCTGCCGCTGTAAAACATCCCCACAGCATGATGCTGCCACCACCACGCTTCACTGTAGGGATGGTGCCAGGTTTCCTCCAGACGTGATGCTTGGCATTCAGGCCAAAGAGTTCAATCTTGGTTTCATCAGACCAGAGAATATTGTTTCTCATGTTCTGAGAGTCCTTTAGGTGCCTTTTAACAAACTCCAAGCTGGCTGTCATGTGCCTTTTACTGAGGAGTGGCTTCCGTCTGGCCACTCTACCATAAAGGCCTGATTGGTGGAGTGCTGCAGAGATTGTTGTCCTTCTGGAAGGTTATCCCATCTCCATAGAGGAACTCTGGAGCTCTGTCAGAGTGACCATTGGGTTCTTGGTCTCCTCCCTGACCAAGGCCCTATAACTCCGATTGCTCAGTTTGGCTGGGCGGCCAGCTCTAGGAAGAGTCTTGGTGGTTCCAAACTTCTTCCCTTTAAAAACGATGGAGGCCACTGTGTTCTTGGGAACGTTCAATGCTGCAGAAATGTTTTTGTATCCTTCCCCAGATCTGTGCCTCAACACAATCCTGTCTCAGAGCTCTTCGGACAATTTCTTCAACGTCATTGCTTGGTTTTTGCTCTGACATGCACTGTCAACTGTGGGACCTTATATAGACAGGTGTGTGCCTTTCCAAATCACGTCCAATTAATTGAATTTACCACAGGTGTACTCCAATCAAGTTGTAGAAACATTTCAAGGATGCTCAATGGAAACAGGATGCACCTGAGCTCAGTTTCGAGTCCTATAACAAAGGGTTTGAATACTTATGTAAATAAAGTATTTCCGTTTTTTAAATTTTAATACATTTGCAAACATTTCTAAAAACCTGCTTTTGCTTTGAAATGATGGGGTATTGTGTGTAGATTGATGAGGAATTGTATTTATTTAATCCATTTTAGAACAAGGCTGTAACGTAACAAAATGTGGGAAAAGGGAAGGGATCTGAATCCTTTCAGAATTCACTGTAATATACTAGACAGTCGTCATAATAACGACTACTAAGGTTGTTATCAGTTTGCTTGCTGCTATACCGCACACAGAGCTGTACACAGAATAAGGGTCAACCAGTGGTACCACATGCCCTTTTGCCCTACTATGAGAAGGTGCCCTCACACAGAGCAGTACACAGCCAAAAAAGGTCTCCTTCCCATCCCTCGTCATCTTATTCCCTACATAGCACCTTCTCCCCGTGCCGACATCTGAAAACCACCATGAAGCCAACGTCGACCACGATTTCGATCACGGAAGACACGTTTGCAGATCTTTATTTCACGAAGATGGTTTCTACTCCCACACTACCGGGTGATATAATATGCAGGCATGTGGACTACACCATTGTACTGAGAGTAGGTGAGCTAGTGAAGTTTAGATGGGTTGAACAGTATCCTACAAGCTTAATCTTTTAGCCCTCTCTCTCCTCCTCCTCCACTCTCTCTCTCTCTCCTCCACTCTCTCTCTCACACAAACTCTTTCTCTCGCTCTACCACAGCTGTACATCCTGTTGGATTTCATCTCCTTCCATGTACCACATTGTCGGTGCATCACCTCGGGGCCCATTCTTCCACTCTGGGGGACTCTTGTTTTTGTTTTATTCCACATGCAAGCCTGCCTAAGTGCATTCTACAAAGGATTTGCCCTTTTTCTGGGAAGACAGATTCCATGTTTTATAAATCAGCGTTATCATCTTTTTAGGATAAACAGTAGCTTTCATCTGAAAAGCATCTGACTTTACAGTTGCTTCTCTCATTCATGGAATGTGTGTTGTGAGCTAAAGAGAGTGAGAGAGAGAGAGGAGAGAGAGGAGAGAGGAGAGAGAGAGAGAAAGAGAGACACAGCGAGAGAGAGAGAGAGAGAGAGAGAGAGAGACAGAGAGAGAGACAACAGAGAGAGAGACAGAGAGAGCGAGAGACACACAGAGAGAGACAGAGAGAGAGAGTCAAAGATAGAGAGAGAGAGAGAGAGAGAGAGAGAGAGAGAGAGAGAGAGAGAGAGAGAGAGAGAGAGAGAGAGAGAGACAGAGACAGAGACAGAGACAGAGACAGAGACAGAGACAGAGACAGAGACAGAGAGACACACAGTGAGAGCAGCATGTAATTTCCCATGCCACCATTTGCAACATTTGTTTAATAATAAAAAGTGATGAACAAGAAACATGGGAGTCAAATAAAATTGATTTCAGATATTTTTATCACATCAAAAATCTCAGTTAGTTTTCAGAGTCAGTTACATAACAGCAGCCTAAACAAATGACACATGGAGTGAAAGTCAAGTTCTTTTTAGTGAATATAATTACATTATAACATAATTTTTGACTTTATGCAGACGGAAACGAACAAAACACTGTAGGCTACAGACCCCATATGACAACCTCCCACCAGTCTCCCCCCCACCAGTCTCCCTCCCACCAGTCTCTCTCCCACCAGTCTCTCTCCCACCAGTCTCCCCCCCACCAGTCTCTCTCCCACCAGTCTCCCCCCCACCAGTCTCTCTCCCACCAGTCTCCCTCCCACCAGTCTCTCTCCCACCAGTCTCTCTCCCACCAGTCTCTCTCCCACCAGTCTCTCTCCCACCAGTCTCCCTCCCACCAGTCTCTCTCCCACCAGTCTCTCTCCCACCAGTCTCCCTCCCACCAGTCTCCCTCCCACCAGTCTCTCTCCCACCAGTCTCTCTCCCACCAGTCTCCCTCCCACCAGTCTCTCTCCCACCAGTCTCCCTCCCACCAGTCTCTCTCCCACCAGTCTCTCTCCCACCAGTCTCCCTCCCACCAGTCTCTCTCCCACCAGTCTCCCTCCCACCAGTCTCTCTCCCACCAGTCTCTCTCCCACCAGTCTCCCTCCCACCAGTCTCTCTCCCACCAGTCTCCCTCCCACCAGTCTCTCTCCCACCAGTCTCCCTCCCACCAGTCTCCCTCCCACCAGTCTCCCTCCCACCAGTCTCTCTCCCACCAGTCTCCTTCCACCAGTCTCCCTCCCACCAGTCTCCCTCCCACCAGTCTCTCTGCATATAGCCTTACATAGGCTAGATGATCAAAGATTAGCCTGTATACACAAAAGGGCAACAGATGTACATATTGCCCAGAGTAAAATCTCATAGCATCTGGCAGCGAGGTAATGTAATTAAATGAAACAACTCCTGAACTCGACTGGTCAGATTTGTTCTGGAAAGACCCGTATAGCCCTAGCTGGTTCAAACCATTTTGGTCATTTAAAAATCGTTGTAATGAAACACAGCACGCACTACGGGCTAGTAAACAAAATAAGACATTACTGTGGAACATAGAACATTCCTGACGCACCATTCAAACCAAGTGGAGGAGATAATATATCCAGCTATTAATAGTTTAGATGTGGTTTTACGAATCCAAAAAACGATCCAAAAATGATTGCTCCAAATATCCTTTCCATTTCGGACAGCGCGTCAGACACCCGAGAGTAAAAACCTCCCTGTGCACATTTCAGCTACAGTAATAGTTGTATTACTGTTCCACTAGCAGAACTACCGAGGATGTCACTTTGCTAAGAAGATCACCATCGAAACAAAAGCCCACATTTAAAAACATTGCAAGGTCGTTAAATTAAAATATATATATATATATTAGATTTTAATCAATGTCGATATTTATTGTGCTTACAAGTACATACAATAAGGAATTTATGGAAAACATTTGAAATATTATTTTGAAGATCCCTTTAAAAAAAGTCCAATGTTCAGACTGGTATGTTGACAATATTGGGCTTACAGTGAAAAAATAAATATTCTTTGTGCTGATGTAAAATTGGGTTTTGAGTACTCAGTAGGGTCTGTGGAATCTATATATGGTGTAATTTCATGGGGCATTTAATAATACTGCAATAATACTACACAATGCAAAACACTGTATATAAAATACATATTGGTTTATAGTGGAAAAAACTCCCAACCCCACTTTTACATCAGCACAATAATAGTTTTTTTTCTCCATAAGCCAATGTATTTGATATACAGTGATTTGCAATGTGGCCAACGCAATGGGTGGATTAAAAGGCCTGCAACACTGCGTATGTATTCAGTGCCCCATGAAAATGATACCATGTACAGATTCTACAGACCGTACTGGGTACACTTTTACATCGGCACAAATAATATTTTTTTTCTCTATAAGCCAATATGTACCGCATACTGTATGCAGTATATTGCTTGAGGTGAATGGTCTCACCAGCACTCTGTATTAAACCCGTTGCCCAGCACAAGAGACCCATTTACGTTTTGTAGACTCTATTGAGTAATTGCAATGACATGTATTTGAATTAAAAGGGTGTTTCTTTACATATAGCCTACACAATGGCTTTCAACGTACCAGTATTAGTTTAAACTTTCTACAGAAATTGTATGACTAATACAATATGAAAAATTGAACTACGTTAAATGATCCATCATTTTTTTAACTAAAGGTGGTTGCAATTCTGTGAAATTGTTTTTAAAAAATGGATAATCCCAAAATGTAACATGTCTTTGTAGGGGGACTCTTATTTTGAGAGATATCTTTTTTTCCGCGATCGTACTGCCAGGATGCACATCCTGCTGCCAGGAGAACGGTAAATGAGATCTGTAGTGTGGCGCTTCTGGTGAGATTCCTCCGCTTGCGCTTCTCATAAATGTGTGTGCGTACGCGGTCTGTTTGCGAGGCAGTTGCGTGCGAAGAGCTCCACATGTCGTTCAGAGGAATCCGCCACCTGAAACACGAGGAAGTGAAAGCGACTCAATTGGTTATAAAGCATCAACAACCACATCTGCCTCGAGCATTGCAAACTGATGAAAACATCAGTGCAGACGTCTGGTAGACGTTTGCTGTATTTTCCCGAGGAATTATTACCATTGTCTACTTCGGAAGTACCTTATCATCTATAATATACCCGTTCAATTTGAATGACCCGTCTAACATTATACTGGAATTAAGTAATATTGACAAACCTTCTTGGTAAGTATTTTAACTTTATGTTGTTCCCCATTTCTTCCAAATAGTCTATTTGAGAATGTCTTTCATAGTTGTTTTTATTTGATGTGAATAATCTTAGTGAGAGTTGGCAACTTGTGTTATTATTTATTTTTTGCGGCTTCGTTATATTCACGTTTCACCAGTGTAAACCAAAAACTATTGACAAGATATGAACAAACAACTGTTTAGGCCTAGTTATACCTGTATCCTCTTTATTCCTGTTCATTTGCTTATTGATTATTTGAAATGGCAATAGTCTTCTCAAATTACGTTGACAAATGACTCGATCTTGATAGCATCACTAAACTGATATGAACAACTTTTCCATCAGTTACTTTATGGAGTACAGTATTTTTTATCGGTTCATGTAACTTTTCCGTGTCATATGTTTTTGGGGGCCACTGAAAAGTTTTCTCCATCTTCTCTGCAGCGCACCTGTTACCTTTACGGAGCGCAGGACGATGATACCGCCAGGAGACTGCATGTATGCGGGCAGGAAAAGAAGGAAACCCGTTCAAAAGCAGTTAAGAATCGATTATTTTCCTCGTAACATTTATATTTGACCATGTTGAAAACTGTTTTATGGATTTTATGTGTACTTTTACTTCTGAAGTTTGGATAAACTTTTTTGGGTTGCTCAATACACTTTTACCATGTTTCACTGTGTTGTATTAGCCTGCCTACGTGGTAGCCCAATGGTACATTTAGTTTATTATTTGTGAGATTTTCATATTTCAGTACCATGTATTAGATACATTACTATTACACTACCAAGCAAACATTGGGAAATGTTTACAAATGATTCAAGATATGCATACGTTTGGACAAATGTAAAATGTTATAGATTGTTGATGTGATATGTAGGCTATTTATATGCTATGGCTTTGGGTTGAATTTAGAGCAATTGATCAGTTTGGGATTAATTCAGTTTATGTGAAGGTTACTAATAAATTAATAACACTAGTAATAGTGTAATTTGGAGGTTTTTAGTGACAGGAGACAGAAGTAGTTAGCAGATTCTTGCGGATGCTCGTCGTTCCAAACGTGATATAAAAAAAAGATAATGCGAGGTTCAAATGACTTGTAGGAAACGTGATGGTTTCAAAGGCCAGTAAACAACGATGACTGGTTGAGTAGAAACGCTGGGCTTGCATGCAAGAGAACAAGGGGATAGCTAGTTGACAGAAATCAGACTGCTAACGATGCAGGTCTCTTTTGAACCAAGATGGAGTTTAGCAGACAGGATCGCTCCCTTCCCACGTCCCACGGACCAGGACAGATAGAGGTTTCAGCAAGGGGACAGGGGGAGGAGTAAAGGACACGATCGCTCCCTTCCCATGTCCCACGGACCAGGACAGATAGAGGTTTCAGCAAGGGGACAGGGGGAGGAGTAAAGGACACGATCGCTCCCTTCCCATGTCCCACGGACCAGGACAGATAGAGGTTTCAGCAAGGGGACAGGGGGAGGAGTAAAGGACACGATCGCTCCCTTCCCATGTCCCACGGACCAGGACAGATAGAGGTTTCAGCAAGGGGACAGGGGGAGGAGTAAAGGGGGAACATGTGGTGGAGCTGTATGACAGTTAGGGGGTGGGGGTATGAGTCACTGAACAGGCACGGTGGTGTTTGAGGCTGTCAGCCTGTCTGTGTCTGTAAAGGGTCTCTTAATGGTATTGTAACCCACTTCTGACACCAGTGTAATGAAACAAGTAGGGAGCAGGTCTCGAACCCTCGACCTTCTAGCCCGAGGTCCGGCGCGCTATCGACTGTGCCGCAAAAGCATGCTCAAGCGGCAGAGTCGATTTCCGCGCTTATAAACCCAGGGTCGTTACACTATTATTGATTGATGGCTGTTTGTTTGTTAAAAACTTTCAATGCTGTTACCCTGTTTGTGTGTGTGTGTGTGTGTGTTATATATTAATATGTTGTATTGATTTACATAATGATTCCATGTTCATATTCTGTTGTTATGTGGCTCTGGGCCCTCCTGCACCCTAAAGCACAGTACATCTCTCTGTTAACAGTTGAACCTTTAAAAATAAAAATCAAACAGCTACAAACCGTCACAATAACAGACCCTAACATATGTCCGCTGTGTTTTCACCAGGAAACCAGCGACTGTGAGTGAGAAGTCCAACCCATCCAAGAGGCACCGGGACCGCCTGAACGCGGAGCTGGACCGGCTGGCCAGCATGCTACCTTTTTCCCCAGACATCATCTCCAAGCTGGATAAACTGTCCGTGCTGCGCCTCAGTGTCAGCTACCTCCGGGTCAAGAGTTTCTTCACAGGTAAGAAGACGCTTCTTTCCTAGTAGGGATTAGGAACTCTCAATACAGAAACTACAGTGTCACTGCATGACAAAACACAGAATTACATGACACTTCACAGCCCAACTATGTTAGGGCCCTCTGTTGAGTGTGCCTGTGAGTTGGGAGAGACTGATTAGACTGTAGCTGTTTAATCAGTCTCCCCCAGTTCAGTCTAATCAGTCTCCTCCAGTTCAGTCTAATCAGTCTCCTCCAGTTCAGTCTAATCAGTCTCCTCCAGTTCAGTCTAATCAGTCTCCTCCAGTTCAGTCTAATCAGTCTCCTCCAGTTCAGTCTAATCAGTCTCCCCCAGTTCAGTCTAATCAGTCTCCCCCAGTTCACAGTCTAATCAGTCTCCTCCAGTTCAGTCTAATCAGTCTCCTCCAGTTCAGTCTAATCAGTCTCCTCCAGTTCAGTCTAATCAGTCTCCTCCAGTTCAGTCTAATCAGTCTCCCCCAGTTCAGTCTAATCAGTCTCCTCCAGTTCAGTCTAATCAGTCTCCTCCAGTTCAGTCTAATCAGTCTCCTCCAGTTCAGTCTAATCAGTCTCCTCCAGTTCAGTCTAATCAGTCTCCTCCAGTTCAGTCTAATCAGTCTCCTCCAGTTCAGTCTAATCAGTCTCCTCCAGTTCAGTCTAATCAGTCTCCTCCAGTTCAGTCTAATCAGTCTCTTACAGTTCAGTCTATTCAGTCTCCCCCAGTTCAGTCTAATCAGTCTCCTCCAGTTCAGTCTAATCAGTCTCCTCCAGTTCAGTCTAATCAGTCTCCTCCAGTTCAGTCTAATCAGTCTCCCCCAGTTCAGTCTAATCAGTCTCCTCCAGTTCAGTCTAATCAGTCTCCTCCAGTTCAGTCTAATCAGTCTCCCCTAGCTCACAGACTAATGATTAGACAGTTACTGTCCCTAGATACTGTATGGTTAGTGGTCGACAGATGTGAAGTCAGTGATTTCAGCTGTTGGGCACAGTGTGACAAACTGAGAGCAGTAAGTTCATGATGAAGTTGTTATTCAACTCTGTCAACACTTTGTTCAACACTTTTATAAGCCATAAAATCTGTTCTCCCTACTTCCACTCACGCTACAACCAGCACTGCAGCTGCTATGAATGACTACAGCAAAGTGTTCCAGTAACCTTGTGTTGTTATTATTAGCAGCTTGTGTCTATAATATAGAGGAATATTTCACTTTCTCTGGTCATAGGAGTAACAACATGAATTGGTGCATGAGGCAGAAATAATGCGGTGCGAGTTTCGCCATCAGCTGGAAGACTGTGTTCCCTTTTTCTCAGGAGAACGGAGGGACGGGGAGTCGGGTGATAGGCAGCCTCACCGCTGCTCCCTCCCTCCCCTCAGACTGACCATCAGATGCAGGCTATCAGACCAGTAAAAAAAAGTGAATTATTATGCTAACTCAGCTGTACCTCACAAGTAACACACCGAACGATCTATTACCAGTGTGATCATTTACCAAAATGTTGAAATATATATATTTTTTAATGGTTTGAGAAGAACAGCATCGGCAGGGCAATTCAAGCGTAGCCGATATGCAGTGATAATTAATTGGGCCTATAGCCTACTGCACAAACCTCATTGTTACAGAACTGTTTTTAATTGGTTTATGTTGCAGAGGCTTACGTTTTCTACGTTTTATATTTTATTTTATTGGCGCGGTAGATCTCAGCTTGCATTTTGACTCAGAAAGTGATCATGACTCAGTTGGTGACAACTGCCCTAGACCTATAGTAAATACCATGTCCAGGGTCTCATCCTGCCTAGTCAACGTCTACTCAGACGGAGGACAATACTCTGCCCTAGACCTATAGTATATAACATGTCCAGGGTCTCATCCTGCCTAGTCAACGTCTACTCAGGCGGAGGACAATACTCTGCCCTAGACCTATAGTAAATACCATGTCCAGGGTCTCATCCTGCCTAGTCAACGTCTACTCAGACGGAGGACAATACTCTGCCCTAGACCTATAGTAAATACCATGTCCAGGGTCTCATCCTGCCTAGTCAACGTCTACTCAGACGGAGGACAATACTCTGCCCTAGACCTATAGTATATAACATGTCCAGGGTCTCATCCTGCCTAGTCAACGTCTACTCAGGCGGAGGACAATACTCTGCCCTAGACCTATAGTATATAACATGTCCAGGGTCTCATCCTGCCTAGTCAACGTCTACTCAGGCGGAGGACAATACTCTGCCCTAGACCTATAGTAAATACCATGTCCAGGGTCTCATCCTGCCTAGTCAACGTCTACTCAGGCGGAGGACAATACTCTGCCCTAGACCTATAGTATATAACATGTCCAGGGTCTCATCCTGCCTAGTCAACGTCTACTCAGGCGGAGGACAATACTCTGCCCTAGAGCTATAGTATATAACATGTCCAGGGTCTCATCCTGCCTAGTCAACGTCTACTCAGGCGGAGGACAATACTCTGCCCTAGACCTATAGTAAATACCATGTCCAGGGTCTCATCCTGCCTAGTCAACGTCTACTCAGGCGGAGGACAATACTCTGCCCTAGACCTATAGTATATAACATGTCCAGGGTCTCATCCTGCCTAGTCAACGTCTACTCAGGCGGAGGACAATACTCTGCCCTAGACCTATAGTAAATACCATGTCCAGGGTCTCATCCTGCCTAGTCAACGTCTACTCAGACGGAGGACAATACTCTGCCCTAGACCTATAGTATATAACATGTCCAGGGTCTCATCCTGCCTAGTCAACGTCTACTCAGACGGAGGACAATACTCTGCCCTAGACCTATAGTATATAACATGTCCAGGGTCTCATCCTGCCTAGTCAACGTCTACTCAGGCGGAGGACAATACTCTGCCCTAGACCTATAGTAAATAACATGTCCAGGGTCTCATCCTGCCTAGTCAACGTCTACTCAGGCGGAGGACAATACTCTGCCCTAGACCTATAGTATATAACATGTTCAGGGTCTCATCCTGCCTAGTCAACGTCTACTCAGGCGGAGGACAATACTCTGCCCTAGACCTATAGTATATAACATGTTCAGGGTCTCATCCTGGCTAGTCAACGTCTACTCAGACGGAGGACAATACTCTGCCCTAGACCTATAGTATATAACATGTCCAGGGTCTCATCCTGCCTAGTCAACGTCTACTCAGGCGGAGGACAATACTCTGGTTGTATGTACATTCTAAGTAAATTGTCATCTAGCACGCACGTGCATTTGAACAGGTTATTTTATGTTCATTTGCAATATTTACAAATGTTTGTTTTTATTGACAAGGGGCAGTCAATTACATTTATATACAGTAAATATGAATTATTCTAGCTTCTCTTCACTGCTCTTCACTGTTTCATACTGTACCTTTGTACAAACATTCTTTGGTCTTATCATAACTTTTCTAACTTGTTCTTGTTTTGTCTCCTCCGTTTCTGTCTTTCTCTCTCTCTCTCTCTCTCATAACGGAGCTGTCTTCCATCCAATGTATTTTTTATGCTCTGGGCTTGGACAATAAGTTACAGTGAGTTACAGTGAGTCACACCAGTAGAGTATCAACCAACAATCTGGAATAATTTAAAGCGGGAAAGATGTTTTTCCTCTCTGCCAGATAATGCTCTCTTTCTCTTTTAAGTCGTTGCTTTCCCCTCAAGTCTCTGGTGCATTCAAACAATAGCAGAAACAGACGAGTGCATTCCAGCAGCATCTATCATCAGAGTTTTTTTTTGACTGTCTGGTTCTCTCTTCTCTCTCTCTGATCCCTCGTTACTCCCCATCCGTTTCATAGCTCTCACGACTAATTCCGAGGCTTTTCTCAATTGGCCTAGTCCAGGTTATGTGTAAGTGGTATAAAAACCACTTGACAGATAGAACTCAATGTGTGTCTAATGATGGTGTTTAGTCTAGTTTTCTGGGTATAACGAAAGGTGTCCCACAGTGGTCAGTTCTGGGTCTTGTAGTTTCGCCTGTATACGTTAACAATATTGGTGTGTGGATTTCTGAGAAAAAGAGATCAGTTTGGTCTGTTTTGAGTTGGGGCTGTAACACAGTAGGGTGTGGAATGAGTCAAGGGGTTTCAATGGTTTCTGAAGGTGCAGTAACATTCATGTGATGAATGAATAGGGTCTCCTAAGACTTTCCATGCCCATATTCAGCAATACACAGTTGTGTTTGGCTCACTTGCAACGTCAGGGTTGTGGGTTCGATTCTCACTGGGGACCAGTAAGAAGAAAAGCACTAACTACTGTAAGTCGTTCTGAATAAAAGTGTCTGCTAACTGAAAACAAAATAAATAACTAAAGGGAGATATCATCCATCTTTAAAAAATAGAAGAAGAAATAATGTTGGATGTCTGTAGAGAACTGTAACCTGCCCCCGTCCGCCGATACTGTTGTGTATTATATTACCTCACTACTGTTGTGTATTATATTACCTCACTACTGTTGTGTATTATATTACCTCACTACTGTTGTTTATTATATTACCTCACTACTGTTGTGTATTATATTACCTCACTACTGTTGTGTATTATATTACCTCACTACTGTTGTGTATTATATTACCTCACTACTGTTGTGTATTATATTACCTCACTACTGTTGTGTATTATATTACCTCACTACTGTTGTGTATTATATTACCTCACTACTGTTGTGTATTATATTACCTCACTACTGTTGTGTATTATATTACCTCACTACTGTTGTGTATTATATTACCTCCACTACTGTTGTGTATTATATTACCTCACTACTGTTGTGTATTATATTACCTCACTACTGTTGTGTATTATATTACCTCCACTACTGTTGTGTATTATATTACCTCACTACTGTTGTGTATTATATTACCTCACTACTGTTGTGTATTATATTACCTCACTACTGTTGTGTATTATATTACCTCACTACTGTTGTGTATTATATTACCTCACTACTGTTGTGTGTATTATATTACCTCACTACTGTTGTGTATTATATTACCTCCACTACTGTTGTGTGTATTATATTACCTCACTACTGTTGTGTATTATATTACCTCCACTACTGTTGTGTATTATATTACCTCACTACTGTTGTGTATTATATTACCTCCACTACTGTTGTGTGTATTATATTACCTCACTACTGTTGTGTATTATATTACCTCACTACTGTTGTGTATTATATTACTTCCACTACTGTTGTGTATTATGTTACCTCACTACTGTTGTGTATTATATTACCTCACTACTGTTGTGTATTATATTACCTCACTACTGTTGTGTATTATATTACCTCATTACTGTTGTGTATTATATTACCTCCACTACTGTTGTGTATTATATTACCTCATTACTGTTGTGTATTATATTACCTCACTACTGTTGTGTATTATATTACCTCACTACTGTTGTGTATTATATTACCTCCACTACTGTTGTGTATTATATTACCTCACTACTGTTGTGTATTATATTACCTCACTACTGTTGTGTATTATATTACTTCCACTACTGTTGTGTATTATATTACCTCCACTACTGTTGTGTGTTATATTACCTCACTACTGTTGTGTATTATATTACCTCCACTACTGTTGTGTGTATTATATTACCTCACTACTGTTGTGTATTATATTACCTCCACTACTGTTGTGTATTATATTACCTCACTACTGTTGTGTATTATATTACCTCCACTACTGTTGTGTGTATTATATTACCTCACTACTGTTGTGTATTATATTACCTCCACTACTGTTGTGTATTATATTACCTCACTACTGTTGTGTATTATATTACTTCACTACTGTTGTGTATTATATTACCTCACTACTGTTGTGTGTATTATATTACTTCACTACTGTTGTGTATTATATTACCTCACTACTGTTGTGTATTATATTACCTCACTACTGTTGTGTATTATATTACCTCATTACTGTTGTGTATTATATTACCTCACTACTGTTGTGTATTATATTACCTCCACTACTGTTGTGTGTATTATATTACCTCACTACTGTTGTGTATTATATTACCTCCACTACTGTTGTGTATTATATTACCTCACTACTGTTGTGTATTATATTACTTCACTACTGTTGTGTATTATATTACCTCACTACTGTTGTGTATTATATTACCTCACTACTGTTGTGTATTATATTACCTCCACTACTGTTGTGTGTTATATTACCTCCACTACTGTTGTGTGTATTATATTACCTCACTACTGTTGTGTATTATATTACCTCACTACTGTTGTGTATTATATTACCTCACTACTGTTGTGTGTATTATATTACCTCACTACTGTTGTGTATTATATTACCTCACTACTGTTGTGTATTATATTACCTCACTACTGTTGTGTATTATATTACCTCATTACTGTTGTGTATTATGTTACCTCACTACTGTTGTGTATTATATTACCTCACTACTGTTGTGTGTATTATATTACCTCATTACTGTTGTGTATTATATTACCTCACTACTGTTGTGTGTATTATATTACCTCACTACTGTTGTGTATTATATTACCTCACTACTGTTGTGTATTATATTACCTCACTACTGTTGTGTGTATTATATTACCTCACTACTGTTGTGTATTATATTACCTCACTACTGTTGTGTATTATATTACCTCACAACTGTTGTGTGTATTATATTACCTCACTACTGTTGTGTATTATATTACTTCCACTACTGTTGTGTATTATGTTACCTCACTACGGTTGTGTATTATATTACCTCCACTACTGTTGTGTATTATATTACCTCATTACTGAACTACAATCTGTGTTCATTGTTTTACAGAAAAGCTTAATTGACCTTACATTAGTATTGAATGAGGGTGAATTATATGTTGTTTTCTAGGTCACACAAAAATGATTCTAATGATTTAAGCATATATACAGGACCTTGGATGGTTCCCACATTGATTGTGTCTCTTCTTACAAATATCTAGGCATTTTAGATAGACGATCAGCTTTGAAAAAAAAGAAAGTTAATTAAGAAGCTGAGAATGGATCCTAACTTCAGTGGAATGGAGGGCGTAATGAAGAAGTCATCATTAGTATGAATAGTTATCCTAATTTAGCCTGTTCCTATCTGTGGCAGTGGTGAGTAGATTAGATGTGATTTGATGCTTGGGTCTATTTAATGAGATGAGTTTGAGCTCGGCGTTAAGCAGCCTCCTCCTCATAGTTCGACCGTTCTCTGAATTTAACCTAGTCATCTCTTATTTGTTACACGACTTTCTCCTAAAGATGGCAGGAATAGAACTACACATAAAAGTGACTGACGCCTTTGTCTCTGCTTTCTTCTGTTATATCTAGTGCTTCTTTATAGGCCCCAGTCAGCCAGTCAGAATAGTAAGGGGCCATCTTCCTGGTCATTGCTAGGAGGGATCTAGCTTTTGTCAAATTAACGTCAGATTTGACTTTTCGTAACATGTTAAGATATCTTACGCAGCAGGTTAGAGAATTAATATAGCAGGTTAGGATAATTAGTTAATGTTAGGAAAAGGGTTAGGGTTAGCTAAAATGCAACAAACATTTTTTGACAAAAGCGAGATCCCTTCTAACCATGATCCATTTTCCTCCCCACCACTAAGGGGGATTGTGGTCACAGAGGAGGGAGAGGAGGATGGAAGAGGAGAATGGGAGGAGGTGGAACAGGAGGATGGTAAAGGAGGATGGGAGGCTGCTACACAAATCAGAAAGCCAAAATGTTGCCTAGCCTGCCCCTATGGTATGATTAGGTTTGCCTCGATTACACATATTAGTCAGGTCTCTAACCTACAATAGAGGCTCACAAATCTAGGACTGCACGTTATAGGCAAATAATGAAATTCCTATTCTTTTCACAAAATATTGCAATTGCGATTTTTTTACTTGCAATATAGATCAAAACACTCGGTTGAACTGTTGGAGTCATATAAATACAATTTGTTTACTGATTCAATGGTTGGTGTTGTTTGGCATGACAACTAATGTCAAAGTTCTGTGACAGGGTAGGAACCAAGGTGTTGGTCAGAGCTTCCCAGGGGACCCTTATTACATTCAAATGTTATATTCATGATGTTTGCAGCCTCTTGAATATGGATATTGCACATGTCAATATTGCAATTCGGATTAAAATTTGATTAAAGATGCACTCTGGAAATGTGTATAATTTAGTAGTTTTGAAAGTGTTGCTCACAAACCAAAGTAGTCCTCTTTTTTTGTGTACCTCGTCATCCAATTGTGTACTATGTCATTAATTTAATTTGACATGTTACGAATTTAGCAATTTATGTGATAGCGAGTTTGTTGTGCTTAAGATCCCGGAGTGCATCTTTAATTGTGCAGCCCTACCCAAAACTTATAAAAAAAAACCTTCTGACCATAATAAAGCCTATTGAACCAGTCTGTGACCCAATAAATAAACAAAAACATATGTTTAGCCATAATGCAAAAGTCACTGTCCATGATCCACTGTTTGAGACCCACACCTCCCTTCCCTCTGCACCTCTACAAAACCCGTTGTGGCTCTGTCTCTGTGTGTTGTCAGAGCAGAGAGCTGTAATCCTCTGTCTCTCTGTGTTATCAGAGCAGAGAGCTGTAATCCTCTGTCTCTGTGTGTTATCAGAGCAGGGAGCTGTAATCCTCTGTCTCTCTGTGTTATCAGAGCAGGGAGCTGTAATCCTCTGTCTCTCTGTGTTATCAGAGCAGAGAGCTGTAATCCTCTGTCTCTGTGTGTTATCAGAGCAGGGAGCTGTAATCCTCTGTCTCTGTGTGTTATCAGAGCAGAGAGCTGTAATCCTCTGTCTCTGTGTGCTATCAGAGCAGAGAGCTGTAATCATCTGTCTCTGTGTGTTATCAGAGCAGGGAGCTGTAATCCTCTGTCTCTGTGTGTTATCAGAGCAGAGAGCTGTAATCCTCTGTCTCTGTGTGTTATCAGAGCAGAGAGCTGTAATCCTCTGTCTCTGTGTGTTATCAGAGCAGAGAGCTGTAATCCCATTCATGTTTTATGGCGGGTCAAAGCCCAGGGTTAATTAGTAAACTATTTAAATATTTACAATGGGATTAATAAAACATCCTGTTTGGTCTTGGTGCTTCCATTGTCTTCATTTCTCATTCCACTCTGCTCTGGCAGTGTAGCCCACAGAACAAGTTTCGAGATCGTTCAGCCCTAATAGAGCTCTGTGCTGCTCTCCAATCATACAGGAATGTGCTTACTACCGTATATTAGAAAGGGTAATTGCAGACAGACCCATATAATGTCTAGGACACACATTGCTTCTGTAAAGATAACATTAGATGCATATCTCTGGGTTTCTACACATGCGTTTTACAGGTTTGCCATCAAGTTGTAGGTCCTGTACTAGGTTTGGGGCTGGAAACACTAATGTTGTGGGTTCACCTGTGTAGTATTTAGGCCTACTAAATGTTGCCTGTGTGTTAATCTCTAAAATATCTGCTGAGTGACTAGTATGACGTAACACAGTGAGTTCACATTGTTCCTTGTCCTCTGTGCTATCCGCTATCACGCTATCACGCTATCCGCTATCAGCTATCACGCTATAACTCAGATGTGACTATGTTTTCCGTTATCAGATTTTTTTTAGTGCTGGTAATGGCGTCCAGCCATCGAAGTCAATAGGGCCTGTAATGACAATCAGATGGGTTGAGCTCACTCTTCAGCCCTGAGCCCAGTAATAAAGAATCCCTCTTCTCGGCTTTCCCCTCCTCTGATCAGTCTTGGGAATCTCATCCCTGCTAACTAACTGCAAGCTTCTGAAAGGCTGCAGGAAAGAGAAGGGGCCTATGCTGAAAAACTGGGGGGATCATTGAAATGGATCCACTACACCGAAAGGCATGTATTTTTGGAGTCATGAAATGTTCAATCCAAGGCAAGACACTTATGCCATGTACTGTAGTTACGTAAAAGGATTTTAGTAACCATAACAACAATAGGTTAAGATTCCCTTTCAGACATGATATCTGGGCAACATAATGAAACGTGTGACAGAATAAAGGGATGTTAGCCTAGAGATACAGTACAAAGATCTACAGTATCTTGTTTTTACAGCGAAGAGAGATCAGTGTGGCTGTGGGGGATTTCACAGCGTTGGAAGCGCAAGACAAGGTTAGTGTCCAGAGAGAACGCCACACACAATCTAGCACAGGGGTGTGTAATTCCAGTCCTTCAGGGCCTGATTGGTGACACAGTTTTGCCCCCCAGCGAACACCACCTGAGTCCAATCATCACCTAATCACGATCTTCAGTTTATAATGCAATGTGATTAATCAGCTGTGTTTGCTGGGGATGGGGGGGGGGGTGGGGGGGGGGTGTGTGACACCAATCAGGCCCTGGAGGCCTGGAGTTGCCCACCTCTGCTGTAGGTGGGAGCATCAACGTTTCTAAAATGTGAATAATATCTCACAAGAGACCCTTTACCCACCAAAGTGTTGCAATTGCTCAAATAAATGATGGAAAATAATCCAAACTCACTGGGCACCCCACTGGTTGAATCAACATTGAATTGAGGTCTGTGCCCAGTGGGAAGTGTTTAATGTCCACAGGTCTTGAGTTGGTGACATTCAGGCTTGTTCTTTCTAGTTGGCGTTTACTCAGAAAGGCCCGTTTGATTTGATTTTGATTGATTTCTTCTAATTCCTTGTGTTCATGCAAAGCAAGCAGCTAAAAATCAGACGTTGATATAAAGCCGTGCTCATCATGGCTGACTGATCAGCTTTCCTTTGTGCCTGTCGTCACCCCCCACGGGCCTGGCACGTTGGACTCACGCCCATTCACACCTCCTCCCTGCCCCTCCCTCCTCTGGACGAGGACAGGCATTAGGGCAGAGGGCTAACGGGGCAAAAGGGAACCTCCGAATAAGACAATTCCACGTCACGTTTCCTTTTTTTTTTTGCCACCTCTGGTTATGTCTGTCACTGAGGGTTGATCAAAATACAAACCTGGGCGTGTTCGTAGAGTGTCTCAGTTGGCTGACATTTATCAACACAAGAGGGTCATTTTTTATTTTCAAATCAGTCTGTTTCCGGGGCTCTCTTGAGATGAAGTATCCCGCGCTGAAAGATACGAGACTGAGTTGTGAAACATAATCCAATCTAGAGATGTGATCAATTTAAGCGAGGCGATAATCTCCCCTTCTAAACTGCTGATAGTGTTGTAGATGTCTAACGGAGTCACACTTAGCCTTAGTGGATTTCTGAACTTCCAATTAAAACATGACGATCATGTAAGGAGGTGTGTTTGCCTATCTAATGTAGCCAGTGGGATCAGGTCAGGCCTCTATATCACATTTCATGCTCATTTTAATTTCTGGACCATATGTTTCATTAGCCCCATCTGTCAGTGTGGCTTTGTTTGGGCTCTGTTTAGGCTCTGTTTAGGCTCTGTTATGGCTCTGTTTAGGCTCTGTTATGGCTCTGTTATGACTCTGTTATGGCTCTGTTATGGCTCTGTTTAGGCTCTGTTATGGCTCTGTTATGGCTCTGTTATGGCTCTGTTATGGCCCTGTTATGGCTCTGTTATGGCTCTGTTATGACTCTGTTATGACTCTGTTTAGGCTCTGTTATGGCTCTGTTTAGGCTCTGTTATGGCTCTGTTATGGCTCTGTTTAGGGCTCTGTTTATACTCTGTTTAGGCTCTGTTATGGCTCTGTTATGGCTCTGTTATGGCTCTGTTATGACTCTGTTATGACTCTGTTTAGGCTCTGTTATGGCTCTGTTATGGCTCTGTTATGACTCTGTTATGGCTCTGTTTAGGCTCTGTTATGGCTCTGTTATGGCTCTGTTATGGCTCTGTTATGGCTCTGTTATGGCTCTGTTATGGCTCTGTTTAGGGCTCTGTTTATACTCTGTTTATACTCTGTTTAGGCTCTGTTTAGGCTCTGTTATGGCTCTGTTATGACTCTGTTATGTCTCTGTTATGGCTCTGTTATGACTCTGTTATGACTCTGTTATGGCTCTGTTATGGCTCTGTTATGGCTCTGTTTAGGCTCTGTTTAGGCTCTGTTATGACTCTGTTATGGCTCTGTTATGGCTCTGTTATGGCTCTGTTATGGCTCTGTTATGGCTCTGTTATGGCTCTGTTTAGGCTCTGTTATGGCTCTGTTATGGCTCTGTTATGGCTCTGTTTAGGCTCTGTTATGGCTCTGTTATGGCTCTGTTTAGGCTCTGTTATGGCTCTGTTTAGGCTCTGTTATGGCTCTGTTTAGGCTCTGTTATGACTCTGTTATGGCTCTGTTATGGCTCTGTTATGGCTCTGTTATGGCTCTGTTATGGCTCTGTTATGGCTCTGTTATGGCTCTGTTTAGGCTCTGTTATGGCTCTGTTATGGCTCTGTTATGGCTCTGTTTAGGCTCTGTTATGGCTCTGTTTAGGCTCTGTTATGGCTCTGTTTAGGCTCTGTTATGGCTCTGTTATGGCTCTGTTATGACTCTGTTTAGGCTCTGTTATGACTCTGTTATGGCTCTGTTATGGCTCTGTTATGACCCTGTTATGACTCTGTTTAGGCTCTGTTATGGCTCTGTTTAGGCTCTGTTATGGCTCTGTTTAGGCTCTGTTATGACTCTGTTATGACTCTGTTATGGCTCTGTTATGGCTCTGTTATGGCTCTGTTATGGCTCTGTTATGACCCTGTTATGACTCTGTTTAGGCTCTGTTATGGCTCTGTTTAGGCTCTGTTATGGCTCTGTTATGACCCTGTTATGACTCTGTTTAGGCTCTGTTATGGCTCTGTTTAGGCTCTGTTATGGCTCTGTTTAGGCTCTGTTATGGCTCTGTTATGGCTCTGTTATGACTCTGTTTAGGCTCTGTTATGACTCTGTTTTGTGTTGAGAGGTCCAACAGCCTGTACTGTAAATGTGCTATCTACGCTTTATCTGTGATCCTTAATGAAATAAATAATATATTATAATGAATCCAACATTAAAAACCTTAGGAAAGCTTTACTTTTTCTGATCAGTGTGTTGGCTTCACACGCAGACCTGTTGACATTAGACAAAGTCTATTCAGACCTGGCGGCGTGCCAGAGAGTGGGTTGTCTGTAAAACACAAAGGGGTGTGACTAATTGTCAGGTACTAGTTGACATGAAACGAAGGACCAGTCCATGTAGTGGTTAACCTCGTCCCAGGTCTCTTTATGTTGTCTTGTTAACTTCTATGGTCATTTGCATGACAGCACAAACAAACCTGGGACCAGGCTATGTAACTGTGGCCTTTCTGCCACAGTGCAACACTTACCAAAGCAGGAAAGTGCTTTGGTAAGACATGTCTGCCACTTTTGTCCTCAGCTCTATATGTGGGTGAAGAATGAGGAAGAGGATGTCTCCAGGAACCTTAACCTCAATGTACGTCAGCAATACGGCCAACCGTCGGGCCCTAGACGGGCTCTGGTTTTAATCACGCCACAAGATCACGCTAAGGCCCTTGTGTCCTACTAAACTATTTTACCTTGAGCTCGTCAATCAGGAAGTCGCATCATACATATGAAACCTCTGGCCAGAGAAGCACCTTAGTTTACCGCTGTAGAGTACAGTGATGCTTCAACAGCATGTTTGTGGACATGGGATAAGGCAGACAGGACAGTACAGACAGTGAAAGTCTGTGTCAGTATTTGCTATTGGGTTGATGGGTACAGGATCAAATGTGTTTCCACAGCATAAAAGACACAGCACTTACAACATATAGACTCACAACACAGAAGAAGAGTGCGCCGTACTGTTTCATAGATTGAGTGATTGAGGCGATTTGAAGACAGCTCACCCAAAACATTCTTGACGTGTGGAGTCGCACATCTTAGAAGCATTTAGAGAATGTTTCAGAGCGTCGTGCCTTCAACGCAGTTCAGCATGCCTTGCCGTGCCTTCAACATGGTTCAGCGTGCCGTGCCTTCAACACTGTTCAGCGTGCCGTTCCTTCAACGCGATTCAGCGTGCCGTACCTTCAACGCGATTCAGCGTGCCGTGCCTTCAACACGGTTCAGCGTGCCGTTCAACTCGGTTCAGCGTGCCTTCAACACGGTTCAGCACGCCGTACCTTCAACACGGTTCAGCGTGCCGTACCTTCAACACGGTTCAGCGTGCCGTTCAACACGGTTCAGCGTGCCGTTCAACACGGTTCAGCGTGCCGTGCCTTCAACGCGGTTCAGCGTGCCGTGCCTTCAACACGGTTCAGCGTGCCTTCAACACGGTTCAGCGCGCCGTGCCTTCAACGCGGTTCAGCGTGCCGTGCCTTCAACACGGTTCAGCGTGCCTTCAACACGGTTCAGCGTGCCTTCAACACGGTTCAGCGTGCCTTCAACACGGTTCAGCGTGCCGTGCCTTCAACACGGTTGGCTAATTGTGCAAATTACAAAAAAAAATCGATATGTTGTCCAGAGGCAACAAGCTGAATACAGATAAAGCATACTATTTGACCTTTCAATTAAAACTTGTTGCCAAACTGCCACCCAAATATTGTGTCATGTAGTGGAACTAGAAACCAAAGAGTAGTCATCACTTGAATATTTATTACAACCCCATTAAAAAGTCTACAATCCTTCTAAATTCCCCGCTCTAAGTCTCTCCGATAGATACCGTATCAGTTTTTTTTTACATTCGATATACAGTGTCAACACATCAAATAAAATCCAAATGTATTTGTCACGTGCGCCGAATACAACAGGTGTAGTATACCTTACAGTGAAATGCTGAATACAACAGGTGTAGTAGACCTTACAGTGAAATGCAGAATACAACAGGTGTAGGTAGACCTCACAGTGAAATGCTGAATACAACAGGTGTAGTAGACCTTACAGTGAAATGCTGAATACAACAGGGGTAGGTAGACCTTACAGTGAAATGCTGAATACAACAGGTGTAGTAGACCTTACAGTGAAATGCTGAATACAACAGGTGTAGTAGACCTTACAGTGAAATGCTGAATACAACAGGTGTAGTAGACCTTACAGTGAAATGCAGAATACAACAGGTGTAGTAGACCTCACAGTGAATTGCTGAATACAACAGATGTAGTAGACCTCACAGTGAAATGCTGAATACAACAGGTGTAGTAGACCTCACAGTGAAATGCTGAATACAACAGGTGTAGTAGACCTTACAGTGAAATGCTGAATACAACAGGTGTAGTAGACCTCACAGTGAAATGCTGAATACAACAGGTGTAGTAGACCTCACAGTGAAATGCTGAATACAACAGGTGTAGTAAACCTTACAGTGAAATGCTGAATACAACAGGTGTAGGTAGACCTTACATTGAAATGCTTTACTTTACAAGCCCTTAACCAACAATGCAGTTTTAAAGAAAATACCTAAAAAATGAGATAAGATTTATATCAGTTGAATATCAGTTGAACGTTGAAGTATCACAGCAGGTCTGATGATTTATCCAAATGACTCGGTGTTGCTGTGGAGCAGAATCAGGTTTCCGGTGGCTGCCTTCCTCCTGCTGATTGGTTAGAATCCTGCCCACTGCCATTTCAGAACACTCTTTCCTCTATCTTTCCTATTGGTCTCTATCCTCTCCGGTAAACAGGAACATACAACATACGCAAGACTGCCCTACACGTTAAGTCTAGGACGGGGGTGCCGCTAGCGGCACTCCTCCCACATTCCACTGAAAAGGCAGAGCGCGAAATTCATTATTTTTCTTTTTTTTAAATATTTAACTTTCACACATTAACAAGTCCAATACAGCTAATGAAAGACACAGATCGTGTGAATCCAGCAAACATGTCCGATTTTTAAAATGTTTTACAGGGAAGACACAATATGTAAATCTATTAGCTAAACACCTTAGCAAAAGACACCATCTTTTCTTTGTCCACCAACACCAGTAGCTATCACCAATTCGTCTAAACTAAGATATTGATAGCCACTAACCAAGACAAAACCTCATCAGATGACAGTCTGATAACATATTTATGGTATAGGATAGGTTTTGTTAGAAAAATGTGCATATTTCAGGTAGATATCATAGTTTACAATTGCACCCACCGTCACAAATGGACCAGAATAAATACATAGAGCAACGTGTATTACCTAATTACTAATCATCAAACATTTCGTAAAAATACACAGCATACACTAATCGAAAGACACAGATCCTGTGAATACAGACAATATTTCAGATTTTCTAAGTGTCTTACAGCGAAAACACAATAAATCGTTATATTAGCATACCACATGTGCAAACATTACCAGAGCATTGATTCTAGCCAAAGAGAGCGATAACGTAAACATCGCCAAAATATATTAATTTTTTCACTAGCCTTCTCAGAATTCTTCAGATGACACTCCTGTAACATCATATTACAACATACATATACAGTTTGTTCGAAAATGTGCATATTTAGCCACCAAAATCATGGTTAGACAATGACAAAAGTTGCCCAGCTGGTCAGACAATGTCGTGCGCCATATTAGACGGTGATCTAGTCGTATACATAAATACTCATAAACGTGACTAAAAAATATAGGGTGGACAGCGATTGATAGACAATTTAATTCTTAATACAATCGCTGATTTACATTTTTTTTAATTATCCTTACTTTTCAATACAGTTTGCGCCAAGCGAAGCTACGTCTAACAAAATGGCGTCATAAGCGATTAACATTTTTCGACAGAAACACGATTTATCATAATAAATTGTTCTTACTTTGAGCTGTTCTTCCATCAGAATCTTGGGCAAAGAATCCTTTCTTGGGTCTAATCGTCTTTTGGTCGAAAGCTGTCCTCTTGCCATGTGGAAATGCCCATTGCGTTCGGCATGAACTGGAAACGTGCCCAGAGATCAAAGTGTCTCAGAAATAAATGTCCCAAAATCGCACTAAACGGATATAAATTGCTATAAAACGGTTTAAATTAACTACCTTATGATGTCTTTAACACCTATTACAAGTAAAAACATGACCGGAGAAATATTACTGGCTACACTAATGCTTGGAAAAAGAGCAGGTCGGTGTCCACCGCGCGTCCGGCGCAGCTGGAAAAGAGTTACTACCTACACGTTGATCTGATTTATAGAGGCTGTGATTGCGCAATCGACTCCATTCAAATCGTCATCACGTAAAGACATCCAGGGGAAGACGTAAGCAGTGTTAGTATCCTCATAGCATTCACAGCGACCTTTAAACTGACTCCAGATCAGGGGCCAAGATGTGTGAAATCTGGCTCCATGTCAGGGAAATTGCTGTAGAATGAGTTCTGTTCCACTCAGAGACAAAATTTCAACGGCTATAGAAACTAGAGACTGTTTTCTATCCAATAATAATAATAATATGCATATTGTACGAGCAAGAATTGAGTAGGAAGCCGTTTAAAAATTACACGATTTCCAGAAAAAGTGACAACAGCACCCCCTAGCCTAAAGAGGTTTTTAAAAAAAGGAAATGAGCTGTGTGAGGATTTTTTATTTTATCTTTATTTAACTAGGCAAGTCAGTTAAGAACAAATTCTTATTTACAATGACGGCCTAAGACCAGTGGTTTAACTGTCTTGTTCTGGGGCAGAGCGACAAATTTTTACCTTGTCAGCTCAGGGATTCAATCTTGCAATCTTTCGGTTACTGGCCCAACGCTCTAACCACTAGACTACCTGCCACCCCCACAGTGGGCTCTGTGATAACCAACCCCACTACAGCTGTGTGGCTGGGGAAGAGTGGCCTCTTTGATATCCCCAGCCACACAGCTTTAGTGGGGTCGATTATCAAAGAACCCACTCATCCCCAGCCACTTTAGAACACCTAATCATTCAAGAGTTTTTGAGAAAATAAAACATACGGAATCATTTAGCAAGCAAAAAAAGTGTTAAACAAATCAAAATATATTTTGTATTTGAGATTCTTCAAATAGCCACCCTTTGCCTTGATGACAGCTTTGCACAATCTTGGCATTCTCTCAGCCAGCTTCACCTGGAATGCTTTTCCAACAGTCTTGAAGGAGTTCCCACATATGCGGAGCACTTGTTGGCTGATTTTGTCACGTTCCTGACCTGTTTTCTGTTAGTTTGTGTATGTGTTAGCTGGTCAGGACGTGAGTTTGGGTGGGCAGTCTATGTTTTCTGTTTCTATGTTGGTTTAAGGGTGACCTGATATGGCTCTCAATTAGAGGCAGGTGGTTTTCATTTCCTCTGATTGAGAGCCATATTAAGGTAGGTGTTTTTACACTGTTTGTTTGTGGGTGGTTGTCTCCTGTGTCTGTGTGATGTTACGCCACATGGGACTGTTTCGGTTTTGTTTGTTCGGTTTATGTAGTCTGTTCCTGTTTTCATGCGTTCTTCGTTATACGTAAGTTCTTATGTTCAGGTGCGTCTACGTCGTTTGTTGTTTTGTAGTTATTCAAGTATAGTTCGTTTTCTGTCTATGTCGTGTCTTGTTTAAATCAATAAATCATGTCATCATACCTCGCTGCATATTGGTCTTCAGATCCCTCTCTCCTCTCCTCGTCTGAGGAGGAGGAGGATTTAGAGTATCGTTACAGAACCACCCACCAAATTACCAGAACCAAGCAGCGGGGAAAAGGGCAGCGAAAGCAACCGCAGAAATCCCAGGATTCATGGACATGGGAGGAGATCTTGAATGGAGAAGGACCCTGGGCACAGGCTGGGGAGTATCACCGCCCCAAAGCTGAGCTGGAGGAAGCGAGTGCTGAGCGGCGGCGATATGAGGAGGCAGCACGGCAGCGGGACAGGTACGAGAGGCAACCCCAGAAATTTTTTGGGGGGGGGCTAGAGAGGAGTGTGGCTAAGCCAGGTAGCAGACCTGAGCGCACTCCTCGTGCTTATTATAAGCAACGCGTCACTGGTCAGGCACCGTGTTATGCGGTTAAGCGCACGGTGTCGCCAGTGCGTGCCCATAGCCTGGTGCGCTATAGGGCAGCCCCCCGAAAGTGTCAAGTGAGTGTGGGCATCCAGCCGGGGCGTATTGTGCATGCTCAGCGCGTCTGGTCTCCGGTACGCAGTTTCGGTCCAGGGTATCCTGCGCCGGCTCTGCGTGCTGTGTCTCCGGGGCGCTGGGAGGGTGCAGTGCGTCCTATGCCTATGCTCCGCTCGTACCGGGCAAATGTGGGAGTGGAGCCTAAGGGAGAAGTGCGCGTAGTAGGCACTAGATCTCCAGTGCTCATCCACAGCCCGGTTCAACCTGTGCCTGCACTCTGGAGGGTACGGGCTGAAGTAGTATGCCAGCCTGGGGGAGTGGTGCCAAGGCTGCGCACCAGAGCTCCAGTGCTCCCCCACAGCCCGGTCCTTCAGGTGCCTTTTAACATCAAGCCTCCTGTAGGTCTCTCCAGTCTGGTGGGTCCTGTGGCAGCCCCACGCACCAGGCTGTCTCTCCGTCTCCTCCCTACAGGTGTGCCCGTCTGCCCAGCGGCGCCTGAACTGCCCGTCTGCCCAGCGGCGCCTGAACTGCCCGTCTGCCCAGCGGCGCCTGAACTGCCCGTCTGCCCAGCGGCGCCTGAACTGCCCGTCTGCCCAGCGGCGCCTGAACTGCCCGTCTGCCCAGCGGCGCCTGAACTGCCCGTCTGCCCAGCGGCGCCTGAACTGCCCGTCTGCCCAGCGGCGCCTGAACTGCCCGTCTGCCATGAGCCTGCAAAGCCGCCCGTCTGCCATGAGCCTGCAAAGCCGCCCGTCTGCCAAGAGCCTACAGAGCCGCCCGTCTGCCAAGAGCCTACAGAGCCGCCCGTCTGCCAAGAACCTACAGAGCCGTCAGCCAGACAGGAGCCGCCAGAGCCTTCCGCCAGACCGGATCAGCCAGAGCCTTCCGCCAGACCGGATCAGCCAGAGCCTTCCGCCAGACCGGATCAGCCAGAGCCTTCCGCCAGACCGGATCAGCCAGAGCCTTCCGCCAGACCGGATCAGCCAGAGCCTTCCGCCAGACCGGATCAGCCAGAGCCTTCCGCCAGACCGGATCAGCCAGAGCCTTCCGCCAGACCGGATCAGCCAGAGCCTTCCGCCAGACCGGATCAGCCAGAGCCTTCCGTCAGACCGGATCAGCCTTCAGAGCCGTCCAGCCAGGACCAGCCTTCAGAGCCGTCCAGCCAGGATCCGCCAGAGCCAGCCAGCCAGGATCTGCCAGAGTTTATCAGCCGGGACCTGCCCCTTGTCCCGGTGTTGCCCCTTGTCCCGGTGTTGTCCCTCAGTCCGGAGCTGCCGTCCCTCAGTCCGGGGCGGCCCCTAAATCCAGCGGGACCCATGTCTAGGGTTCCCAGTCCAAGGTCGGTGGCGAGGGTCGCCACCTTGAGGAAGACACAGAAGCGGGGATTTATTATGGTGGGATTGGGACAGCGTCCGGAGCCGGAGCCACCACCGTGGTCAGATGCCCACCCAGACCCTCCCCTAGACTTTTGGTGGTGCGTTCGGAGTACGCACCTTGAGGGGGGGGTTATGTCACGTTCCTGACCTGTTTTCTGTTAGTTTGTGTATGTGTTAGCTGGTCAGGACGTGAGTTTGGGTGGGCAGTCTATGTTTTCTGTTTCTATGTTGGTTTAAGGGTGACCTGATATGGCTCTCAATTAGAGGCAGGTGGTTTTCATTTCCTCTGATTGAGAGCCATATTAAGGTAGGTGTTTTTACACTGTTTGTTTGTGGGTGGTTGTCTCCTGTGTCTGTGTGATGTTACGCCACATGGGACTGTTTCGGTTTTGTTTGTTCGGTTTATGTAGTCTGTTCCTGTTTTCATGCGTTCTTCGTTATACGTAAGTTCTTATGTTCAGGTGCGTCTATGTCGTTTGTTGTTTTGTAGTTATTCAAGTATAGTTCGTTTTCTGTCTATGTCGTGTCTTGTTTAAATCAATAAATCATGTCATCATACCTCGCTGCATATTGGTCTTCAGATCCCTCTCTCCTCTCCTCGTCTGAGGAGGAGGAGGATTTAGAGTATCGTTACAGATTTCCCTTCACTCTGCGGCCCGACTCATCCCAAACCATCTCAATTTGGTTGAGGTCGGGGGATTGTGGAGGCCAGGTCATCTGATGCAGCACTCCATCACTCTCCTTCTTGGTCAAATAGCCCTTACACAGCCTGGAGGTGTGTTGGGTCATTGTACGGTTGAAAAACAAATGATAGTCCCACTAAGCGCAAACCAGATGAGATGGCATATAGCTGCAGAATGCTGTGGTAACCATGCAGGTTAAGTGTGCCTTGAATTCTAAATAAATCCCAGACAGTGTCACCACTAAAGCACCCCCACACCATAACACCGCCTCCTCCATGCTTTACGATGGGAAATACAGTACACATGCAGAGATCATCCGTTCACCCACACCGCGTCTCACAAAGACACGGCTGCTGGAACCAAAAAATCTCCAATTTGGACTCCAGACCAAAGGACACATTTCCACCGGTCTAATGTCCATTGCTCGTGTTTCTTGGCCCGAGCAAGTCTCTTCTTCTTATTGATATCCTTTAGTAGTGGTGTCTTTGTAGAAATTCGACCATGAAAGCCTGATTCACACAGTCTCCTCTGAACAGATGATGTTGAGATGTCTGTTACTTGAACTCCATGAAGCATTTATTTGGGGTGCAATTTCTGAGGCTGGTAACTCTAATGAACTTATCCTCTGCAGCAGGGGTAACTCTGGGCCTTCCTTTCCTGTGGCGGTCCTCATGAGAGCCAGTTTCATCATAGTGCTTGATGGTTTTTGCGACTGCACTTAAAGAAACTTTCAAAGTTCTTGAAATGTTCCCTATTGACTGACCTTCATGTCTTGAAGTAATGATGGACTGTCTTTTCTCTTTGCTTATTTGAGCTGTTCTTGCCATAATATGGACTTAGACATATTTGGTAAAATACCATCTTCTGTACACCCCCCCCCCCCCTACCTTGTCACAACACAACTGATTGGCTCAAATACATTATTGAAAGAAATTCCACAAATAAACTTTTAACAAGGCACACCTGTTAATTAATTGAAACGCATTCCAGGTGACTACCTCATGAAGCTGGTTGAGAGAATGCCAAGAGTGCGCAAAGCTGTCATCAAGTCAAAGGGTGGCTATTTGAAGAATCTCAAAAATATATTTTGAGTTATTTTAACACTTTTTTTGGTTACTACATGATTCCATATGTGTTATTTCATAGTTTTGACGTCTTCAGTATTATTCTACAATGTAGAAAACAGTACAAATACAGAAAAACCCTGGAATGAGAAGGTTTTCTAAAACTTTTGACTGGTAGTGTAAATACTATAATACATTTTACGGACACTATTTTACAATAGTTATATTTTGTTTGTTTTTAGTCCTGTCCTTCCTCTACCCTCAACCTTTCCCATTTATTTCTGATGTCCATCCAGTCTGAGTTCTAGTTGCCTAGTTTAACTGTGCTCTTTCACAAAAGTTCTGAACCTATATACATGTTACAGACACAGTATATTTCACATTAGTTATCTTGTTGTTATTAGTCCCAGTTATTAGTCCCAGTTATTAGTCCCAGTTATTAGTCCCAGTTATTAGTCCCAGTTATTAGTCCCAGCTCCATTCAACCCCTCCCATCTATCTCTTAACACCATCCATTTTGGATTTCTATTGGCCATATCATTTTCAACTGTGCTGTGTGTAATGAATACTCAGGGAGAAATAGGTGTAGATTCACACGCAGAGCACTGCAGGTGTTTATTTCGCCTTCGCAGAAGGCAGGAACCGTGGTCACAGGCAGCCAAACAGGCAGGTGAATCAGAACTAGGACTGAAGGCTATAACTGGTTCTCACAAACGAGCTAGGAAAAGGCTTAGTAGAGTCAAAATGAACAATACCTCACGAAGGCACAAACAGAATGAACTGAACTAAATAAGGAGCTGATGAGACCAGGTGAGAAACGAACACAGGTGAAATCAATGAACAAAAATGAAAGACAGGGCTACGTTCCAGAACACAAAGAAACAGGGCTACGTTCCAGAACACAAAGAAACAGGCCTACGTTCCAGAACACAAAGAAACAGGCCTACGTTCCAGAACACAAAGAAACAGGGCTACGTTCCAGAACACAAAGAAACAGGGCTACGTTCCAGAACACAAAGAAACAGGGCTACGTTCCAGAACACAAAGACACAGGGCTACGTTCCAGAACACAAAGAAACAGGGCTACGTTCCAGAACACAAAGAAACAGGGCTACGTTCCAGAATACAAAGAAACAGGGCTACGTTCCAGAACACAAAGAAACAGGGCTACGTTCCAGAACACAAAGAAACAGGGCTATGTTCCAGAACACAAAGAAACAGGGTTACGTTCCAGAACACAAAGAAACAGGGCTACGTTCCAGAACACAAAGACACAGGGCTACGTTCCAGAACACAAAGAAACAGGGCTACGTTCCAGAACACAAAGAAACAGGGCTACGTTCCAGAACACAAAGAAACAGGGCTACGTTCCAGAACACAAAGAAACCGGGCTACGTTCCAAAACACAAAGACACAGTGCTACGTTCCAAAACACAAAGAAACAGGGCTACGTTCCAGAATACAAAGAAACAGGGCTACGTTCCAGAACACAAAGACACAGGGCTACGTTCCAGAACACAAAGACACAGAGCTACGTTCCAGAACACAAAGAAACAGGGCTACGTTCCAAAATACAAAGAAACAGGGCTACGTTCCAGAACACAAAGAAACAGGGCTACGTTCCAGAACACAAAGAAACAGGGCTACGTTCCAGAATACAAAGAAACAGGGCTACGTTCCAGAACACAAAGAAACAGGGCTACGTTCCAGAACACAAAGAAACAGGGCTACGTTCCAGAACACAAAGACACAGGGCTACGTTCCAGAACACAAAGAAACAGGGCTACGTTCCAGAATACAAAGAAACAGGGCTACGTTCCAGAACACAAAGACACAGGGCTACGTTCCAGAACACAAAGACACAGGGCTACGTTCCAGAACACAAAGAAACAGGGTTACGTTCCAGAACACAAAGAAACAGGGCTACGTTCCAGAATACAAAGAAACAGGGCTACGTTCCAGAACACAAAGACACAGGGCTACGTTCCAGAACACAAAGACACAGGGCTACGTTCCAGAACACAAAGACACAGGGCTACGTTCCAGAACACAAAGAAACAGGGTTACGTTCCAGAACACAAAGACACAGTTCTTTGTGTTCTAAAATCTTACTAAAATCTTACTAAGCCTCTATGAGGCTGTGGAGGGATTCTAATTCTAAAAGTATCTAGATCCTCTATGAGGCTGTGGAGGGATTCTAATTCTAAAAGTATCTAGATCCTCTATGAGGCTGTGGAGGGATTCTAATTCTAAAAGTATCTAGATCCTCTATGAGGCTGTGGAGGGATTCTAATTCTAAAAGTATCTAGATCCTCTATGAGGCTGTGGAGGGATTCTAATTCTAAAAGTATCTAGATCCTCTATGAGGCTGTGGAGGGATTCTAATTCTAAAAGTATCTAGATCCTCTATGAGGCTGTGGAGGGATTCTAATTCTAAAAGTATCTAGATCCTCTATGAGGCTGTGGAGGGATTCTAATTCTAAAAGTATCTAGATCCTCTATGAGGCTGTGGAGGGATTCTAATTCTAAAAGTATCTAGATCCTGTATGAGGCTGTGGAGGGATTCTAATTCTAAAAGTATCTAGATCCTCTATGAGGCTGTGGAGGGATTCTAATTGTGGTTCTAAAAGAACAGATGAATCATCAGCGTACTATGACACCTTCGTTTTTAAGCTCTGGATTTCTAGGCCCCTTGATATTATTCTTGGATCTGATTTTAACTGCTAACATTTTGATGGTAATAATAAATAGATATGCCAATAGTGGACAACCTTGTTTTACTTCTCTTGACAGTTCAATTCTTTCTGAGATGTAGCCATTATTTACTATTTTACACCGAGGGTTACTATACATAACTTTAACCCATTTTATAAAAGATTCTCCAAAATTTGAATATTCCAGGCATTTATATATAAACTCCAGTCGTACTCTATCAAAGGCCTTTTCAAAGTCAGCTATGAAAACCAGGCCTGGTTTCCCAGATTTTTCATAAGTGTTCTATTGTTTCCAGTACTTGTCTTATATTATCTCCAATGTATCGTCCATGTAAAAAACCCAATTAGGATGAATATTATCCGATAATACCTTTTTTAATTCTATGCACTATGCATTTTGCTAGAATTTTTGCATCCCAACACTGAAGTGTAAGAGGCCTCCACTTTTTTTAAATGGACTGGATCTTTATATTTACCAGTAATAATTAAATCAAACCTTCTTGTTGAGTGTCTGATAATCTACCATTTACATAGGAGTGGCTAATAATGGTCCTTTGAGTATATCAAAAAAGGTTTGGTATACCTCCACTGGTATGCCATCCAGCCCTGGAGTTTGGTATACCTCCACTGGTATGCCGTCCAGCCCTGGAGTTTGGTATACCTCCACTGGTATGCCATCCAGCCCTGGAGTTTGGTATACCTCCACTGGTATGTCATCCAGCCCTGGAGTTTGGTATACCTCCACTGGTATGCCATCCAGCCCTGGAGTTTGGTATACCTCCACTGGTATGCCATCCAGCCCTGGAGTTTGGTATACCTCCACTGGTATGCCGTCCAGCCCTGGAGTTTGGTATACCTCTACTGGTATGCCATCCAGCCCTGGAGTTTGGTATACCTCCACTGGTATGTCATCCAGCCCTGGAGTTTGGTATACCTCCACTGGTATGTCATCCAGCCCTGGAGTTTGGTATACCTCCACTGGTATGTCATCCAGCCCTGGAGTTTGGTATACCTCCACTGGTATGCCATCCAGCCCTGGAGTTTGGTATACCTCCACTGGTATGTCATCCAGCCCTGGAGTTTGGTATACCTCCACTGGTATGCCATCCAGCCCTGGAGTTTGGTATACCTCCACTGGTATGTCATCCAGCCCTGGAGTTTGGTATACCTCCACTGGTATGTCATCCAGCCCTGGAGTTTTCCCAGACTTAAAGGCTTTAATTGCATCAATAAGTTCCTCCTCTGTAATTTAGTCTTCCAATTACTATTTCTGTACAGTTGTTAATTTGGCCTTCACATGAGTATTTCTGTACAGTTGTTAATTTGGCCTTCACATGAGTATTTCTGTACAGTTGTTAATTTGGCCTTCACATGAGTATTTCTGTACAGTTGTTAATTTGACCTTCACATGAGTATTTCTGTACAGTTGTTAATTTGGCCTTCACATGAGTATTTCTGTACAGTTGTTAATTTGGCCTTCACATGAGTATTTCTGTACAGTTGTTAATTTGGCATTATCCATAGAAAAAAAATCCATACAATTCACTTTGGTTAGTGGAGATGGAGGAGACTGAAACAAACACATATGCTTAAAGTACTTTACTTCCTCTTTCAAAATATTGTTTGGTGAATCATGGGCAACTCCGTCATTTGTAACAAGTTTCAGTAAATTCTTTTTGGTAGCATTTCTATGTTGAATTTTTTGTTGTTGTTGTGCATTTCCACCCATATTCCATCCAGTTTTCTTTATTTGTATAATAAATTACACTGGATCTTTCTTGAATAAGTTCCTCCAATTCTTTATGTTTTTCCTATAACTTACTCTGAGCCTCTATAGTAGTTTTTATAAATATATAATAATATATTTTTATTGCTGTCTATCTGTACTGTATTTTTTAATTTCACCTTTACTTAACCAGGTAGGCAAGTTGAGAACAAGTTCTCATTTACAATTGCGACCTGGCCTATATGGTTAGAGGATTGATTACTCCATTGTATATGTCCCAGTACTGTTCAATACAAGTACATGTAACAAAACACCATGATACTGTAACTCTATACAGATGAGAGGCGAAAGGGTGGAGTTGTTTTCTATTATTAGGGATTGCGATAGAGTTAAAGGTTTTTGGTTGGAGTTAGGTTTAGGTTTAGGTTTAGGGTTAGAGTTAGAGTTAGGTTTAGGGTTAGAGTTAGAGTTAGAGTTAGGGTCAGAAAGTATGAAAAATATTAGAAAGTACAACATATAACACAGAACAAATGTAATCACAGGTCAGCTCTGCTTTGCTTTCTAACCAAATGAGTCAAAAATAGACAAAAATATTTCGTAGTTGAACGAGAGAACAGAAGAGAAAGAAAGAGAGACAGAAGAGGGGAGAAAATATCTGAGAAAAGAGAGAAAAACATGGAAAAGAGTGAAAGAAAAAAGACCTTGAGATAAAAAGTTAACCCAAACAGCAGTGAGAGGATCATAGCGAGCAGATGACACATACGGGAGTAATTGCTGTGAATGAGAAGTGGCAGAAGGCAGTTATGAGTAATGAATGGTCCAGTTATTCACAGCAGAGTCCTTTGCGTGACTACTCCTTGGCAGGGCTCTCCAGCCCCCAGGCACAATTTGTAACACAGAAGAAAAGAAGGTATACTACATGACCAAAAGTATCTAGTTCTTCCACACCGATCTCGAAAAACCAATTCTAAATGTACCTTGCTTTGTGCACTGGGGGGTATTGTCATGCATGAAACAGAAAAGGGCCTTCCCCGAACTGTTGTCACAAAGTCGGAAGCACAGAATCGTCTAGAACACATATGTCAGAGTCATTAGAACCGGCCCGCAGACCGCAGCAAGCCGGCAGCCCGCAGATCTTTTACACGCACCAATACTACATTTCCCACAATGCAACGGTGACGCACCGAGCAGTAGGCTGCTTCATTTCAATATTTATTGGCACAGCAGTCGTCAGCATCACAGTAAAATTAACTTTCAGATACCCATCAAAAATGGCAAAACGGAAGGTGGACACTGAGAACCGGGGGTTTCAAACAAGGTGGGAGTCGGAGTATATGTTCACGGAGGTAGCTGGAAAACCTGTGTGTCTTCTGTGTGGAGAAAGTGTGGCGGTACTGAAAGAGTATAATCTGAGACGACATTATGAAACGAAACACGCGGACAAAAACAAGAATATGGACATGGAACAAAGGCTACAAAAGGCAGAGGAATTAAAACGAGGCCTCAAATCTCGACAGGCTCTGTTCAAAAAAGCCAAATCACAAGGCCAGGCTGCTGTCAAGGCCAGTTTTATTTTGGCAGAAGAGATCGCTAAATCAGCCCGGCCATTTACGGAGGGGGATTTCATCAAAAACTGCATGATTAAAGTTTGTGACGAAGTTTGCCCAGAAAAAAGGCAACTCTTTTTAAATGTGAGTCTGAGCAGAAACACCATTGCCGAGAGAGTAGACCAGTTGTCCATCAATCTAAAAGAGCAGCTTGTGAAAAAGGGAAAAGATTTCATTGCATATTCCTTGGCTGTGGATGAGAGCACCGACATTTCTGACATTGCCCAGTTGTCAATTTTCATCCGCGGAGTGGACTCCAGCCTAAGCGTGACAGAGGAGTTTTTGGCTTTACGTCCTATGCATGGCACAACTACGGGGCATGATTTGTATGAAGAGGTGTCAAGATGTGTAAATGAGATGGAGCTGCCTTGGGAAAAACTCGTGGGTTTGACAACCGACGGAGCACCTGCGATGTGTGGACACAGGAGCGGACTGGTGGCGAAGATACGGGAAAAGATGCAAGAGGAAAACGCGACAGGTGAGCTGACAGCTTATCATTGTATCATACACCAGGAAGCGTTGTGCGGTAAAGCCTTGAAAATGGAGCATGTAATGAGCATCATCACGCGCACAGTTAACTTTATCAGAGCCAAAGGTTTGAATCACCGCCAGTTCAAGACATTTCTGACGGAGTTAGAAACGGAGCATGGTGATTTGCCTTATCACACAGAGGTGCGATGGCTAAGCCAGGGAAAGGTGCTTCAAAGATGTTTCGAGCTTCGTGAGGAGATTTGTCTGTTCTTGGACAGCAAAGGGAAAGACACAACACAACTCCGAGACGAAATGTTTCTGTGTGAAATGGCTTTTCTGTGTGACATTACGAGTCATCTGAATGCAATGAACTTGCAGCTGCAGGGTCGGGATCATGTCATCTCTGATATGTACAGTACAGTGAAGGCATTTAAAACCAAACTGACTCTGTGGGAGACGCAGATGCGGAAAGAAAATTTGAGCCACTTTCCCAGCTGCCAGACCATGAAAGAGAAGCTCTCTACCAGTGCGTTCCCGAGCGCACAGTTGGCTGATAAAATAGGTATGCTTGCCGCTGACTTTCGACGCCGATTTGCTGACTTTGAAGCACAAAAAAGCAGGTTGGAACTGCTCGGTAACCCATTTGCTGTTGACGTGGAAAGCTCACCACCAAACCTCCAAATGGAGTTGATTGACCTCCAATGCAATGATGCACTGAGGGCAAAATATGCGGCAGTGGGTGCTGCGGAGTTCGCCCGTTTCCTCCCCGACACAATGCCCCAGCTGCGCATCCAGGCTGCTCAAACGTTGTCTATGTTTGGCAGCACATACCTGTGTGAACAACTGTTTTCTTTGATGAACCTGAACAAAACATCACACAGAAGTCGACTTACTGCTGAACACCTCCACTCAATTCTGAGGATTTCCTCAGCTCAGAGCCTTACCCCGAACATTGATGAACTTGTGGAAAAGATGGGACACCACCAAGTATCACCCTCAACCTCAAACAAGTGAACATTACTGTGCAATCACATATTTAGAGTTTTTACTCAGTTCAAGTTTAAAAGTAAAAGTTTAATATTTGTTTTCACTGCATGTTACTTCTCCTTAAACAAAGTGTTGTTTTTGATTAATAGATTTTTGCACTTTATTTTATTGTATTTCAATCCAATTATATTTTAAAAATATTTCAGTTGAGTGGATGATAGAAAATTGCTATTATTGTTTTTTTCTTTGAAGTAAATTTAGCCCACTTTTGCTAAAATAGAAAATATAGGCTACTGATGGTGCCTTGAATACCGGTTTCTTTCATTTAATGTTCATGTTATGGGGATTTTTATATAAAGGAAATTTGTCTTTTGTGTCTGTTGAAAATTAAAGATTACTGACAGAGCCATAAGAAAATATTGCTTTATTTATCTGATCATATTGGAATATATTTGTTAGGTTTTCAGTAGGTTCAATTAGGTTCACTAGACTATATGCGTCATTTAAAAAATTTTCAATGAACATTCGAACAGTCCGGCCCTCGGCTTGTAGCTAAATTTTTTATTTGGCCCTCCGTCCATTTGACTTTGACACCCCTGGTCTAGAATGTCATTGTATGCTGTAGCATTAAGATTTCCCTTCACTGGAACTAAGGGGCCCGAACCATGAAAAACAGCCCCAGACCATTATTCCTCCTCCACCAAACTTTACAGTTGGCACAATGCATTTAGGCAGGTAGCGTTCTCCTGGCATCTGCCAAACCCAGATTTGTCTGTTGGGCTGCCAGATGGTGAAGCGTGATTCATCACTCCAGAGAAAGCGTTTCCACTGCTCCAGAGTACAATGGAGGAGAGTTTTACACCACTCCAGCCGATTCTTGTCATTGCACATGATGATCTTAGGCTTGTGTGCGGCTGCTCTGCCATGGAAACCCATTTCATGATGTTCCCGACGAACAGTTCTTGTGCTGACGTTGATCCCAGATACGGTTTGGAACTCTGTAGTGAGTGTTGCAACCGAGGACTAGTGATTTTTACGTGCTACTCTCCATCACTCAGTGGTCCCGTTCTGTGAGCTTGTGCGGCCTACCAACTTGCAGCTGAGCCGTTGTTGCGCCTAAACATTTCATAATAATAAGTGTTCGACAGTAAAAAGGGCAACTCCAGGCCCAGTGTTCGACAGTAAAAAGGGCAACTCCAGGCCCAGTGTTCGACAGTAAAAAGGGCAACTCCAGGCCCAGTGTTCGACAGTAAAAAGGGCAACTCCAGGCCCAGTGTTCAACAGTAAAAAGGGCAACTCCAGGCCCAGTGTTCAACAGTTAAAAGGGCAACTCCAGGCCCAGTGTTCAACAGTAAAAAGGGCAACTCCAGGCCCAGTGTTCAACAGTTAAAAGGGCAACTCCAGGCCCAGTGTTCAACAGTAAAAAGGGCAACTCCAGGCCCAGTGTTCAACAGTAAAAAGAGCAACTCCAGGCCCAGTGTTCAACAGTAAAAAGGGCAACTCCAGGCCCAGTGTTCAACAGTTAAAAGGGCAACTCCAGGCCCAGTGTTCAACAGTAAAAAGGGCAACACCAGGCCCAGTGTCCGACAGTTAAAAGGGCAACTCCAGGCCCAGTGTTCAACAGTTAAAAGGGCAACTCTAGGCCCAGTGTTCAACAGTTAAAAGGGCAACTCCAGGCCAAGTGTTCAACAGTAAAAAGGGCAACACCAGGCCCAGTGTTCGACAGTTAAAAGGGCAACACCAGGCCCAGTGTTCAATAGTAAAAAGGGCAACTCCAGGCCCAGTGTTCGACAGTAAAAAGGGCAACACCAGGCCCAGTGTTCGACAGTAAAAAGGGCAACACCAGGCCCAGTGTTCGACAGTAAAAAGGGCAACTCCAGGTCCAGTGTTCGACAGTAAAAAGGGCAACACCAGGCCCAGTGTTCGACAGTAAAAAGGGCAACTCCAGGCCCAGTGTTCGACAGTAAAAAGGGCAACACCAGGCCCAGTGTTCAACAGTAAAAAGGGCAACACCAGGCCCAGTGTTCGACAGTAAAAAGGGCAACTCCAGGCCCAGTGTTCGACAGTTAAAAGGGCAACACCAGGCCCAGTGTTCGACAGTTAAAAGGGCAACACCAGGCCCTAATGCTGCTGACTTTTCAGCCTCGGCCCCATTTGGCTTTTCAATGACATCATGTCGCTCAGCTTTGCAGGGTGATATAATGGGAAATTGGCTTCAAGGCTTTATGGTTAAAACTGAAACAGAGAAATAAGCGGTACGTGAGAGATGAAGAGAGGAAGTGTTTCTCTTCACCAGATAAATGAGTCAGTAGGTGGTTAGTGTCTGCATGACATTCCTATTCCTATGACATTCCCATGTTTGCGCCATTGGTGTAAAAATGACCCGTTCTCCGTCTATAGCCTATGTATCTTTTCGAGAACTGCAGTGTAATTTACTACCCGAAGGCTTCTTTCAGCATCAGCTAATTCCTTCACAAGCAGATTTTTATCCCCCGGTAAAGCTCAATAAGGAAAACCACATAAATTCTCAGCTTCGACATTCTAAAAGCCCAGAATTCCAGTTAAACACGTAAAGATTTCACAGTAATATTTACTTATTTACGGGCCGCCATCGGCACCTCTCACAGACCCAACAGGAAATGAGCTAGTTATTTCCAAATGAAATGACACTCAGTTACAAAAGTGCTGGTGTTTTACAGTACTCATCTTAGATGTCTGTCGTTATGGCAACTGAAATGTAGCTTATCCGAGCTAATGAATTGGGCCCTTAATGCCAGTATTGGAGCACTTTGGCTTTGGCCACTGTACCAAGATTACAAAACATTCCCACAAACATTATTCGCCACTGCCTCCTGTACATGGATCACCATGGTTTTATATGTCAGTTAGTAGCGCCTAGACGTTTCCACTTCACAATAACAGAACTTACAGTCGGCCGGGGCAGCTCTAGCAGGGCAGGAATTTGACGAACTGACTTGTTGGAAAGGTGACATCCTATGACGGTGCCACGTTGAAAGTCACTGAGCTCTTCAGTACGGGCCATTCTACTGCCAATGTTTGTCTATGGAGATTGCATGGCTGTTTGCTCGATTTTATACACCTGTCAGCAACGGGTGTGGCTGAAATAACCAAATCCACTCATTTGAAGAGGTGTCCACATACTTGTGTATATATAGTGTAAGTATGTCATACTTATGTTCAGTATTTGCTGAGGTCTCTGTGGCAGAGAGGTTGTGGCGACGCCGGGGAAATTCTCCACACTAATGCACTACTGTAGTGTTTGTTTTCGTCAGCCAGCTTTAAATGTGCATCACCAGAACAGCACCCACCCCAAAATCACAGATCGGGTCCTGTTGGCTGTCACCTCACATCTAAGCCGTTGTCGACAACGTCATCAATATTTCATTATTAGGCGTTGGTGTAACAGTATAACTTTAGTACGTCCCCTCGCCCCGACCTCGGGCGCGAACCAGGGACCCTCTGCACACATCAACAACAGTCACCCACGAAGCGTCGTTACCCATCGCTCCACAAAAGCCGCGGCCCTTGCAGAGCAAGGGGCAACATTACTACTAGGTTTCAGAGCAAGTGGCGTAACTGATTGAAACGCTAGTAGCGTGTACCCGCTAACTAGCTAGCCATTTCACATCCGTTACACTCACCCCCCTTTCAACCTCCTCCTTTCCCGCAGCAACCAGTGATCCGGGTCAACAGCATCAATGTAAGTATAACTTTAATACGTCCCCTCGCCCCGACCTCGGGCGCGAACCAGGGACCCTCTGCACACATCAACAACAGTCACCCACGAAGCGTCGTTACCCATCGCTCCACAAAAGCCACGGCCCTTGCAGAGCAAGGGGCAACACTACTTCTAGGTTTCAGAGCAAGTGACGTAACTGATTGAAACGCTAGTAGCGCGTACCCGCTAACTAGCTAGCCATTTCACATCCGTTACATTGGGATGACAAATATATATATTTTTTCACTCATCACTTTCTTCCATGGGTTCAGTAGTAACTTTGATCCAAACTTTCATATCCATGCAAATAATATTCCCAGGGCTTTCCCCCCAGCCGCCGACGGACGTCACACAGTCGATCCACAGAGTAATTTGAGGACGTCCCACAGTCGAACCACAGAGTAATTTGAGGACGTCCCACAGTCGAACCACAGAGTAATTTGAGGACGTCCCACAGTCGATCCACAGAGTCATTTGAGGACGTCCCACAGTCGATCCACAGAGTCATTTGAGGACGTCCCACAGTCGATCCACAGAGTAATTTGAGGACGTCCCACAGTCGATCCACAGAGTAATTTGAGGACGTCCCACAGTCGATCCACAGAGTCATTTGAGGACGTCCCACAGTCGATCCACAGAGTCATTTGAGGACGTCCCACAGTCGATCCACAGAGTCATTTGAGGACGTCCCACAGTCGATCCACAGAGTCATTTGAGGACGTCCCACAGTCGATCCACAGAGTCATTTGAGGACGTCCCACAGTCGATCCACAGAGTAATTTGAGGACGTCCCACAGTCGATCCACAGAGTCATTGGAGGGTGCAACACAAGAATCCATCAACAAGACTCAGTTAGACCATGCAGTAAGAACCACAGTTAACATCAATAGAATGTTTCAGTCCTAAACAACACCTTTTACTGTACAGAGCCGGTGTCTGACAATACAACATTTATGTTTGTTTCAAGTACATCATCCCTATTACTAGAAACAGTAAAATACAGCCTGCGATGACTCAAAGGGCAGATTCATGGAGGCATACGCCTTTCCACAATTGGATCTACAGGACACTGATCCATTCGCACGCAAAGTTTATACGCTGAGAAAATGACCTCAATATGTCATAAATTAGTGAAGTATAAAGCACGTGAGTGACGTGACTGTTGATAATGTGGCTCCACATACCGTGGTATAATCACAGCAATATCTCAATATCTACATTATTTTCTATGATTACCTTCTTTATGCTGTGTTTATTTTTTTTTATTTTACCGTTATTTTACCAGGTAAGTTGACTGAGAACACGTTCTCATTTGCAGCAACGACCTGGGGAATAGTTACAGGGGAGAGGAGGGGGATGAATGAGCCAATTGTAAACTGGGGATTATTAGGTGACCATGATGGTTTGAGGGCCAGGTTGGGAATTTAGCCAGGACACCGGGGTTAACACCCCTACTCTTACGATAAGTGCCATGGGATCTTTAATGACCTCAGAGAGTCAGGACACCCGTTTAACGTCCCATCCGAAAGACGGCACCCTACACAGGGCAGTGTCCCCAATCACTGCCCTGGGGCATTGGGATATTTTTTAGACCAGAGGAAAGAGTGCCTCCTACTGGCCCTCCAACACCACTTCCAGCAGCATCTGGTCTCCCATCCAGGGACTGACCAGGACCAACCCTGCTTAGCTTCAGAAGCAAGCCAGTAGTGGTATGCAGGGTGGTATGCTGCTGGTATGTTTGTTGTTGTTGTTAGGTTTTCCCAGTGTTATCGACGTTATTCTGCTACCATGTTTATCTGTTTGTTGATTGGCTGCTAGGAAACACAAAAGGTCTGTGTTTGGATAGAAAATATATGGTATTTTTCCCCCCTTAACTTTGTTACCATGTGTGAATACACATATAGTGGTAATATTGTGAGCGACAAAGAATGACTGGTATTTTATCTTTATACGTAGAGACATTGTTGTCATGCGACTGGGCACAGAAAAAACTGTATGACTTTTATTGATGCTGTTCTGATTCTTGTAGCAGATAAAGGAATATGCTCCTGTCCTGTCATCTGACTCTTTTCAGGTATTCTGACAACCCTTCTGCCTCTGTGTCGACACCACTCCCTGGCCACAACACATTATGGCACCACACTCTCTCTCTCGCTTTCTCTCTCTGCTTTTCTCTCCCTCTCTCTCTCTCTCTCTCTCTCTCTCTCTCTCTCTCTCTCTCTCTCGCTGCCTCTCTCTCTCTGCCTCTTTCTCTCTCTCGCTGCCTCTCTCTCTCTCTCTCTCTCGCTGCCTCGCTCTCTCTCTATCTCGCTGCCTCTCTCGCTCTCTCTCTCGCTGCCTCTCTCTCTCTCTCGCTGCCTCTCTCTCTTTCTCGCTGCCTCTCTCTCTTTCTCGCTGTCTCTCTCTCTCTCTCTCTCTCGCTGCCTCTCTCTCTCTCGCTGCCTCTCTCTCTCGCTGCCTCTCTCTCGCTGCCTCTCTCTCTCTCTCTCTCTCTCTTTCTCACTGCCTCTCTCTCCCTCTCTCTGCCTCTCTCTCTCTCTCTCTCTCTCTCTCTCTCTCTCTCTCACTCTCTACCTCTCTCTCCCTCTCTGCATCTTTCTCTCTTGCTCTCTGTCTCTCACACGCTAGTCTCTCTGTCTCATGTATCAATCAAATGTATTTATAAAGCCCTGCTTATAGTCAGCTGATATCTCAAAGTGCTGTACAGAAACCCAGCCTAAAACCCCAAACAGCAAGCAATGCAGGTGTAGAAGCATGGTGGCTAGGAAAAACTCCAGAGAAAGGCCAGAACATAGGAAGAAACCTAGAGAGGTTATAACAGAACATGGCCAAGATGTTCAAACGTTCATAGATGACCAGTACGGTCAAATAATAATACGGTCCAGCAAAGTATGACCTCCCTCTCTGCACTATACTGATAAGATTCTGAACTGTTTTGCTGAATTTGGAAATTAAGACATCAATTACTGTAGCGACTTGTTCAGAATGAATTCACTGAATCAAATGAACTGCCAATAAAGCATATTTGAATTTGAACGTTAGTCCAGTTTCCTGGGGAAAAGTGACCTACAGGGGCAGGGTGATAATCTGCTGTGCTGGACTGTAACACCTCTGGGTCTGTGACTCACCAGTTGGATGCATGCCAGCTAGAGCAGTCCCCAGCATGCTTCAGTGTTGGCCAACCAGATTTACCGCTGCCTCTGGTTCGCATTGATATATTTTGGGCAGATTCACAAGGCGTAGGACTTTTAGGTGCCTCGCACTCACAAGATCACATAATATGAATTATCTGGAATATCTGGGGGAAAAAACACCAAAAAAACTACGAGGCCACTTTTATTCAGCATTAGACTCTGCAGTACAGTACAGTATGTGTCAGCGTTATTTTTCTAGGATAATGTCATTTCAAAGGACCATCCAGGAGCTCATGTGGACCAGCCAATAAATACAGAGTTTGAGAAGAAAGCTAAGACACTTATCACAGTGAAACATCAAATGCCCACAGAAACCCCATCTGTGTGGACCTGCTGAAGGTCGGTCTGTCTGTCCGGAGGTTTGGATTCAATTAAGTCACTAAACTTGGCCACTACCGACAATTTCTGGCTTGATCCATCACACGCAATGAATTGCAACCTTTTAAATTGTGACTTCCAACCCGCCTCTACCCCTCCCTCTCCCCCCTACCCCTCCCTACTCCTCCCTACCCCTCCCTACTCCTCCCTACCCCTCCCTGTCCTCCCTACCCCTCCCTCTCCTCCCTACCCCTCCCTCTCCTCCCTACCCCTCCCTCTCCTCCCTACCACTCCCTCTCCTCCCTACGCCTCCCGCTCCACCCTACCCCTACCCCTCCCTCTCCTCCCTACCCCTCCCTCTCCTCCCTACCACTCCCTCTCCTCCCTACCCCTCCCTCTCCTCCCTACCCCTCCCTCTCCTCCCTACCACTCCCTCTCCTCCCTACCACTCCCTCTCCTCCCTACCCCTCCCTCTCCTCCCTACCCCTCCCTCTCCTCCCTACCCCTCCCTCTCCTCCCTACCACTCCCTCTCCTCCCTACCCCTCCCTCTCCTCCCTACCCCTCCCTCTCCTCCCTACCACTCCCTCTCCTCCCTACCACTCCCTCTCCTCCCTACCACTCCCTCTCCTCCCTACCACTCCCTCTCCTCCCTACGCCTCCCGCTCCACCCTACCCCTACCCCTCCCTGTCCTCCCTACCCCTCCCTCTCCTCCCTACCACTCCCTCTCCTCCCTACCCCTCCCTCTCCTCCCTACGCCTCCCAACTCCTCCCTACCCCTCCCTCTCCTCCCTACGCCTCCCGCTCCACCCTACTCCTACCCCCCCCCTCTCCCCCTACCCCTCCTTGTCCTCCCTACCCCTCCCTATCCTCCCTACCCCTCCCTACTCCTCCCTACCCCTCCCAACTCCTCCCTACCCCTCCCTACTCCTCCCTAACCCTCCCACTCCTCCCTACCCCTCCCTACTCCACCCTACCCCTCCCTCTCCTCCCTACCCCTCCCTACTCCACCCTACCCCTCGCACTCCTCCCGCTCCTCCCTACTCCTCCCTACCCCTCCCACTCCTCCCTACCCCTCCCTACACCTCCCACTCTTCCCTACCTCTCCCACTCCTCCCTACTCCTCCCTACCCCTCCCTCTCCTCCCTACCCCTCCCGCTCCTCCCTACCCATTCTTCAGTTACATTTTTGTTTGCCTGTTGGCTGTCAGTGACAGGGTTCCGACAGTGGAGAACATGGGAGTCCGACACAGGCGGTCAGTGGACAATGGGTGTCTTTGTCAATGGGCCGTTGGAAATTCCAGAACACCAGACAGTCATTAGCATGTCGTGGACCAGTCTGACCGACTGTAACATAAAAACCTCCTTGTCTTGTTGAGAGGTAGAAGAGCCAAGTGTACCTAGTCTGTGGAACTTCAATTTACCTCGTTAAGACCACCATCGACTGTCAGAATGGAGTGGAATCTATTGAGTGAAGTGAGAGACTACGTAGACCCGATGTGTTAGGTGGAGTGGTGGCGGTGTGTGTGAGCGTGCGTGTTTATGTGTGTGTGCCTGGTTCCTGAAATCAAAGGAGACAAGTGGCTTTCTGAAGGATGTGTTAACCACAATGTCTCAACAGACTAATTGACTTCTGCCTTGTGATGTTGCCTCAGTCACAGATCATCCATTTATTCAGCTCAGGTTGAGTCCTTCATTGTTGGCACGGTTGAATGTTATAGACAGTTTCCGTCAGGTATAAAAGGTGAGGTGAAATGCTTACATGCTAGCTCCTTCAGCAATGCATTGCAATATCAATATCAATAATATTAACAAATATTATGCATAATTTCATCCTTAGTTAAATGTATAATATATACAGTCCCAATCAAAAGTTTGGACACACCTACTCATTCCAGGGTTTTTCTTTATTTTTTATATTTTCTACATTATAGAAAAAATAGTGAAGACATCATAACTATGAAATAACATATATGGAATCATGTACAGTAGTAACCAAAAAAGCGTGTTTTACATTTGAGATTCTTCAAAGTAGCCAACCCTTTCCCTTAATGACAGCTGTCACGGCCGTCGTAGGGAGGAGACCAAGGTGCAGCGTGGTGAACGTACATTTTCTTTATTAAATAAAAAAGACGCCGAACAAAACAATAAACACTACAAAAACAAACCGTGAAGCTCAAAAGGCAAAGTGCCCTAAACAAAAAGTAAACTTCCCACAAAGACAGGTGGAAAAAATGGCTACCTAAGTATGGTTCTCAATCAGAGACAACGATAGAACAGCTGTCCCTGATTGAGAACCATACCCGGCCAAAACATAGAAATAGAAAATCATAGAAACACAAAACATAGAATGCCCACCCCAACTCACACCCTGACCAAACCAAAATAGAGACATAAAAAGGATCTCTAAGCTTTGCACACCTCTTGGTGATCTCTAAGATCAGGGCGTGACAACAGCTTTGCACACCTCTTGGTGATCTCTAAGGCCAGGGCGTGACAACAGCTTTGCACACCTCTTGGTGATCTCTAAGATCAGGGCGTGACAACAGCTTTGCACACCTCTTGGTGATCTCTAAGATCAGGGCGTGACAACAGCTTTGCACACCTCTTGGTGAGCTCTAAGATCAGGGCGTGACAACAGCTTTGCACACCTCTTGGTGATCTCTAAGATCAGGGCGTGACAACAGCTTTGCACACCTCTTGGTGATCTCTAAGATCAGGGCGTGACAACAGCTTTGCACACCTCTTGGTGATCTCTAAGATCAGGGCGTGACAACAGCTTTGCACACCTCTTGGTGATCTCTAAGGTCAGGGCATGACAACAGCTTTGCACACCTCTTGGTGATCTCTAAGGTTAGGGCGTGACAACAGCTTTGCACACCTCTTGGTGATCTCTAAGATCAGGGCGTGACAACAGCTTTGCACACCTCTTGGTGATCTCTAAGATCAGGGCGTGGCAACAGCTTTGCACACCTCTTGGTGATCTCTAAGATCAGGGCGTGACAACAGCTTTGCACACCTCTTGGTGATCTCTAAGGTTAGGGCGTGACAACAGCTTTGCACACCTCTTGGTGATCTCTAAGGTCAGGGCGTGACAACAGCTTTGCACACCTCTTGGTGATCTCTAAGGTCAGGGCGTGACAACAGCTTTGCACACCTCTTGGTGATCTCTAAGGTCAGGGCATGACAACAGCTTTGCACACCTCTTGGTGATCTCTCAACCAGCTTCAGGCGTGTCCAAACTTTGGGACTGTATACAGTACATTTTATATACATTTATTAAAGCAGCAACCACAGCTGTGTCACAGCATCCTGCTGCTAGTTTGACTGTGAATATCATGAGCTGACAGCAGCAGAAAGGAAGGGAGCGCTGGCCCTTTTAAGAGCCACTTGGTGTAGCGGTGGTGTAGTAAAGGCAGGCGGGGGATTGCGTGACTACAGCAGACTGGTCTCTGACCTCAGAGAAGTGGTTATGAAAAATGATCTGTCGAACAGAGGAGTGCAGGAGACCAGCCCTGCAGAAATGAGCTTGGACTTCCTCAAAACACACACACCCACACATAGAGGAAAACACGTACGCACACACACATTTCCCCCCGAGGAACATACTATATACAGACACATGCTTGTGGACATAGAAAAGCACGCACACACACACACACACACACACACACACACACACACACACACACACACACACACACACACACACACACACACACACACACACACACACACACACACACACACACACACACACACACACACAAATCCTTCACTGTCGGTGGTCAGAGTGGCGCAGCGAGAGATTTTGAAAACAGACTGGCTTGAATGCTGATCTTTATCTCAGCGTTTAAAAGCCTGTTGAGGTAACCAAAATAAAGAGGGATTTAAACAGGAGGAGTTTAAAACGGAGTGATTTCAAAAAGGAAGCGTTATTTCCCGTCAGCAGGGCTCACGGAGCCGGTTTTATCCTACTCTAGTTTCACGATCACATGCAAGAAATGTTAAGGAAAGATTCCTGTCTGCTGCCATAACTGTGTGGAAATGATCCATTATGAAGGACTGAGTGAATGAATGGATGACTGAATGACTGGTCGCATATGCTGCTTGTTTGGGAGAGAAGAGCTCGGTCCTCCCCCCTCAAAGTCACTTCAATAGAATTGCAATTGTCCCTATACTGTCCCAGTACCAGCGTTGCATATGAAGACTGTAAACCCTTCTCTGTGGGGTGGTGTCATTAACTCAGACATTTAACTCCACTGAGGTATAATGAGAACTGGAGACTGCGTTCAAGATGTCCAACCTCTGTTTTCTAGACAATCTACTCACGTTCGTATACGCCGATTCACGGACGGTCTATATCCGGGTTGCATCCGGTTTAAGGGACCAACGTTACATGTGTACGAGCACCAGAGAACCTTTTAAGGAGATAGGAAACTCCATTGGAATCGTATTAACGGAATCGCACGTTGCCCATGCGTCGTCAATGGGCCATGAGGTGCATTCTGGGTGATTCTGGGACATGGAGAGCTCTCTTTCAAGAAGTGAATAGGAGTCTATTTGGCGCTAGCTCAAAAAACACCAACATTAGCATGAATTTTGTCAACAAGAAGTTTAACATTACAAATATTATTATTTTTTGAGATAATTCACTTGTTCTCTGTAATATCGTATCGCTTTGAAATCGTGACATTGCGTACTTTCGAAGAAAAATAGTCAGGTTTCTCGACTCATACTCTGACTTTGAGAAGGGATTGCGTGACGATTGGCTTAGCAACCGCGTGATGCACCATGAGAACCACGACAACGTGAATAGGATTGGTCGACAATCTGCTGGGTGGGGTGTTATACATGCCTCCATTCATTGCCCAATGGGATTCATATCTCCTCCTTTCTCTAATATCTCTGCTAGCACTCAGTGCACACAGGAAGCTGCGCAAGCAGCGACGAGGTCATCGCATAATCCAAAAACATGGCAGACGTTGGATGAATATGATCTTCGGCTGTGAGTGATGGAAAAAAATCAGCCTAAGTGACAATTATTTGAATTATTCAATGGATGTTTTGTGCACAAAGGTGATGAGTAAAGTGTCTTATTAGGAATTTTCTAATCAAACTTCTCTATGTGGCCGAGTATGGAAATGGTCTTTCTGGCCCGGGCCTCAGTTAAACTGCAGTAGCGAAGCAAAATTGTAGGAATAGTCGAAACCATGCTTCGAGACCGGAACTCTGGTCCCTTGATTAACTCAGACAACAGACAACACAGTTCCTGACCAATGACATATATAAACCCTGGATAGCTGATACTGTCTTGGCCATTAAGAACCTTTGAATGCATACCGCCATTATCATACTCCTCCATTCAGGGCTTTTGATTAATGGAAGTGAATCAGGGAAAAACAATATCCCCACATTAACATAGCCAACTTGTCAACAATGCCACGATGTGCTGCATATGAATGCAGCCAGCACCAATTCAAGGGATGTGGGAAGACATTTCAAATGTAATTATTATATTTTTATTTTATTTTTTGGCCTATTTTGAGAGACAGACTGCTCCTGACAGCTTGTGGTACGTGGGAAGACATTTCAAATGTAATTATCGAAATGATTACTGTCGAAAATTTTATTTGTGGCCTATTTTGAGAGACAGACTGCTCCTGACAGCTTGTGGTACTGTGTAACCATAGTAACACATGCAAGCAAATGTCTGTGTATGCTAGCTAGCTAACTTACAAAACGAAAACCCATTGTCGATGTTATTAAGCATGGATGAAGGGGAGGTACTTGTGTACAGTTTAACTCCTCTTCTTATGGATTTTCTAATTGTCCTTTCCCTGCTGTTAAGCACATCATGTGCATTGACTATGAATGTAGTTAACGTTAGCAGCCAGCCTAGTGCTATGATGACATGATGTTTACAAGAAGGTCACTGGTGAACCCTGTGTTTTTTTTTTTTACAGTCTATGAGTGAACCAGTTCCTAGGTTTATTTGTACGAAAAGTAATTTATTGATCAATATATCCACATAATTTCCCTTCCTCATGATGCCATATATTTTGTGAAGTGCACCAGTCCCTCCTGCAGCAAAGCACCCCCACAACATGATGCTGCCACCCCCGTGCTTCACGGTTGGGATGCTGTTTTTTGGCTTACAAGCTTCCCCCTTTTTCCTCCAAATATAACGATGGTCATTATGGCCAAACAGTTCTATTTTTGTTTCATCAGACCAGAGGACATTTCTCCAAAAAGTACAATATTTGTCCCCCATGTGGAGTTGCAAACCGTAGTCTGGCTTTTTTATGGCGGTTTTGGAGCAGTGGCTTCTTCCTTGCTGAGCGGCCTTTCAGGTTATGCCAATATAGGACTTGTTTTACTGTGGATATAGATACTTTTTTACCTATTTCCTCCAACATCTTCACAAGGTCCTTTGCTGTTGTTCTGGGATTGATTTTCACTTTTCTCACCAAAGTACGTTCATCTCTAGGAGACAGAACACGTCTCCTTCCTGAGCGGTATGACGGCTGCGTGGTCCCATGGTGTTTATACTTGCGTACTATTGATTGTACAGATGAACGTGGTACCTTCAGGCATTTGTAAATTGCTCCCAAGGGTGAACCAGACTTGTGGATGTCTACAATTTTTTTTCTGAGGTCTGGACTGATTTCTTTTGATTTTCCCATGATGTCAAGCAAAGAGGCACAGAGTTTTGAGGTATGCCTTGAAATACACTGCTCAAAAAAATAAAGGGAGCACTTAAACAACACAATGTAACTCCAAGTCAATCACACTTCTGTGAAATCAAACTGTCCACTTAGGAAGCAACACTGATTGACAATAAATTTCACATGCTGTTGTGCAAATGGAATAGACAAAAGGTGGAAATTATAGGCAATTAGCAAGACACCCCCAATAATGGAGTAGTTCTGCAGGTGGTGACCACAGACCACTTCTCAGTTCCTATGCTTCCTGGCTGATGTTTTGGTCACTTTTGAATGCTGGCGGTGCTTTCACTCTAGTGGTAGCATGAGACGGAGTCTACAACCCACACAAGTGGCTCAGGTAGTGCAGTTCATCCAGGATGGCACATCAATGTGAGCTGTGGCAAGAAGGTTTGCTGTGTCTGTCAGCGTCGTGTCCAGAGCATGGAGGCGCTACCAGGAGATAGGCCAGTACATCAGGAGACGTGGAGGAGGCCGTAGGAGGGCAACAACCCAGCAGCAGGACCGCTACCTCCGCCTTTGTGCAAGGAAGAGCACTGCCAGAGCACTGCCAGAGACCTGCAAAATGACCTCCAACAAGCCACAAATGTGCATGTGTCTGCTCAAACGGTCAGAAACAGACTCCATGAGGGTGGTATGAGGGCCCGACGTCCACAGGTGGGGGTTGTGCTTACAGCCCAACACCGTGCAGGACGTTTGGCATTTGCCAGAGAACACCAAGATTGGCAAATTCGCCACTGGCACCCTGTGCTCTTCACAGATGAAAGCAGGTTCACACTGAGCACATGAGCACATGTGACAGGCGTGACAGAGTCTGGAGACGCCGTGGAGAACGTTCTGCTGCCTGCAACATCCTCCAGCATGACCGGTTTGGCAGTGGGTCAGTCATGGTGTGGGGTGGCATTTCTTTGGGGGGCCACACAGCCCTCCATGTGCTCGCCAGAGGTAGCCTGACTGCCATTAGGTACCGAGATGAGATCCTCAGACCCCTTGTGAGACCATATGCTGGTGTGGTTGGCCCTGGGTTCCTCCTAATGCAAGACAATGCTAGACCTCATGTGGCTGGAGTGTGTCAGCAGTTCCTGCAAGAGGAAGGCATTGATGCTATGGACTGGCCCGCCCGTTCCCCAGACCTGAATCCAATTGAGCACATCTGGGACATCATGTCTCGCTCCATCCACCAATGCCACGTTGCACCAAAGACTGTCCAGGAGTTGGCGGATGCTTTAGTCCAGGTCTGGGAGGAGATCCCTCAGGAGACCATCCGCCACCTCATCAGGAGCATGCCCAGGCGATGTAGGGAGGTCATACAGGCACGTGGAGGCCACACACACTACTGAGCCTCATTTTGACTTGTTTTAAGGACATTACATCAAAGTTGGATCAGCCTGTAGTGTGGTTTTCCACTTTAGTTTTGAGTGTGACTCTAAATCCAGACCTCCATGGGTTGATAAATTTGATTTCCATTGATAATTTTTGTGTGATTTTGTTGTCAGCACATTCAACTATGTAAAGAAAAAAGTATTTAATAAGAATATTTCATTCATTCAGATCTAGGATGTGTTATTTTAGTGTTCCCTTTATTTTTTTGAGCAGTGTATATCCACAGGTACACCTCCAATTAATTCAAATGATGTCAATTAGCCTATCAGACGCTTCAAAGTCATGACGTAATTTTCAGGAATTTTCCAAGCTGTTTAAAGGCACAGTCAACTTAGTGTATGTAAACTTCTGACCCAATACAGTGAGTTATAATGAAATAATCTGTCTGTAAACAATTGTTGGGAAAATGACTTGTGTCATGCACAAAGTAGATGTCCTAACCGACTTGCCAAAACTATAGTTTGTAAACAAGAAATTTGTGGAGTGGTTGTAAAACGAGTTTTAATGACTCCAACCTAAGTGTATGTAAACTTCCGACTTCAACCGTATGTTTTGCTTTCAACAGCTACAGGTTTTGGAAGATAAATACGTTCACAGATACTGTAATACATACTTTTTTAAATCAATAAATAGTATTTTATAAACTGAACAGAAGCCAATAATTTCTCAATAAAAATTGAAAATATTTTTTACATTTATGCTGCTCTCCCCACTAAAACAAAACATTTTGTCCTTGAAACATTACTTTGAAATACTGTAAATTCCCATTAATTCCTATTGAGGCTTTTCCTTATGAGGAGTATGATAATGGCGGATGGTAACAGCCCCCCCCCCCCCCACCCGGTCAGTTATTTATTGACTACATATATATAATTGTTCATGACCCTCTCTAGTTAATGCTGAATGTACAGTCATTTGTCTTAATCTCTTTCCAGAGTTTATAAAGACCCTCAAAACCTCTAATAAGGATAATATTAGAGAGGTTATTGAGTTCAACAGGAGAGAGACAGAAAGAGAGAGACAGAAAGAGAGAGACAGAAAGAGAGAGACAGAAAGAGAGAGACGGAGAGAGAGAGACAGAAAGAGAGAGACAGAGAGAGAGAGACAGAAAGAGAGAGACAGAGAGAGATAGACAGAGCGAGAGAGACAGAGCGAGAGAGACAGAAAGAGAGAGACAGAAAGAGAGAGACAGAGAGAGAGAGACAGAGAGAGAGAGACAGAGAGAGAGAGACAGAGAGAGAGAGACAGAGAGAGACAGAGAGACAGAAAGAGAGAGAGAGACAGAGACAGAGAGAGAGACAGAGACAGAGAGAGACAGAGAGAGACAGAGAGAGAGAGACAGAAAGAGAGAGACAGAAAGAGAGAGACAGAGAAACCCTGTTGAAGGGTTGCATTATAATCACTGCACGGTGTATAGATTGCGTGCGAATGAAAACGATAACCTCGACTGTAGTCTAGCACATCGAATCCATGTAAAACTCATTCAACGTAGAGAACAGCAGGGAGAGATAGAGCGGGGCGAGAGACAGAGAGAGAGAGAGCGGGGGTTTGGCGGTGACAGCTTTCCCCACGGGGGACAATGCTGCTGCTTTGTCCTGCTCTGAATGTCAATATTTACAGTTACATTACATCCCTCCACTAGTAAATTGCTCACTCACTCAATCGCCCTCCTCTCCTCCTCTGCAACGAGCGCCTGTCAATGCACCCTGTGGAAGCAATACGTGACATTCTCAGCCCGTGCCAAGCCTTCCTCCCTTAAGTTACTGCATGCTTTTGGTATGGTCTGTTCTCGCTGTGTTTTGACAGTTTACGGCTCAAGTCAGGATAGAGATGTTACATATATGCACTGTAGATTTGAATGTTTGTGCTGAGTATAATCTTGGTGTAAAATATGAATCTTGTACTGCACGAATACCCTTTGGGATTTATGTACAAACGTAAATGTTTGCAGTTTGGGATGAATAATATTTATCATTCTTCCTCCAGAAATCTACTTAGTGGTTTTGATTCAACAGGGCCCTTAACATGAACTTATAGTGGTCTGTAAAAAAACAAACAGACAGATGATAATGATGATATGAATTAACTCTCTAACCAAACTGAAAATCTCATGTTTTTCCGTCATCCGACACAAGTCGTCTTCACAGTCAGTGGGGGCCATTTAAAGGCGAACACAGACTGTACCCTTTTAGCCATCTCATTTTCCGGCCCAGACAACAACAAAAAAAGGTCCACATTGTTGGGCAAATTCTTAGGACGTAAAAACAATAGTCGGACGTCTTGGCTCGATCAATGTGTGACAGTGTTTAGGTCTGCCGATTATGTACCACCAGGTGAGATCGTAGGCTCTGATAAAGTTCTGTCAGTGTTAGAAATGCCAACACGACCACTGCCGGCACTGAGTATGCACACAATAATATGATTATTTGTGAATAGTCAGATTAATATAATAGTTTGATTTAAAACATTTATATGCTTTGCAAGAATAACTTTTTCCCTAATAATCCTGTTTATGTGGACACATCTGAAACCAGACAACCTGATGGGATTTTGATAAACGCACAAAATCGGCAGTCAAAATAAACATTCTACCACAGCAACCATGTTATTTTTGTGATGCTTATTTAATTCTGAGTTCGGACATATAACATCATATATGGGAAAAAGTATTTCTAAGATGCATACTTTCAGTTTTTCCAAAACCACTTGGGAGGCTGCTGGCACATGCTCAGATCAAATACACCGCTGTTGTATACGTAGCCTCTCAAGCCAATCGCAGAATGTGACGACAGAACTGAAGCAAATCGTACAATCTGGCCGGGTTAATGTTCCTATTTTCATTTGGTAACGTTGCACATTGTGACATGTAATAATTGTAAAAGACTTGAGTCCGACGAACAGTGTGGGAAGGACTTTAGTCAGCGTGGGCAGGAAAGAGGCATGTCCATGGGACAGGAACACAATAGGATGACGTCCCTCTGGCTTTAACCAGGAAATGGCCGCCGCAAGCCCTCTCTTTCAGGAGTCAAAGAAGAGAACAATGGGAGGGACACGTGTGGATCACTTTACAACCGGGGACTTTTAAAAACGGTTTACTGGTGATGCTGCACTGCCAGTGTCCCATCAGATGGTCCTGGTATACGTTGAGGTATCCAGCTCCATATTTCATAGTGCTCTCATTTCACCCTCTAACTATTTCACCCTCTAACTATTTCACCCTCTATTCATTTCACCCTCTATTCATTTCACCCTCTAACTATTTCACCCTCTAACTATTTCACCCTCTAACTATTTCACCCTCTAACTATTTCACCCTCTAACTATTTCACCCTCGAACTATTTCACCCTCTAACTATTTCACCCTCTAACTATTTCACCCTCTAACTATTTCACCCTCTAACTATTTCACCCTCGAACTATTTCACCCTCTAACTATTTCACCCTCTAACTATTTCACCCTCTAACTATTTCACCCTCTAACTATTTCACCCTCTAATTATTTCACCCTCTAATTATTTCACCCTCTAATTATTTCACCCTCTAATTATTTCACCCTCTAATTATTTCACCCTCTAATTATTTCACCCTCTAATTATTTCACCCTCTAATTATTTCACCCTCTAATTATTTCACCCTCTAACTATTTCACCCTCTAACTATTTCACCCTCGAACTATTTCACCCTCGAACTATTTCACCCTCGAACTATTTCACCCTCGAACTATTTCACCCTCTAACTATTTCACCCTCTAACTATTTCACCCTCTAACTATTTCACCCTCTAACTATTTCACCCTCTAATTATTTCACCCTCTAATTATTTCACCCTCTAACTATTTCACCCTCTAACTATTTCACCCTCTAACTATTTCACCCTCTAACTATTTCACCCTCTAACTATTTCACCCTCTAATTATTTCACCCTCTAATTATTTCACCCTCTAACTATTTCACCCTCTAACTATTTCACCCTCTAACTATTTCACCCTCTAACTATTTCACCCTCTAACTATTTCACCCTCTAACTATTTCACCCTCTAACTATTTCACCCTCTAATTATTTCACCCTCTAACTATTTCATCCTCTAACTATTTCACCCTCTAATTATTTCACCCTCTAACTATTTCACCCTCTAACTATTTCACCCTCTAATTATTTTACCCTCACATTATTTCACCCTCTAACTATTTCACCCTCTAACTATTCCCAGACACAGAGACAACAACTACGATTGGACAATAGAACTCACAGGGCTGAAGCTTTCTTTGTGCAGGTTAGTATCGTGTAGGCCAATGCAACTGTACGGCCTAATTAAACATGAACTCAGTCTATGTCATCACTATTGTGTTGATTGATTCATTCCAGTTAATCATGTTGGATGGAAAAGGCCTAGCCAGCCCATGTTGGAATATAAACAACATGTGATCACGTTTACTTCTAACCAGGGGTGTAGTGCCGCCGGAGAGCGTGGGGGAGCGGCGCTCTCTCACTTTTTTTCATTTTGAGAATACACTAAGCTGGTAAGACTATTTCTGGAAAATGTTATTCTGATAAATTCTAAATAAAATACATTTAATCACCACTAAAACTCCATGAAAGATGAAAGATGAAGAGAATGACAAGCCTAATAAATATGTATAGCAGCCTAGAGGTAAATGGTGGTTTCTTCCCTGTCTTCTCTGTGACGGTGACCAGCATGAACATCTGTAGGCTACGTGTCTGTATATGTATAGCAGCCTAGAGGTAAATGGTGGTTTCTTCCCTGTCTTCTCTGTGACGGTGACCAGCATGAACATCTGTAGGCTATGTGTCTGTATATGTATAGCAGCCTAGAGGTAAATGGTGGTTTCTTCCCTGTCTTCTCTGTGACGGTGACCAGCATGAACAACTGTAGGCTACGTGTCTGTATATGTATAGCAGCCTAGAGGTAAATGGTGGTTTCCTCCCTGTCTTCTCTGTGACGGTGACCAGCATGAACATCTGTAGGCTATGTGTCTGCATATGTATAGCAGCCTAGAGGTAAATGGTGGTTTCCTCCCTGTCTTCTCTGTGACGGTGACCAGCATGAACAACTGTAGGCTATGTGTCTGCACTGCGGAGGCCTGTCGGAGGCTTGAACACTTTGGCCAATCAGAACGTTGAACATACATATCTAATTTCCTGCAGCTCGACAGAGTGCGAGATGGGGTTAGTCACATGACCCTTATCATCACACCAATGAGATCTAGGATCCGAGTTCACCGTGTGTCTGCCTTGACTTATCGTCACACCAACGAGATCTAGGATCCAAGTTACCCGTGTGTCTGCCTTGACTTATCATCACACCAACGAGATCTAGGATCCAAGTTCACCGTGTGTCTGCCTTGACTTATCATCACACCAACGAGATCTAGGATCCAAGTTCACCGTGTGTCTGCCTTGTCTTATCATCACACCAACGAGATCTAGGATCCAAGTTCACCGTGTGTCTGCCTTGATGTTCATAAACCTCCACAGACCACCTCTTGCCAGTGGAACCCAGAACGATATGTAACCTCTTGGTTATGGCAACACCGTTCTGCCGAGGACACCCAAAGCCCAAGAACCTGACCCTCTCTGGAAGTTCCTGCAGCCCTGTCTGGGATATTTAGCCTATATTGGCTATTGGTTGAGACGCTGGGCCCGTTCTAGCTTGGTATGTCAGGGTGGTCAATTGGAAATGTGAATTGGGCCAAGTTGGAGGTAATAATGCATTTAGGTTCGAGTTTATTGAGATGCATGAATACACCACACCAACATGTTGATTTTATGACTGTTTTAAAACTAATTTCCTGCAATTCTACATAGTAATGATTTATGTTTACAACTTGGGCAATTTATTTGATAGCATGTTTAACTATCAATGAATTGGTAGTTTACATCATTTTTCTTCTACCTTGTAATATGGTAGCCTGTATTATAACCATGTGTTCATGCTTATCAACATGTATTTATGATACAGCGCAGTGTTAGCTACACAACACAATGAAATGCCTCACAACTAAAGCTCTCCTTGCAAACAGTGCAATGATATTAACCCTTGGCCTACAACGTCCTAAGCTATGTGTATTTGTATTTACATTAGGCTATAGCCTACGAATAACTAAATCACATAGTCACAGACCTATTAGGCTATATTGCAAATGATTGTTGTTTGTTCCAGAACTGGCCGAATGGCAGAGCTATCCTACAGGACCACAAGTTGGTTCAACATCATTGAGCGATCCTGTCGCTGTCATTTCAGCACCATAAAAGGGCGTTCCAATGGAATGGTTTAAAATTATCCTCATCAATATCGGTCGCCTACGCCTAATAATCCTACTCATCACATATTATTACAAAATAGAAAATTATCACTTCTCACGATGGTAATCGTTTCGTGACGTTAGATAATCTTTATTCTGTAATAGGGTCTATTGTAATCAAGGCATCGATTCAGCTTTGATCTGACTTTACTAAACAACGAGCATTGTGAGAAGTGATAATCTTCTATTTTGTAATAGTAATAATAATACGTGATGAGCAGGACTATTAGACGTAGACAACAGATCTCGATGAGGGTTATTTTAAACCATTGGAACGCCCTTGTATGGTGCTGAAAAGGACAAGCGAGATCACATAATACATAACAGAACAGAACTGAATATAATACCGTAGCATAGTAGGCCTGTAATGTTACTGTTAAACCTACAACACCTCCTCATTTCTAATCAGATTTTAGGATGGTTAAATGGAGCTGAATTAGTGCCCTTTTTTCTCTACTTCTCATCCTCCAAAACTCAAGAGAGGGCGTCACTAGACAGGATATATCCTTTGATTGCAAATACAAGAAAGGCTATATAGTTTTGTTGTTAACACCGTCTGCTCTAATCTGCTCTCAAAATTAGTCATTCAAGAAGATGTGAATGTCTTTTCCCGTAAAACGGATGATTGACACGCAGATGCAGTATGGACGTTTCACTGGTAAAACGTGAAGAATTATCATTCATGATTGACAGTGATGATGGCCTATAGGTATCCCTAACTTGGTGTTTGAGGGTATTAGAAGTATACACATTTCGTTAGACAATAGGCAGACTTTGCAATTTGAGGATGCATTTGATGCATATTTTTTTTATATAATCAATAGACTACGTGTCGGTACAAACGTTTTTTTTTTCTGTTGCGCTCCGTCACTTTAAAAAGACAGAATACAAGTGTTAGTTTTTAAAGCTATAACCTAGTTCGTTAGACAGCGCACTAACGTTTAGTTGGAGGCTGCTGCAACATTTAGGTAAATGCTTTTTGCTTGTGTCTGTCAGGAGTGATGTGTTATCACGTTTGCTAAATAGGCCTAAATAGGAAAGTGGAGATGGCGTTTTGAGTTTTGTTAGACGTGCGTTGTGCCTGGTCAGCGCGACCTGTGATCTACGTAATCTGGTTGGTGAAGATACACACAGAACCGGCGGCACTCCGATGTGAAGGACAGATACATTTTGACAGTTGATATATCAGCCTAAAAAGCAGTACTTTGTCCCGCTTTTGAGACAATATTTTGTATTAAAATAAATCAAAAGTACATTGCCCCCTCCCCACCTGATTGAAAAGCCAATGCCTGCTCGCCACACGCTTGCCGGGCACTCTGGTTCAGTATTATCCAATCAGAGAAACGTTGTTTACGATTTGACAACTTTGGGTTCTCACTTATCTGATCCAGCTCAGTTCCCGACAGAAAGCTTAGTGCCAACTGAAAGGAAGGCTTTGATTAGTCTTCATATTTTGGGAATGAAGATGTTTGACATGTTGATGGACAATACCAGAAAGTGCTGTCTGTGATGATTGGTCCATCTCTCTGCAATGTAACAGCAAGCTATTGTGTACTTGATTGCATTTCAGAAATTACTGTTTTTCAGTGTCGAACAATCAGTTTAGGGCACTTCTTCTCTCCAACCTTTCGACAACGAGATACCTTTGCGTGTAGGAATAAATTGTATTCTGTAAGTCCATTTAAGCAATTTACTTATATTGGGAGAAACATACTGTTGTGAGCATTTTCAAATGTCTCACTACAGGCCCAGCATAAACAGAGCAGGGAGACAGTACACAGGCCTGGCTCCCCCAGTGTCAGAATGGCCGAAGGGGCTTCTTGCCTTGCGTGCCGAGAGTTTGTTTTGCATGGAGGCCACATGTTTTGACATTGCATAACTCTGTAGCGCAGTTTGTAAAACCATGATTTATTTCTGGGGTATTTCTGTCTGAACGGCTCCTCGGCTGCCCTTGTGTATACACAACCCTCCCGGTGAGTCCGGTGGATGGTGAAGTCACTGTCCGGCTCTGTGTTCAACAGAGAGGCTGTTCACCAAGCGTTAATGAACACCACTGTCACCAGAGGAGACAGTTTATTATAGAACAAATTGTTGATTATTAGTCGTAAGCAAACACACTGAATGGACGGGTGGTGCGTTGCGCAATGACCATTCACAAAGGAGTCATAAGTCTTCACAGACATCCCGGCCTCCATGAATCCAAAAGTCAGCTGTCAGAGATCAGGCCTCAATTAAAAGTGAATTAAACGGAGGGTCTTTGTGAGAACAGGGCAGCCTTTGTAGTGCTGTTGGCGCAGGTGGCTTTCATCACATGCTGTAATGGTATCACATTTACACCTCATGACCGGCCAATCCCTTCCCTCTTTTCTCCACTCTCCTCAATGGGAAATCCTGTCCTGACAGACAGGAGTTCTAGGACGGACTCGTACGGTCGGTCTTGGGTGTCTGTCTGGGACGTTTTTCTGCATGAGAATTAGCCACACCAGTAAAAATGATTGTTGTAAATGTGGGAAGTCTAAACAGGCCAGTCACAGTCAGACCATGTAAAGAGAGCCACAGACTCTAGGAGCTCAGATGCAATAATTGAATAACGGAATAACCAACGTTGACAGAGAAGCTGTCTTCATCAGGGTATATGAAACCAGCTTGTCTGTCAAAACGTTTGGTTATTCCGTTATTCAATTAATGTGCAGCTCTCCTTTTCTTTTCAAAGTGTTCTACTCTGCTAGCCGGCACCTCTCCTAAACAGGTGTTCTACTCTGTTAGCCAGCACCTCTCCTAAACAGGTGTTCTACTCTGTTAGCCAGCACCTCTCCTAAACAGGTGTTCTACTCTGTTAGCCAGCACCTCTCCTAAACAGGTGTTCTACTCCGCTAGCCAGCACCTCTCCTAACAGGTGTTCTACTCCGCTAGCCAGCACCTCTCCTAACAGGTGTTCTACTCCGCTAGCCAGCACCTCTCCTAAACAGGTGTTCTACTCTGCTAGCCAGCACCTCTCCTAACAGGTGTTCTACTCCGCTAGCCAGCACCTCTCCTAAACAGGTGTTCTACTCCACTAGCCAGCACCTCTCCTAAACAGGTGTTATACTCTGTTAGCCAGCACCTCTCCTAACAGGTGTTCTACTCTGCTAGCCAGCACCTCTCCTAAACAGGTGTTCTACTCCGCTAGCCAGCACCTCTCCTAAACAGGTGTTCTACTCCGCTGGCCAGCACCTCTCCTAAACAGGTGTTCTACTCTGCTAGCCAGCACCTCTCCTAACAGGTGTTCTACTCTGCTAGCCAGCACCTCTCCTAACAGGTGTTCTACTCCGCTAGCCAGCACCTCTCCTAAACAGGTGTTCTACTCCGCTAGCCAGCACCTCTCCTAAACAGGTGTTCTACTCTGCTAGCCAGCACCTCTCCTAACAGGTGTTCTACTCCGCTAGCCAGCACCTCTCCTAAACAGGTGTTCTACTCCGCTAGCCAGCACCTCTCCTAAACAGGTGTTATACTCTGTTAGCCAGCACCTCTCCTAACAGGTGTTCTACTCTGCTAGCCAGCACCTCTCCTAAACAGGTGTTCTACTCCGCTAGCCAGCACCTCTCCTAAACAGGTGTTCTACTCCGCTGGCCAGCACCTCTCCTAAACAGGTGTTCCACTCTGCTAGCCAGCACCTCTCCTAACAGGTGTTCCACTCTGCTAGCCAGCACCTCTCCTAAACAGGTGTTCTACTCTGCTAGCCAGCACCTCTCCTAAACAGGTGTTTTACTCCGCTAGCCAGCACCTCTCCTAAACAGGTGTTCTACTCCGCTGGCCAGCACCTCTCCTAAACAGGTGTTCTACTCTGCTAGCCAGCACCTCTCCTAACAGGTGTTCTACTCTGCTAGCCAGCACCTCTCCTAACAGGTGTTCTACTCCGCTAGCCAGCACCTCTCCTAAACAGGTGTTCTACTCCGCTAGCCAGCACCTCTCCTAAACAGGTGTTCTACTCTGCTAGCCAGCACCTCTCCTAACAGGTGTTCTACTCCGCTAGCCAGCACCTCTCCTAAACAGGTGTTCTACTCCGCTAGCCAGCACCTCTCCTAAACAGGTGTTATACTCTGTTAGCCAGCACCTCTCCTAACAGGTGTTCTACTCTGCTAGCCAGCACCTCTCCTAAACAGGTGTTCTACTCCGCTAGCCAGCACCTCTCCTAAACAGGTGTTCTACTCCGCTGGCCAGCACCTCTCCTAAACAGGTGTTCTACTCTGCTAGCCAGCACCTCTCCTAACAGGTGTTCTACTCTGCTAGCCAGCACCTCTCCTAACAGGTGTTCTACTCCGCTAGCCAGCACCTCTCCTAAACAGGTGTTCTACTCCGCTAGCCAGCACCTCTCCTAAACAGGTGGTCTACTCTGCTAGCCAGCACCTCTCCTAACAGGTGTTCTACTCCGCTAGCCAGCACCTCTCCTAAACAGGTGTTCTACTCCGCTAGCCAGCACCTCTCCTAAACAGGTGTTATACTCTGTTAGCCAGCACCTCTCCTAACAGGTGTTCTACTCTGCTAGCCAGCACCTCTCCTAAACAGGTGTTCTACTCCGCTAGCCAGCACCTCTCCTAAACAGGTGTTCTACTCCGCTGGCCAGCACCTCTCCTAACAGGTGTTCCACTCTGCTAGCCAGCACCTCTCCTAACAGGTGTTCCACTCTGCTAGCCAGCACCTCTCCTAAACAGGTGTTCTACTCTGCTAGCTAGTACCTCTCCTAAACAGGTGTTCTACTCCGCTAGCCAGCACCTCTCCTAACAGGTGTTCTACTCTGCTAGCCAGCACCTCTCCTAACAGGTGTTCCACTCTGCTTGCCAGCACCTCTCCTAAACAGGTGTTCTACTCTGCTAGCTAGTACCTCTCCTAAACAGGTGTTCTACTCCGCTAGCCAGCACCTCTCCTAACAGGTGTTCTACTCTGCTAGCCAGCACCTCTCCTAAACAGGTGTTCTACTCTGCTAGCCAGCACCTCTCCTAACCAGGTGTTCTACTCCGCTAGCCGGCACCTCTCCTAAACAGGTGTTCTACTCCGCTAGCCAGCACCTATCCTAAACAGGTGTTCTACTCTGCTAGCCAGCACCTCTCCTAACCAGGTGTTCTACTCCGCTAGCCAGCACCTCTCCTAAACAGGTGTTCTACTCCGCTAGCCAGCACCTCTCCTAAACAGGTGTTCTACTCCGCTAGCCAGCACCTATCCTAAACAGGTGTTCTACTCTGTTAGCCAGCACCTATCCTAAACAGGTGTTCTACTCCGCTAGCCAGCACCTCTCCTAAACAGGTGTTCTACTCCGCTAGCCGGCACCTCTCCTAACCAGGTGTTCTACTCCGCTAGCCGGCACCTCTCCTAAACAGGTGTTCTACTCTGATAGCCAGCACCTCTCCTAAACAGGTGTTCTACTCCGCTTGCCAGCACCTCTCCTAACAGGTGTTCTACTCTGCTAGCCAGCACCTCTCCTAAACAGGTGTTCTACTCCGCTAGCCGGCACCTCTCCTAAGAAGGTGTTCTACTCTGCTAGCCGGCACCTCTCCTAAACAGGTGTTCTACTCTGCTAGCCGGCACCTCTCCTAAACAGGTGTTCCACTCTGCTAGCCAGCACCTCTCCTAAACAGGTCTTCTACTCTGTTAGCCAGCACCTCTCCTAAACAGGTGTTCTACTCTGCTAGCCAGCACCTCTCCTAAACAGGTGTTCTACTCTGTTAGCCAGCACCTCTCCTAAACAGGTGTTCTACTCTGCTAGCCAGCACCTCTCCTAAACAGGTGTTCTACTCTGCTAGCCAGCACCTCTCCTAAACAGGTGTTCTACTCTGCTAGCCAGCACCTCTCCTAAACAGGTGTTCTACTCCGCTAGCCGGCACCTCTCCTAAGAAGGTGTTCTACTCTGCTAACCGGCACCTCTCCTAAACAGGTGTTCTACTCTGCTAGCCGGCACCTCTCCTAAACAGGTGTTCCACTCTGCTAGCCAGCACCTCTCCTAAACAGGTCTTCTACTCTGTTAGCCAGCACCTCTCCTAAACAGGTGTTCTACTCTGCTAGCCAGCACCTCTCCTAAACAGGTGTTCTACTCTGTTAGCCAGCACCTCTCCTAAACAAGTGTTCTACTCTGCTAGCCAGCACCTCTCCTAAACAGGTGTTCTACTCTGCTAGCCAGCACCTCTCCTAAACAGGTGTTCTACTCCGCTAGCCAGCACCTCTCCTAAACAGGTGTTCTACTCTGCTAGCCAGCACCTCTCCTAAACAGGTGTTCTACTCCGCTAGCCAGCACCTCTCCTAACAGGTGTTCTACTCCGCTAGCCAGCACCTCTCCTAAACAGGTGTTCTACTCCGCTAGCCAGCACCTCTCCTAACAGGTGTTCTACTCCGCTAGCCAGCACCTCTCCTAACAGGTGTTCTACTCCGCTAGCCAGCACCTCTCCTAAACAGGTGTTCTACTCCGCTAGCCAGCACCTCTCCTAACAGGTGTTCTACTCCGCTAGCCAGCACCTCTCCTAAACAGGTGTTCTACTCCACTAGCCAGCACCTCTCCTAAACAGGTGTTATACTCTGTTAGCCAGCACCTCTCCTAACAGGTGTTCTACTCTGCTAGCCAGCACCTCTCCTAAACAGGTGTTTTACTCCGCTAGCCAGCACCTCTCCTAAACAGGTGTTCTACTCCGCTGGCCAGCACCTCTCCTAAACAGGTGTTCTACTCTGCTAGCCAGCACCTCTCCTAACAGGTGTTCTACTCTGCTAGCCAGCACCTCTCCTAACAGGTGTTCTACTCCGCTAGCCAGCACCTCTCCTAAACAGGTGTTCTACTCCGCTAGCCAGCACCTCTCCTAAACAGGTGTTCTACTCTGCTAGCCAGCACCTCTCCTAACAGGTGTTCTACTCCGCTAGCCAGCACCTCTCCTAAACAGGTGTTCTACTCCGCTAGCCAGCACCTCTCCTAAACAGGTGTTATACTCTGTTAGCCAGCACCTCTCCTAACAGGTGTTCTACTCTGCTAGCCAGCACCTCTCCTAAACAGGTGTTCTACTCCGCTAGCCAGCACCTCTCCTAAACAGGTGTTCTACTCCGCTGGCCAGCACCTCTCCTAACAGGTGTTCCACTCTGCTAGCCAGCACCTCTCCTAACAGGTGTTCCACTCTGCTAGCCAGCACCTCTCCTAAACAGGTGTTCTACTCTGCTAGCTAGTACCTCTCCTAAACAGGTGTTCTACTCCGCTAGCCAGCACCTCTCCTAACAGGTGTTCTACTCTGCTAGCCAGCACCTCTCCTAACAGGTGTTCCACTCTGCTAGCCAGCACCTCTCCTAAACAGGTGTTCTACTCTGCTAGCCGGCACCTCTCCTAAACAGGTGTTCCACTCTGCTAGCCGGCACCTCTCCTAAACAAGTGTTCTACTCTGCTAGCCGGCACCTCACCTAAACAGGTGTTCTACTCTGCTAGCCAGCAACTCTCCTAAACAGGTGTTCTACTCTGCTAGCCAGCACCTCTCCTAAACAGGTGTTCTATTCCGCTAGCCAGCACCTCTCCTAACAGGTGTTCTACTCTGCTAGCCAGCACCTCTCCTAACAGGTGTTCTACTCCGCTAGCCAGCACCTCTCCTAACAGGTGTTCTACTCCGCTAGCTAGCACCTCTCCTAAACAGGTGTTCTACTCTGCTAGCCAGCACCTCTCCTAAACAGGTGTTCTACTCTGCTAGTCAGCACCTCTCCTAACAGGTGTTCTACTCTGCTAGCCGGCACCTCTCCTAAACAGGTGTTCTACTCTGCTAGCCAGCACCTCTCCTAAACAGGTGTTCCACTCTGCTAGCCGGCACCTCTCCTAAACAAGTGTTCTACTCTGCTAGCCGGCACCTCACCTAAACAGGTGTTCTACTCTGCTAGCCAGCACCTCTCCTAAACAGGTGTTCTACTCTGCTAGCCAGCACCTCTCCTAAACAGGTGTTCTACTCTGCTAGCCAGCACCTCTCCTAAACAGGTGTTCTACTCTGCTAGTCAGCACCTCTCCTAAACAGGTGTTCTACTCTGCTAGCCGGCACCTCTCCTAAACAGGTGTTCTACTCTGCTAGCCAGCACCTCTCCTAAACAGGTGTTCTACTCTGCTAGTCAGCACCTCTCCTAACAGGTGTTCTACTCTGCTAGCCGGCACCTCTCCTAACAGGTGTTCTACTCTGCTAGCCGGCACCTCTCCTAAACAGGTGTTCTACTCTGCTAGCCGGCACCTCTCCTAAACAGGTGTTCCACTCTGCTAGCCGGCACCTCTCCTAAACAAGTGTTCTACTCTGCTAGCCGGCACCTCACCTAAACAGGTGTTCTACTCTGCTAGCCAGCACCTCTCCTAAACAGGTGTTATACTCTGCTAGCCAGCACCTCTCCTAAACAGGTGTTCTACTCTGCTAGCCAGCACCTCTCCTAAACAGGTGTTCTACTCTGCTAGTCAGCACCTCTCCTAAACAGGTGTTCTACTCTGCTAGCCGGCACCTCTCCTAAACAAGTGTTCTACTCTGCTAGCCGGCACCTCTCCTAAACAGGTGTTCCACTCTGCTAGCCGGCACCTCTCCTAAACAAGTGTTCTACTCTGCTAGCCGGCACCTCACCTAAACAGGTGTTCTACTCTGCTAGCCAGCACCTCTCCTAAACAGGTGTTATACTCTGCTAGCCAGCACCTCTCCTAAACAGGTGTTCTACTCTGCTAGCCAGCACCTCTCCTAAACAGGTGTTCTACTCTGCTAGCCAGCACCTCTCCTAAACAGGTGTTCTACTCTGCTAGTCAGCACCTCTCCTAACAGGTGTTCTACTCTGCTAGCCAGCACCTCTCCTAACAGGTGTTCTACTCTGCTAGCCAGCACCTCTCCTAACAGGTGTTCTACTCTGCTAGCCAGCACCTCTCCTAAACAGGTGTTCTACTCCGCTAGCCAGCACCTCTCCTAAACAGGTGTTCTACTCTGCTAGCCAGCACCTCTCCTAACAGGTGTTCTACTCCGCTAGCCAGCACCTCTCCTAACAGGTGTTCTACTCCGCTAGCCAGCACCTCTCCTAACAGGTGTTCTACTCCGCTAGCCAGCACCTCTCCTAAACAGGTGTTCTACTCCGCTAGACAGCACCTCTCCTAAACAGGTGTTCTACTCCGCTAGCCAGCACCTCTCCTAAACAGGTGTTCTACTCTGCTAGCCAGCACCTCTCCTAAACAGGTGTTCTACTCTGCTAGCCAGCACCTCTCCTAACATGTATTCTACTCCGCTAGCCAGCACCTCTCCTAAACAGGTGTTCTACTCTGCTAGCCAGCACCTCTCCTAAACAGGTATTCTACTCCGCTAGCCAGCACCTCTCCTAACAGGTATTCTACTCCGCTAGCCAGCACCTCTCCTAACAGGTATTCTACTCCGCTAGCCAGCACCTCTCCTAAACAGGTGTTCTACTCTGCTAGCCAGCACCTCTCCTAAACAGGTGTGTGTTTCTTTCGCCTCTACTATGCACCAGAACCTCTACTATAGAACTTGCTTCTGCACAAGTATGAGGAACCGACTCTTCCCTTTAGACACATTTGTCAGGCTAAACTGGTGCATGTTTGCCGGTAATCAGATTCATATGGTAACAAGGGCCTTCGGTTGTGGTACAATATCTTCCTTCCCAAAAGTTGAACACAGAAAGTTTATTTTTATCTCTCTACGACATGAACGATAAAACATGTCAAGGTTGATATTCTATTTAATATATTGTTGTTTTTTGCTCCTCTACTGTGTGTTGATATACGTTCAAAAACAGAAATAAAACCCCTGTCAAATCAAATCAGTATTTGGCAGGATGAGGGCTTCTTTTAAATGTTTCCCAGCAAAAACACTCTCCACATGTAACTGTAAATTTAACCAGATGTGTCAGGCCAGTGTCCCTTTGGCTGGTTCCTATTAACAGTCATTTCTCTCTCTTGACAAGATAAGAATGAATCGGCGTGGCGCTCGGGGAGGACACTTCTCGGATCAAGTGAATGCAACGATCTGTTATTGTTCTGAACGATGGGTTATCTGAACGATGGGTTATCTGAACGATGGGTTATCTGAACGATGGGTTCTCTGAACGATGGGTTCTCTGAACGATGGGTTATCTGAACGATGGGTTCTCTGAACGATGGGTTATCTGAACGATGGGTTCTCTGAACGATGGGTTATCTGAACGATGGGTTATCTGAACGATGGGTTATCTGAACGATGGGTTCTCTGAACGATGGGTTATCTGAACGATGGGTTCTCTGAACGATGGGTTCTCTGAACGATGGGTTATCTGAACGATGGGTTCTCTGAACGATGGGTTATCTGAACGATGGGTTATCTGAACGATGGGTTCTCTGAACGATGGGTTCTCTGAACGATGGGTTATCTGAACGATGGGTTCTCTGAACGATGGGTTATCTGAACGATGGGTTCTCTGAACGATGGGTTATCTGAACGATGGGTTATCTGAACGATGGGTTCTCTGAACGATGGGTTCTCTGAACGATGGGTTATCTGAACGATGGGTTATGGTTAACCTCCCTGTTCGTAACTAGTTTGACCTTCTGGCTTTGTTTGACTTATCTCAGAGGGGCTTAAAGTCCGTTAATAAATCATACATTATCAAGAAAAGTTACGGAGATTCATGAGTCAAGATGAAAAAGATCACTTCCTATTTTCTGTTTACTTTGAATTAGTACCGCAGTACTTTGTAATAGTCATGTCTCTAAAGCTTCTATGTATGTATGTAATGTATGTATGTATGTATGTACTGTATCACTCAGAAGTAGATGTACTGTACTGTATACCTCAGAGGTAGATGTACTGTACTGTACTGTATCCCTCAGAGGTAGATGTACTGTACTGTATACCTCAGAGGTAGATATACTGTACTGTACTGTATCACTCAGAGGTAGATGTACAGTACTGTACTGTATCACTCAGAGGTAGATGTACTGTACTGTACTGTATCACTCAGAGGTAGATGTACTGTACTGTATCCCTCAGAGGTAGATGTACTGTACTGTACTGTATCACTCAGAGGTAGATGTACAGTACTGTACTGTATCACTCAGAGGTAGATGTACTGTACTGTACTGTATCACTCAGAGGTAGATGTACTGTACTGTACTGTATCACTCAGAGGTAGATGTACTGTACTGTACTGTATCACTCAGAGGTAGATGTACTGTACTGTACTGTATCACTCAGAGGTAGATGTACTGTACTGTACTGTATACCTCAGAGGTAGATGTACTGTACTGTACTGTATCCCTCAGAGGTAGATGTACTGTACTGTATCACTCAGAGGTAGATGTACTGTACTGTATCCCTCAGAGGTAGATGTACTGTACTGTACTGTATACCTCAGAGGTAGATGTACTGTACTGTACTGTATCCCTCAGAGGTAGATGTACTGTACTGTATCACTCAGAGGTAGATGTACTGTACTGTATCCCTCAGAGGTAGATGTACTGTACTGTACTGTATACCTCAGAGGTAGATGTACTATACTGTACTGTATCCCTCAGAGGTAGATGTACTGTACTGTATCACTCAGAGGTAGATGTACTGTACTGTATCCCTCAGAGGTAGATGTACTGTACTGTACTGTATACCTCAGAGGTAGATGTACTGTACTGAACTGTATCCCTCAGAGGTAGATGTACTGTACTGTATCACTCAGAGGTAGATGTACTGTACTGTACTGTATACCTCAGAGGTAGATGTACTGAACTGTACTGTATACCTCAGAGGTAGATGTACTGAACTGTATCACTCAGAGGTAGATGTACTGTACTGTACTGTATCACTCAGAGGTAGATGTACTGTACTGTATCACTCAGAGGTAGATGTACTGTACTGTATCCCTCAGAGGTAGATGTACTGAACTGTATCACTCAGAGGTAGATGTACTGAACTGTATCACTCAGAGGTAGATGTACTGTACTGTACTGTATACCTCAGAGGTAGATGTACTGAACTGTATCCCTCAGAGGTAGATGTACTGAACTGTATCACTCAGAGGTAGATGTACTGTACTGTACTGTATACCTCAGAGGTAGATGTACTGTACTGTATACCTCAGAGGTAGATGTACTGTACTGTATACCTCAGAGGTAGATATACTGTACTGTACTGTATCACTCAGAGGTAGATGTACTGTACTGTATCACTCAGAGGTAGATGTACTGTACTGTATCCCTCAGAGGTAGATGTACTGTACTGTATCACTCAGAGGTAGATGTACTGTACTGTATCCCTCAGAGGTAGATGTACTGAACTGTATCACTCAGAGGTAGATGTACTGTACTGTATCCCTCAGAGGTAGATGTACTGTACTGTACTGTATACCTCAGAGGTAGATGTACTGTACTGTATCACTCAGAGGTAGATGTACTGTACTGTACTGTATACCTCAGAGGTAGATGTACTGTACTGTATCCCTCAGAGGTAGATGTACTGAACTGTACTGTATCACTCAGAGGTAGATGTACTGTACTGTATCCCTCAGAGGTAGATGTACTGTACTGTACTGTATACCTCAGAGGTAGATGTACTGTACTGTATCACTCAGAGGTAGATGTACTGTACTGTACTGTATACCTCAGAGGTAGATGTACTGTACTGTATCCCTCAGAGGTAGATGTACTGAACTGTATCCCTCAGAGGTAGATATACTGTACTGTACTGTATCACTCAGAGGTAGATGTACTGTACTGTACTGTATCACTCAGAGGTAGATGTACTGTACTGTACTGTATACCTCAGAGGTAGATGTACTGTACTGTACTGTATACCTCAGAGGTAGATGTACTGAACTGTACTGTATACCTCAGAGGTAGATGTACTGAACTGTACTGTATACCTCAGAGGTAGATGTACTGTACTGTACTGTATCCCTCAGAGGTAGATGTACTGTACTGTACTGTATACCTCAGAGGTAGATGTACTGTACTGTATACCTCAGAGGTAGATGTACTGTACTGTATACCTCAGAGGTAGATGTACTGTACTGTATACCTCAGAGGTAGATGTACTGTACTGTACTGTATCCCTCAGAGGTAGATGTACTGTACTGTACTGTATCACTCAGAGGTAGATGTACTGTACTGTACTGTATCCCTCAGAGGTAGATGTACTGAACTGTACTGTATCACTCAGAGGTAGATGTACTGTACTGTACTGTATCACTCAGAGGTAGATGTACTGTACTGTACTGTATCACTCAGAGGTAGATGTACTGTACTGTATACCTCAGAGGTAGATGTACTGTACTGTACTGTATACCTCAGAGGTAGATGTACTGTACTGTACTGTATCACTCAGAGGTAGATGTACTGTACTGTACTGTATCACTCAGAGGTAGATGTACTGTACTGTACTGTATACCTCAGAGGTAGATGTACTGTACTGTACTGTATACCTCAGAGGTAGATGTACTGTACTGTATCACTCAGAGGTAGATGTACTGTACTGTATACCTCAGAGGTAGATGTACTGTACTGTATCACTCAGAGGTAGATGTACTGTACTGTATACCTCAGAGGTAGATGTACTGTACTGTACAGTATCACTCAGAGGTAGATGTACTGTACTGTACTGTATCACTCAGAGGTAGATGTACTGTACTGTACTGTATACCTCAGAGGTAGATATACTGTACTGTATCCCTCAGAGGTAGATATACTGTACTGTATCACTCAGAGGTAGATGTACTGTACTGTACTGTATCCCTCAGAGGTAGATGTACTGTACTGTATCACTCAGAGGTAGATGTACTGTACTGTACTGTATCACTCAGAGGTAGATGTACTGTACTGTACTGTATACCTCAGAGGTAGATATACTGTACTGTATCCCTCAGAGGTAGATATACTGTACTGTATCCCTCAGAGGTAGATGTACTGTACTGTACTGTATCACTCAGAGGTAGATGTACTGAACTGTACTGTATCACTCAGAGGTAGATGTACTGTACTGTACTGTATCACTCAGAGGTAGATGTACTGTACTGTACTGTATACCTCAGAGGTAGATGTACTGTACTGTACTGTATCACTCAGAGGTAGATGTACTGTACTGTATCCCTCAGAGGTAGATGTACTGTACTGTACTGTATCCCTCAGAGGTAGATGTACTGTACTGTATCCCTCAGAGGTAGATGTACTGTACTGTATCCCTCAGAGGTAGATGTACTGTACTGTACTGTATCACTCAGAGGTAGATGTACTGTACTGTACTGTATACCTCAGAGGTAGATGTACTGTACTGTACTGTATACCTCAGAGGTAGATGTACTGTACTGTATCACTCAGAGGTAGATGTACTGTACTGTATACCTCAGAGGTAGATGTACTGTACTGTATCACTCAGAGGTAGATGTACTGTACTGTATACCTCAGAGGTAGATGTACTGTACTGTACAGTATCACTCAGAGGTAGATGTACTGTACTGTACTGTATCACTCAGAGGTAGATGTACTGTACTGTACTGTATACCTCAGAGGTAGATATACTGTACTGTATCCCTCAGAGGTAGATATACTGTACTGTATCACTCAGAGGTCGATGTACTGTACTGTACTGTATCCCTCAGAGGTAGATGTACTGTACTGTATCACTCAGAGGTAGATGTACTGTACTGTACTGTATCACTCAGAGGTAGATGTACTGTACTGTACTGTATACCTCAGAGGTAGATATACTGTACTGTATCCCTCAGAGGTAGATATACTGTACTGTATCCCTCAGAGGTAGATGTACTGTACTGTACTGTATCACTCAGAGGTAGATGTACTGAACTGTACTGTATCACTCAGAGGTAGATGTACTGTACTGTACTGTATCACTCAGAGGTAGATGTACTGTACTGTACTGTATACCTCAGAGGTAGATGTACTGTACTGTACTGTATCACTCAGAGGTAGATGTACTGTACTGTATCCCTCAGAGGTAGATGTACTGTACTGTACTGTATCCCTCAGAGGTAGATGTACTGTACTGTATCCCTCAGAGGTAGATGTACTGTACTGTATCCCTCAGAGGTAGATGTACTGTACTGTATCACTCAGAGGTAGATGTACTGTACTGTATCCCTCAGAGGTAGATGTACTGTACTGTATCACTCAGAGGTAGATGTACTGTACTGTATCACTCAGAGGTAGATGTACTGTACTGTATCACTCAGAGGTAGATGTACTGTACTGTATCACTCAGAGGTAGATGTACTGTACTGTACTGTATCCCTCAGAGGTAGATGTACTGTACTGTATCACTCAGTGGTAGATGTACTGTACTGTACTGTATCACTCAGAGGTAGATGTACTGTACTGTACTGTATCACTCAGAGGTAGATGTACTGTACTGTACTGTATCACTCAGAGGTAGATGTACTGTACTGTATCCCTCAGAGGTAGATGTACTGTACTGTATCACTCAGAGGTAGATGTACTGTACTGTATCACTCAGAGGTAGATGTACTGTACTGTATCACTCAGAGGTAGATGTACTGTACTGTATCACTCAGAGGTAGATGTACTGTACTGTATCACTCAGAGGTAGATGTACTGTACTGTACTGTATCCCTCAGAGGTAGATGTACTGTACTGTACTGTATACCTCAGAGGTAGATGTACTGTACTGTATCACTCAGAGGTAGATGTACTGTACTGTACTGTATACCTCAGAGGTAGATGTACTGTACTGTACTGTATCCCTCAGAGGTAGATGTACTGTACTGTATCACTCAGAGGTAGATGTACTGTACTGTACTGTATCACTCAGAGGTAGATGTACTGTACTGTACTGTATACCTCAGAGGTAGATATACTGTACTGTATCACTCAGAGGTAGATATACTGTACTGTATCCCTCAGAGGTAGATGTACTGTACTGTACTGTATCACTCAGAGGTAGATGTACTGAACTGTACTGTATCACTCAGAGGTAGATGTACTGTACTGTACTGTATCACTCAGAGGTAGATGTACTGTACTGTACTGTATACCTCAGAGGTAGATGTACTGTACTGTACTGTATCACTCAGAGGTAGATGTACTGTACTGTATCCCTCAGAGGTAGATGTACTGTACTGTACTGTATCCCTCAGAGGTAGATGTACTGTACTGTATCCCTCAGAGGTAGATGTACTGTACTGTATCCCTCAGAGGTAGATGTACTGTACTGTACTGTATCACTCAGAGGTAGATGTACTGTACTGTACTGTATACCTCAGAGGTAGATGTACTGTACTGTACTGTATACCTCAGAGGTAGATGTACTGTACTGTATCACTCAGAGGTAGATGTACTGTACTGTATACCTCAGAGGTAGATGTACTGTACTGTATCACTCAGAGGTAGATGTACTGTACTGTATACCTCAGAGGTAGATGTACTGTACTGTACAGTATCACTCAGAGGTAGATGTACTGTACTGTACTGTATCACTCAGAGGTAGATGTACTGTACTGTACTGTATACCTCAGAGGTAGATATACTGTACTGTATCCCTCAGAGGTAGATATACTGTACTGTATCACTCAGAGGTCGATGTACTGTACTGTACTGTATCCCTCAGAGGTAGATGTACTGTACTGTATCACTCAGAGGTAGATGTACTGTACTGTACTGTATCACTCAGAGGTAGATGTACTGTACTGTACTGTATACCTCAGAGGTAGATATACTGTACTGTATCCCTCAGAGGTAGATATACTGTACTGTATCCCTCAGAGGTAGATGTACTGTACTGTACTGTATCACTCAGAGGTAGATGTACTGAACTGTACTGTATCACTCAGAGGTAGATGTACTGTACTGTACTGTATCACTCAGAGGTAGATGTACTGTACTGTACTGTATACCTCAGAGGTAGATGTACTGTACTGTACTGTATCACTCAGAGGTAGATGTACTGTACTGTATCCCTCAGAGGTAGATGTACTGTACTGTACTGTATCCCTCAGAGGTAGATGTACTGTACTGTATCCCTCAGAGGTAGATGTACTGTACTGTATCCCTCAGAGGTAGATGTACTGTACTGTATCACTCAGAGGTAGATGTACTGTACTGTACTGTATCCCTCAGAGGTAGATGTACTGTACTGTATCACTCAGAGGTAGATGTACTGTACTGTATCACTCAGAGGTAGATGTACTGTACTGTATCACTCAGAGGTAGATGTACTGTACTGTATCACTCAGAGGTAGATGTACTGTACTGTACTGTATCCCTCAGAGGTAGATGTACTGTACTGTATCACTCAGAGGTAGATGTACTGTACTGTACTGTATCACTCAGAGGTAGATGTACTGTACTGTACTGTATCACTCAGAGGTAGATGTACTGTACTGTACTGTATCACTCAGAGGTAGATGTACTGTACTGTATCCCTCAGAGGTAGATGTACTGTACTGTATCACTCAGAGGTAGATGTACTGTACTGTATCACTCAGAGGTAGATGTACTGTACTGTATCACTCAGAGGTAGATGTACTGTACTGTATCACTCAGAGGTAGATGTACTGTACTGTATCACTCAGAGGTAGATGTACTGTACTGTACTGTATCCCTCAGAGGTAGATGTACTGTACTGTACTGTATACCTCAGAGGTAGATGTACTGTACTGTATCACTCAGAGGTAGATGTACTGTACTGTACTGTATACCTCAGAGGTAGATGTACTGTACTGTACTGTATCCCTCAGAGGTAGATGTACTGTACTGTATCACTCAGAGGTAGATGTACTGTACTGTACTGTATCACTCAGAGGTAGATGTACTGTACTGTACTGTATACCTCAGAGGTAGATATACTGTACTGTATCCCTCAGAGGTAGATATACTGTACTGTATCCCTCAGAGGTAGATGTACTGTACTGTACTGTATCACTCAGAGGTAGATGTACTGAACTGTACTGTATCACTCAGAGGTAGATGTACTGTACTGTACTGTATCACTCAGAGGTAGATGTACTGTACTGTACTGTATACCTCAGAGGTAGATGTACTGTACTGTACTGTATCACTCAGAGGTAGATGTACTGTACTGTATCCCTCAGAGGTAGATGTACTGTACTGTACTGTATCCCTCAGAGGTAGATGTACTGTACTGTATCCCTCAGAGGTAGATGTACTGTACTGTATCCCTCAGAGGTAGATGTACTGTACTGTACTGTATCACTCAGAGGTAGATGTACTGTACTGTACTGTATACCTCAGAGGTAGATGTACTGTACTGTACTGTATACCTCAGAGGTAGATGTACTGTACTGTATCACTCAGAGGTAGATGTACTGTACTGTATACCTCAGAGGTAGATGTACTGTACTGTATCACTCAGAGGTAGATGTACTGTACTGTATACCTCAGAGGTAGATGTACTGTACTGTACAGTATCACTCAGAGGTAGATGTACTGTACTGTACTGTATCACTCAGAGGTAGATGTACTGTACTGTACTGTATACCTCAGAGGTAGATATACTGTACTGTATCCCTCAGAGGTAGATATACTGTACTGTATCACTCAGAGGTCGATGTACTGTACTGTACTGTATCCCTCAGAGGTAGATGTACTGTACTGTATCACTCAGAGGTAGATGTACTGTACTGTACTGTATCACTCAGAGGTAGATGTACTGTACTGTACTGTATACCTCAGAGGTAGATATACTGTACTGTATCCCTCAGAGGTAGATATACTGTACTGTATCCCTCAGAGGTAGATGTACTGTACTGTACTGTATCACTCAGAGGTAGATGTACTGAACTGTACTGTATCACTCAGAGGTAGATGTACTGTACTGTACTGTATCACTCAGAGGTAGATGTACTGTACTGTACTGTATACCTCAGAGGTAGATGTACTGTACTGTACTGTATCACTCAGAGGTAGATGTACTGTACTGTATCCCTCAGAGGTAGATGTACTGTACTGTACTGTATCCCTCAGAGGTAGATGTACTGTACTGTATCCCTCAGAGGTAGATGTACTGTACTGTATCCCTCAGAGGTAGATGTACTGTACTGTATCACTCAGAGGTAGATGTACTGTACTGTACTGTATCCCTCAGAGGTAGATGTACTGTACTGTATCACTCAGAGGTAGATGTACTGTACTGTATCACTCAGAGGTAGATGTACTGTACTGTATCACTCAGAGGTAGATGTACTGTACTGTATCACTCAGAGGTAGATGTACTGTACTGTACTGTATCCCTCAGAGGTAGATGTACTGTACTGTATCACTCAGAGGTAGATGTACTGTACTGTACTGTATCACTCAGAGGTAGATGTACTGTACTGTACTGTATCACTCAGAGGTAGATGTACTGTACTGTACTGTATCACTCAGAGGTAGATGTACTGTACTGTATCCCTCAGAGGTAGATGTACTGTACTGTATCACTCAGAGGTAGATGTACTGTACTGTATCACTCAGAGGTAGATGTACTGTACTGTATCACTCAGAGGTAGATGTACTGTACTGTATCACTCAGAGGTAGATGTACTGTACTGTATCACTCAGAGGTAGATGTACTGTACTGTACTGTATCCCTCAGAGGTAGATGTACTGTACTGTACTGTATACCTCAGAGGTAGATGTACTGTACTGTATCACTCAGAGGTAGATGTACTGTACTGTACTGTATACCTCAGAGGTAGATGTACTGTACTGTACTGTATCACTCAGAGGTAGATGTACTGTACTGTACTGTATCACTCAGAGGTAGATGTACTGTACTGTATCACTCAGAGGTAGATGTACTTTACTGTACTGTATACCTCAGAGGTAGATGTACTGTACTGTACTGTATCACTCAGAGGTAGATGTACTGTACTGTACTGTATCACTCAGAGGTAGATGTACTGTACTGTACTGTATACCTCAGAGGTAGATGTACTGTACTGTACTGTATACCTCAGAGGTAGATGTACTGAACTGTACTGTATACCTCAGAGGTAGATGTACTGAACTGTACTGTATACCTCAGAGGTAGATGTACTGTACTGTACTGTATCACTCAGAGGTAGATGTACTGTACTGTACTGTATCACTCAGAGGTAGATGTACTGTACTGTATACCTCAGAGGTAGATGTACTGTACTGTATCCCTCAGAGGTAGATGTACTGTACTGTATCCCTCAGAGGTAGATGTACTGTACTGTATCCCTCAGAGGTAGATGTACTGTACTGTATCCCTCAGAGGTAGATGTACTGTACTGTATCACTCAGAGGTAGATGTACTGTACTGTACTGTATCCCTCAGAGGTAGATGTACTGTACTGTATCACTCAGTGGTAGATGTACTGTACTGTATCACTCAGAGGTAGATGTACTGTACTGTATCACTCAGAGGTAGATGTACTGTACTGTATCACTCAGAGGTAGATGTACTGTACTGTACTGTATCCCTCAGAGGTAGATGTACTGTACTGTATCACTCAGAGGTAGATGTACTGTACTGTACTGTATCACTCAGAGGTAGATGTACTGTACTGTATCACTCAGAGGTAGATGTACTGTACTGTACTGTATCACTCAGAGGTAGATGTACTGTACTGTACTGTATCACTCAGAGGTAGATGTACTGTACTGTATCCCTCAGAGGTAGATTTACTGTACTGTATCACTCAGAGGTAGATGTACTGTACTGTATCACTCAGAGGTAGATGTACTGTACTGTATCACTCAGAGGTAGATGTACTGTACTGTACTGTATCCCTCAGAGGTAGATGTACTGTACTGTACTGTATACCTCAGAGGTAGATGTACTGTACTGTATCACTCAGAGGTAGATGTACTGTACTGTACTGTATACCTCAGAGGTAGATGTACTGTACTGTACTGTATCACTCAGAGGTAGATGTACTGTACTGTACTGTATCACTCAGAGGTAGATGTACTGTACTGTATCACTCAGAGGTAGATGTACTGTACTGTACTGTATACCTCAGAGGTAGATGTACTGTACTGTACTGTATCACTCAGAGGTAGATGTACTGTACTGTACTGTATCACTCAGAGGTAGATGTACTGTACTGTACTGTATACCTCAGAGGTAGATGTACTGTACTGTACTGTATACCTCAGAGGTAGATGTACTGAACTGTACTGTATACCTCAGAGGTAGATGTACTGAACTGTACTGTATACCTCAGAGGTAGATGTACTGTACTGTACTGTATACCTCAGAGGTAGATGTACTGTACTGTATACCTCAGAGGTAGATGTACTGTACTGTACTGTATCACTCAGAGGTAGATGTACTGTACTGTACTGTATCACTCAGAGGTAGATGTACTGAACTGTACTGTATCCCTCAGAGGTAGATGTACTGTACTGTATCACTCAGAGGTAGATGTACTGTACTGTACTGTATCACTCAGAGGTAGATGTACTGAACTGTATCACTCAGAGGTAGATGTACTGTACTGTATCACTCAGAGGTAGATGTACTGTACTGTACTGTATCACTCAGAGGTAGATGTACTGTACTGTACTGTATCACTCAGAGGTAGATGTACTGTACTGTACTGTATCACTCAGAGGTAGATGTACTGTACTGTACTGTATCACTCAGAGGTAGATGTACTGTACTGTACTGTATCACTCAGAGGTAGATGTACTGTACTGTACTGTATCACTCAGAGGTAGATGTACTGTACTGTATCCCTCAGAGGTAGATGTACTGTACTGTACTGTATCCCTCAGAGGTAGATTTACTGTACTGTACTGTATCACTCAGAGGTAGATGTACTGTACTGTACTGTATACCTCAGAGGTAGATGTACTGTACTGTATCACTCAGAGGTAGATGTACTGTACTGTACTGTATCACTCAGAGGTAGATGTACTGTACTGTACTGTATCACTCAGAGGTAGATGTACTGTACTGTACTGTATCACTCAGAGGTAGATGTACTGTACTGTATCACTCAGAGGTAGATGTACTGTACTGTATCACTCAGAGGTAGATGTACTGTACTGTATCACTCAGAGGTAGATATACTGTACTGTATACCTCAGAGATAGATGTACTGTACTGTACTGTATACCTCAGAGGTAGATGTACTGTACTGTACTGTATACCTCAGAGGTAGATGTACTGTACTGTATACCTCAGAGGTAGATGTACTGTACTGTACTGTATCACTCAGAGGTAGATGTACTGTACTGTACTGTATACCTCAGAGGTAGATATACTGTACTGTATCCCTCAGAGGTAGATATACTGTACTGTATACCTCAGAGGTAGATGTACTGTACTGTACTGTATCACTCAGAGGTAGATTTACTGTACTGTATACCTCAGAGGTAGATGTACTGTACTGTATCACTCAGAGGTAGATGTACTGTACTGTATACCTCAGAGGTAGATGTACTGTACTGTACTGTATCACTCAGAGGTAGATGTACTGTACTGTACTGTATCACTCAGAGGTAGATGTACTGTACTGTACTGTATACCTCAGAGGTAGATATACTGTACTGTATCCCTCAGAGGTAGATATACTGTACTGTATACCTCAGAGGTAGATGTACTGTACTGTACTGTATCCCTCAGAGGTAGATGTACTGTACTGTACTGTATCACTTAGAGGTAGATGTACTGTACTGTACTGTATCACTCAGAGGTAGATGTACTGTACTGTACTGTATCCCTCAGAGGTAGATGTACTGTACTGTATCACTCAGAGGTAGATGTACTGTACTGTACTGTATCACTCAGAGGTAGATGTACTGTACTGTACTGTATCCCTCAGAGGTAGATGTACTGTACTGTATCACTCAGAGGTAGATGTACTGTACTGTACTGTATCACTCAGAGGTAGATGTACTGTACTGTACTGTATACCTCAGAGGTAGATATACTGTACTGTATCCCTCAGAGGTAGATATACTGTACTGTATCCCTCAGAGGTAGATGTACTGTACTGTACTGTATCACTCAGAGGTAGATGTACTGTACTGTATCACTCAGAGGTAGATGTACTGTACTGTATACCTCAGAGGTAGATGTACTGTACTGTACTGTATCACTCGGAGGTAGATGTACTGTACTGTACTGTACTGTATACCTCAGAGGTAGATATACTGTACTGTATCCCTCAGAGGTAGATATACTGTACTGTATACCTCAGAGGTAGATGTACTGTACTGTATCACTCAGAGGTAGATGTACTGTACTGTATCACTCAGAGGTAGATGTACTGTTCTGTATCACTCATAGGTAGATGTACTGTACTGTATACCTCAGAGGTAGATATACTGTACTGTATCCCTCAGAGGTAGATGTACTGTACTGTATACCTCAGAGGTAGATGTACTGTACTGTATCCCTCAGAGGTAGATGTACTGTACTGTACTGTATACCTCAGAGGTAGATATACTGTACTGTATCCCTCAGAGGTAGATATACTGTACTGTATCCCTCAGAGGTAGATGTACTGTACTGTACTGTATCACTCAGAGGTAGATGTACTGTACTGTATCACTCAGAGGTAGATGTACTGTATACCTCAGAGGTAGATGTACTGTACTGTACTGTACTGTATCACTCGGAGGTAGATGTACTGTACTGTACTGTATACCTCAGAGGTAGATATACTGTACTGTATCCCTCAGAGGTAGATATACTGTACTGTATACCTCAGAGGTAGATGTACTGTACTGTATACCTCAGAGGTAGATGTACTGTACTGTACTGTATCACTCAGAGGTAGATGTACTGTACTGTATCACTCAGAGGTAGATGTACTGTACTGTATCCCTCAGAGGTAGATGTACTGTACTGTATCCCTCAGAGGTAGATGTACTGTACTGTACTGTATATCTCAGAGGTAGATGTACTGTACTGTACTGTATCACTCAGAGGTAGATGTACTGTACTGTACTGTATACCTCAGAGGTAGATGTACTGTACTGTACTGTATCACTCAGAGGTAGATGTACACTACTGTATCCCTCAGAGGTAGATGTACTGTACTGTATCACTCAGAGGTAGATATACTGTACTGTACTGTATCACTCAGAGGTAGATGTACTGTACTGTATCCCTCAGAGGTAGATGTACTGTACTGTATCACTCAGAGGTAGATGTACTGTACTATATCCCTCAGAGGTAGATGTACTGTACTGTACTGTATCACTCAGAGGTAGATGTACTGTACTGTATCACTCAGAGGTAGATGTACTGTACTGTATCCCTCAGAGGTAGATGTACTGTACTGTATACCTCAGAGGTAGATGTACTGTACTGTATCACTCAGAGGTAGATGTACTGTACTGTATCACTCAGAGGTAGATGTACTGTACTGTACTGTATCACTCAGAGGTAGATGTACTGTACTGTATCACTCAGAGGTAGATGTACTGTACTGTATCACTCAGAGGTAGATGTACTGTACTGTATCCCTCAGAGGTAGATGTACTGTACTGTATACCTCAGAGGTAGATGTACTGTACTGTACTGTATACCTCAGAGGTAGATGTACTGTACTGTATTGTATACCTCAGAGGTAGATGTACTGTACTGTATACCTCAGAGGTAGATGTACTGTACTGTACTGTATACCTCAGAGGTAGATGTACTGTACTGTACTGTATCACTCAGAGGTAGATGTACTGTACTGTACTGTATACCTCAGAGGTAGATGTACTGTACTGTATCACTCAGAGGTAGATGTACTGTACTGTATCACTCAGAGGTAGATGTACTGTACTGTATCACTCAGAGGTAGATGTACTGTACTGTACTGTATCACTCAGAGGTAGATGTACTGTACTGTACTGTATCACTCAGAGGTAGATGTACTGTACTGTACTGTATACCTCAGAGGTAGATGTACTGTACTGTACTGTATACCTCAGAGGTAGATGTACTGTACTGTATCACTCAGAGGTAGATGTACTGTACTGTACTGTATCCCTCAGAGGTAGATGTACTGTACTGTATCACTCAGACGTAGATGTACTGTACTGTATCACTCAGAGGTAGATGTACTGTACTGTACTGTATCACTCAGAGGTAGATGTACTGTACTGTACTGTATCCCTCAGAGGTAGATGTACTGTACTGTATCCCTCAGGGGTAGATGTACTGTACTGTATCACTCATAGGTAGATGTTCTGTACTGTATCACTCAGAGGTAGATGTACTGTACTGTATCACTCAGAGGTAGATGTACTGTACTGTACTGTATATCTCAGAGGTAGATGTACTGTACTGTATCACTCAGAGGTAGATGTACTGTACTGTATCCCTCAGAGGTAGATGTACTGTACTGTACTGTATCCCTCAGAGGTAGATGTACTGTACTGTACTGTATACCTCAGAGGTAGATGTACTGTACTGTACTGTATCCCTCAGAGGTAGATGTACTGTACTGTATCACTCAGAGGTAGATATACTGTACTGTACTGTATCACTCAGAGGTAGATGTACTGTACTGTATCACTCAGAGGTAGATGTACTGTACTGTATCCCTCAGAGGTAGATGTACTGTACTGTACTGTATCACTCAGAGGTAGATGTACTGTACTGTATCCCTCAGAGGTAGATATACTGTACTGTACTGTATCACTCAGAGGTAGATGTACTGTACTGTACTGTATCACTCAGAGGTAGATGTACTGTACTGTATCCCTCAGAGGTAGATGTACTGTACTGTATCACTCAGAGGTAGATGTACTGTACTGTACTGTATCACTCAGAGGTAGATGTACTGTACTGTACTGTATCACTCAGAGGTAGATGTACTGTACTGTACTGTATCACTCAGAGGTAGATGTACTGTACTGTACTGTATCCCTCAGAGGTAGATGTACTGTACTGTATCCCTCAGAGGTAGATGTACTGTACTGTATCACTCAGAGGTAGATGTACTGTACTGTACTGTATCACTCAGAGGTAGATGTACTGTACTGTACTGTATCACTCAGAGGTAGATGTACTGTACTGTACTGTATCACTCAGAGGTAGATGTACTGTACTGTACTGTATCACTCAGAGGTAGATGTACTGTACTGTATACCTCAGAGGTAGATGTACTGTACTGTATCACTCAGAGGTAGATGTACTGTACTGTATCACTCAGAGGTAGATGTACTGTACTGTACTGTATCACTCAGAGGTAGATGTACTGTACTGTACTGTATACCTCAGAGGTAGATGTACTGTACTGTATCACTCAGAGGTAGATGTACTGTACTGTATCACTCAGAGGTAGATTTACTGTACTGTACTGTATACCTCAGAGGTAGATGTACTGTACTGTACTGTATCCCTCAGAGGTAGATGTACTGTACTGTATCACTCAGAGGTAGATGTACTGTACTGTATCAATCAGAGGTAGATGTACTGTACTGTATCACTCAGAGGTAGATGTACTGTACTGTATCACTCAGAAGTAGATGTACTGTACTGTACTGTATCACTCAGAGGTAGATGTACTGTACTGTATCACTCAGAGGTAGACGTACTGTACTGTATCACTCAGAGGTAGATGTACTGTACTGTACTGTATCACTCAGAGGTAGATGTACTGTACTGTATCACTCAGAGGTAGATGTACTGTACTGTATCACTCAGAGGTAGATGTACTGTACTGTATCACTCAGAGGTAGATATACTGTACTGTATACCTCAGAGGTAGATGTACTGTACTGTACTGTATCACTCAGAGGTAGATGTACTGTACTGTATCACTCAGAGGTAGATGTACTGTACTGTATCACTCAGAGGTAGATGTACTGTACTGTATCACTCAGAGGTAGATATACTGTACTGTACTGTATACCTCAGAGGTAGATGTACTGTACTGTACTGTACTGTATCACTCAGAGGTAGATGTACTGTACTGTACTGTATCCCTCAGAGGTAGATGTACTGTACTGTATCACATTTAGAGGTAGATGTACTGTACTGTACTGTATCACTCAGAGGTAGATGTACTGTACTGTACTGTATCACAGAGGTAGATGTACTGTACTGTATCACTCAGAGGTAGATGTACTGAACTGTACTGTATACCTCAGAGGTAGATGTACTGTACTGTACTGTATCACTCAGAGGTAGATGTACTGTACTGTATCACTCAGAGGTAGATGTACTGTACTGTACTGTATCACTTAGAGGTAGATGTACTGTACTGTATCACTCAGAGGTAGATTTACTGTACTGTATACCTCAGAGGTAGATGTACTGTACTGTATCACTCAGAGGTAGATGTACTGTACTGTATCACTCAGAGGTAGATATACTGTACTGTACTGTATCACTCAGAGGTAGATGTACTGTACTGTACTGTATCACTCAGAGGTAGATGTACTGTACTGTATCACTCAGAGGTAGATGTACTGTACTGTACTGTATACCTCAGAGGTAGATGTACTGTACTGTACTGTATCCCTCAGAGGTAGATGTACTGTACTGTACTGTATCACTCAGAGGTAGATGTACTGTACTGTATCACTCAGAGGTAGATGTACTGTACTGTATCCCTCAGAGGTAGATGTACTGTACTGTATCACTCAGAGGTAGATGTACTGTACTGTACTGTATCCCTCAGAGGTAGATGTACTGTACTGTACTGTATCACTCAGAGGTAGATATACTGTACTGTATCCCTCAGAGGTAGATGTACTGTACTGTACTGTATCCCTCAGAGGTAGATGTACTGTACTGTACTGTATCACTCAGAGGTAGATATACTGTACTGTATCCCTCAGAGGTAGATGTACTGTACTGTATCACTCAGAGGTAGATGTACTGAACTGTACTGTATCACTCAGAGGTAGATGTACTGTACTGTACTGTATACCTCAGAGGTAGATGTACTGTACTGTACTCTATCCCTCAGAGGTAGATGTACTGTACTGTACTGTATCACTCAGAGGTAGATATACTGTACTGTACTGTATCACTCAGAGGTAGATGTACTGTACTGTATCACTCAGAGGTAGATGTACTGTACTGTACTGTATCACTCAGAGGTAGATGTACTGTACTGTATACCTCAGAGGTAGATGTACTGTACTGTACTGTATCCCTCAGAGGTAGATGTACTGTACTGTACTGTATCACTCAGAGGTAGATATACTGTACTGTATCCCTCAGAGGTAGATGTACTGTACTGTATCACTCAGAGGTAGATGTACTGTACTGTACTGTATCACTCAGAGGTAGATGTACTGTACTGTACTGTATCACTCAGAGGTAGATATACTGTACTGTATACCTCAGAGGTAGATGTACTGTACTGTATACCTCAGAGGTAGATGTACTGTACTGTACTGTATCACTCAGAGGTAGATGTACTGTACTGTATCACTCAGAGGTAGATGTACTGTACTGTATCCCTCAGAGGTAGATGTACTGTACTGTATCCCTCAGAGGTAGATGTACTGTACTGTACTGTATATCTCAGAGGTAGATGTACTGTACTGTACTGTATCACTCAGAGGTAGATGTACTGTACTGTACTGTATACCTCAGAGGTAGATGTACTGTACTGTACTGTATCACTCAGAGGTAGATGTACACTACTGTATCCCTCAGAGGTAGATGTACTGTACTGTATCACTCAGAGGTAGATATACTGTACTGTACTGTATCACTCAGAGGTAGATGTACTGTACTGTATCCCTCAGAGGTAGATGTACTGTACTGTATCACTCAGAGGTAGATGTACTGTACTGTATCCCTCAGAGGTAGATGTACTGTACTGTACTGTATCACTCAGAGGTAGATGTACTGTACTGTATCACTCAGAGGTAGATGTACTGTACTGTATCCCTCAGAGGTAGATGTACTGTACTGTATACCTCAGAGGTAGATGTACTGTACTGTATCACTCAGAGGTAGATGTACTGTACTGTATCACTCAGAGGTAGATGTACTGTACTGTACTGTATCACTCAGAGGTAGATGTACTGTACTGTATCACTCAGAGGTAGATGTACTGTACTGTATCACTCAGAGGTAGATGTACTGTACTGTATCCCTCAGAGGTAGATGTACTGTACTGTATACCTCAGAGGTAGATGTACTGTACTGTACTGTATCACCTCAGAGGTAGATGTACTGTACTGTATGTATACCTCAGAGGTAGATGTACTGTACTGTATCACCTCAGAGGTAGATGTACTGTACTGTACTGTATACCTCAGAGGTAGATGTACTGTACTGTACTGTATCACTCAGAGGTAGATGTACTGTACTGTACTGTATACCTCAGAGGTAGATGTACTGTACTGTATCACTCAGAGGTAGATGTACTGTACTGTATCACTCAGAGGTAGATGTACTGTACTGTATCACTCAGAGGTAGATGTACTGTACTGTACTGTATCACTCAGAGGTAGATGTACTGTACTGTACTGTATCACTCAGAGGTAGATGTACTGTACTGTACTGTATACCTCAGAGGTAGATGTACTGTACTGTACTGTATACCTCAGAGGTAGATGTACTGTACTGTATCACTCAGAGGTAGATGTACTGTACTGTACTGTATCCCTCAGAGGTAGATGTACTGTACTGTATCACTCAGACGTAGATGTACTGTACTGTATCACTCAGAGGTAGATGTACTGTACTGTACTGTATCACTCAGAGGTAGATGTACTGTACTGTACTGTATCCCTCAGAGGTAGATGTACTGTACTGTATCCCTCAGAGGTAGATGTACTGTACTGTATCACTCAGAGGTAGATGTACTGTACTGTATCACTCAGAGGTAGATGTACTGTACTGTATCACTCAGAGGTAGATGTACTGTACTGTACTGTATATCTCAGAGGTAGATGTACTGTACTGTATCACTCAGAGGTAGATGTACTGTACTGTATCACTCAGAGGTAGATGTACTGTACTGTACTGTATCCCTCAGAGGTAGATGTACTGTACTGTACTGTATACCTCAGAGGTAGATGTACTGTACTGTACTGTATCCCTCAGAGGTAGATGTACTGTACTGTATCACTCAGAGGTAGATATACTGTACTGTACTGTATCACTCAGAGGTAGATGTACTGTACTGTATCACTCAGAGGTAGATGTACTGTACTGTATCCCTCAGAGGTAGATGTACTGTACTGTACTGTATCACTCAGAGGTAGATGTACTGTACTGTATCCCTCAGAGGTAGATATACTGTACTGTACTGTATCACTCAGAGGTAGATGTACTGTACTGTACTGTATCACTCAGAGGTAGATGTACTGTACTGTATCCCTCAGAGGTAGATGTACTGTACTGTATCACTCAGAGGTAGATGTACTGTACTGTACTGTATCACTCAGAGGTAGATGTACTGTACTGTACTGTATCACTCAGAGGTAGATGTACTGTACTGTACTGTATCACTCAGAGGTAGATGTACTGTACTGTACTGTATCCCTCAGAGGTAGATGTACTGTACTGTATCCCTCAGAGGTAGATGTACTGTACTGTATCACTCAGAGGTAGATGTACTGTACTGTACTGTATCACTCAGAGGTAGATGTACTGTACTGTACTGTATCACTCAGAGGTAGATGTACTGTACTGTACTGTATCACTCAGAGGTAGATGTACTGTACTGTACTGTATCACTCAGAGGTAGATGTACTGTACTGTATACCTCAGAGGTAGATGTACTGTACTGTATCACTCAGAGGTAGATGTACTGTACTGTATCACTCAGAGGTAGATGTACTGTACTGTACTGTATCACTCAGAGGTAGATGTACTGTACTGTACTGTATACCTCAGAGGTAGATGTACTGTACTGTATCACTCAGAGGTAGATGTACTGTACTGTATCACTCAGAGGTAGATTTACTGTACTGTACTGTATACCTCAGAGGTAGATGTACTGTACTGTACTGTATCACTCAGAGGTAGATGTACTGTACTGTATCACTCAGAGGTAGATGTACTGTACTGTATCACTCAGAGGTAGATGTACTGTACTGTATCACTCAGAGGTAGATGTACTGTACTGTATCACTCAGAGGTAGATGTACTGTACTGTACTGTATCACTCAGAGGTAGATGTACTGTACTGTATCACTCAGAGGTAGACGTACTGTACTGTATCACTCAGAGGTAGATGTACTGTACTGTACTGTATCACTCAGAGGTAGATGTACTGTACTGTATCACTCAGAGGTAGATGTACTGTACTGTATCACTCAGAGGTAGATGTACTGTACTGTATCACTCAGAGGTAGATGTACTGTACTGTATACCTCAGAGGTAGATGTACTGTACTGTACTGTATCACTCAGAGGTAGATGTACTGTACTGTATCACTCAGAGGTAGATGTACTGTACTGTATCACTCAGAGGTAGATGTACTGTACTGTATCACTCAGAGGTAGATATACTGTACTGTACTGTATACCTCAGAGGTAGATGTACTGTACTGTACTGTACTGTATCACTCAGAGGTAGATGTACTGTACTGTACTGTATCCCTCAGAGGTAGATGTACTGTACTGTATCACATTTAGAGGTAGATGTACTGTACTGTACTGTATCACTCAGAGGTAGATGTACTGTACTGTACTGTATCACAGAGGTAGATGTACTGTACTGTATCACTCAGAGGTAGATGTACTGAACTGTACTGTATACCTCAGAGGTAGATGTACTGTACTGTACTGTATCACTCAGAGGTAGATGTACTGTACTGTATCACTCAGAGGTAGATGTACTGTACTGTACTGTATCACTTAGAGGTAGATGTACTGTACTGTATCACTCAGAGGTAGATTTACTGTACTGTATACCTCAGAGGTAGATGTACTGTACTGTATCACTCAGAGGTAGATGTACTGTACTGTATCACTCAGAGGTAGATATACTGTACTGTACTGTATCACTCAGAGGTAGATGTACTGTACTGTACTGTATCACTCAGAGGTAGATGTACTGTACTGTATCACTCAGAGGTAGATGTACTGTACTGTACTGTATACCTCAGAGGTAGATGTACTGTACTGTACTGTATCCCTCAGAGGTAGATGTACTGTACTGTACTGTATCACTCAGAGGTAGATGTACTGTACTGTATCACTCAGAGGTAGATGTACTGTACTGTATCCCTCAGAGGTAGATGTACTGTACTGTATCACTCAGAGGTAGATGTACTGTACTGTACTGTATCCCTCAGAGGTAGATGTACTGTACTGTACTGTATCACTCAGAGGTAGATATACTGTACTGTATCCCTCAGAGGTAGATGTACTGTACTGTACTGTATCCCTCAGAGGTAGATGTACTGTACTGTACTGTATCACTCAGAGGTAGATATACTGTACTGTATCCCTCAGAGGTAGATGTACTGTACTGTATCACTCAGAGGTAGATGTACTGAACTGTACTGTATCACTCAGAGGTAGATGTACTGTACTGTACTGTATACCTCAGAGGTAGATGTACTGTACTGTACTCTATCCCTCAGAGGTAGATGTACTGTACTGTACTGTATCACTCAGAGGTAGATATACTGTACTGTACTGTATCACTCAGAGGTAGATGTACTGTACTGTATCACTCAGAGGTAGATGTACTGTACTGTACTGTATCACTCAGAGGTAGATGTACTGTACTGTATACCTCAGAGGTAGATGTACTGTACTGTACTGTATCCCTCAGAGGTAGATGTACTGTACTGTACTGTATCACTCAGAGGTAGATATACTGTACTGTATCCCTCAGAGGTAGATGTACTGTACTGTATCACTCAGAGGTAGATGTACTGTACTGTACTGTATCACTCAGAGGTAGATGTACTGTACTGTACTGTATCACTCAGAGGTAGATGTACTGTACTGTACTGTATACCTCAGAGGTAGATGTACTGTACTGTATCACTCAGAGGTAGATGTACTGTACTGTATCACTCAGAGGTAGATGTACTGTACTGTACTGTATACCTCAGAGGTAGATGTACTGTACTGTACTGTATCCCTCAGAGGTAGATGTACTGTACTGTATCACTCAGAGGTAGATGTACTGTACTGTATCAATCAGAGGTAGATGTACTGTACTGTATCACTCAGAGGTAGATGTACTGTACTGTATCCCTCAGAGGTAGATGTACTGTACTGTACTGTATCACTCAGAGGTAGATATACTGTACTGTATACCTCAGAGGTAGATGTACTGTACTGTATCACTCAGAGGTAGATGTACTGTACTGTATCACTCAGAGGTAGATGTAATGTACTGTATCCCTCAGAGGTAGATGTACTGTACTGTATCACTCAGAGGTAGATATACTGTACTGTATACCTCAGAGGTAGATGTACTGTACTGTACTGTATCACTCAGAGGTAGATGTACTGTACTGTATCACTCAGAGGTAGATGTACTGTACTGTAATGTATCACTCAGAGGTAGATATACTGTACTGTACTGTATCACTCAGAGGTAGATGTACTGTACTGTATCACTCAGAGGTAGATGTACTGTACTGTACTGTATCACTCAGAGGTAGATGTACTGTACTGTACTGTATCACTCAGAGGTAGATGTACTGTACTGTATCACTCAGAGGTAGATGTACTGTACTGTATCACTCAGAGGTAGATGTACTGTACTGTACTGTATCACTCAGAGGTAGATATACTGTACTGTATCACTCAGAGGTAGATGTACTGTACTGTATCACTCAGAGGTAGATGTACTGTACTGTACTGTATCCCTCAGAGGTAGATATACTGTACTGTACTGTATCACTCAGAGGTAGATGTACTGTACTGTACTGTATCACTCAGAGGTAGATGTACTGTACTGTATCCCTCAGAGGTAGATGTACTGTACTGTATCACTCAGAGGTAGATGTACTGTACTGTACTGTATCACTCAGAGGTAGATGTACTGTACTGTACTGTATCACTCAGAGGTAGATGTACTGTACTGTACTGTATCACTCAGAGGTAGATGTACTGTACTGTACTGTATCCCTCAGAGGTAGATGTACTGTACTGTATCCCTCAGAGGTAGATGTACTGTACTGTATCACTCAGAGGTAGATGTACTGTACTGTACTGTATCACTCAGAGGTAGATGTACTGTACTGTACTGTATCACTCAGAGGTAGATGTACTGTACTGTACTGTATCACTCAGAGGTAGATGTACTGTACTGTACTGTATCACTCAGAGGTAGATGTACTGTACTGTATACCTCAGAGGTAGATGTACTGTACTGTATCACTCAGAGGTAGATGTACTGTACTGTATCACTCAGAGGTAGATGTACTGTACTGTACTGTATCACTCAGAGGTAGATGTACTGTACTGTACTGTATACCTCAGAGGTAGATGTACTGTACTGTATCACTCAGAGGTAGATGTACTGTACTGTATCACTCAGAGGTAGATTTACTGTACTGTACTGTATACCTCAGAGGTAGATGTACTGTACTGTACTGTATCCCTCAGAGGTAGATGTACTGTACTGTATCACTCAGAGGTAGATGTACTGTACTGTATCAATCAGAGGTAGATGTACTGTGCTGTATCACTCAGAGGTAGATGTACTGTACTGTATCACTCAGAAGTAGATGTCCTGTACTGTACTGTATCACTCAGAGGTAGATGTACTGTACTGTATCACTCAGAGGTAGACGTACTGTACTGTATCACTCAGAGGTAGATGTACTGTACTGTACTGTATCACTCAGAGGTAGATGTACTGTACTGTATCACTCAGAGGTAGATGTACTGTACTGTATCACTCAGAGGTAGATGTACTGTACTGTATCACTCAGAGGTAGATATACTGTACTGTATACCTCAGAGGTAGATGTACTGTACTGTACTGTATCACTCAGAGGTAGATGTACTGTACTGTATCACTCAGAGGTAGATGTACTGTACTGTATCACTCAGAGGTAGATGTACTGTACTGTATCACTCAGAGGTAGATATACTGTACTGTACTGTATACCTCAGAGGTAGATGTACTGTACTGTATCACTCAGAGGTAGATGTACTGTACTGTATCACTCAGATGTAGATGTACTGTACTGTATCACTCAGAGGTAGATGTACTGTACTATATCACTCAGAGGTAGATGTACTGTACTGTATCACTCAGAGGTAGATATACTGTACTGTACTGTACTGTATCACTCAGAGGTAGATGTACTGTACTGTACTGTATCCCTCAGAGGTAGATGTACTGTACTGTATCACATTTAGAGGTAGATGTACTGTACTGTACTGTATCACTCAGAGGTAGATGTACTGTACTGTACTGTATCACAGAGGTAGATGTACTGTACTGTATCACTCAGAGGTAGATGTACTGAACTGTACTGTATACCTCAGAGGTAGATGTACTGTACTGTACTGTATCACTCAGAGGTAGATGTACTGTACTGTATCACTCAGAGGTAGATGTACTGTACTGTACTGTATCACTTAGAGGTAGATGTACTGTACTGTATCACTCAGAGGTAGATTTACTGTACTGTATACCTCAGAGGTAGATGTACTGTACTGTATCACTCAGAGGTAGATGTACTGTACTGTATCACTCAGAGGTAGATATACTGTACTGTACTGTATCACTCAGAGGTAGATGTACTGTACTGTACTGTATCACTCAGAGGTAGATGTACTGTACTGTATCACTCAGAGGTAGATGTACTGTACTGTACTGTATACCTCAGAGGTAGATGTACTGTACTGTACTGTATCCCTCAGAGGTAGATGTACTGTACTGTACTGTATCACTCAGAGGTAGATGTACTGTACTGTATCACTCAGAGGTAGATGTACTGTACTGTATCCCTCAGAGGTAGATGTACTGTACTGTATCACTCAGAGGTAGATGTACTGTACTGTACTGTATCCCTCAGAGGTAGATGTACTGTACTGTACTGTATCACTCAGAGGTAGATATACTGTACTGTATCCCTCAGAGGTAGATGTACTGTACTGTACTGTATCACTCAGAGGTAGATATACTGTACTGTACTGTATACCTCAGAGGTAGATGTACTGTACTGTACTGTACTGTATCACTCAGAGGTAGATGTACTGTACTGTACTGTATCCCTCAGAGGTAGATGTACTGTACTGTATCACATTTAGAGGTAGATGTACTGTACTGTACTGTATCACTCAGAGGTAGATGTACTGTACTGTACTGTATCACAGAGGTAGATGTACTGTACTGTATCACTCAGAGGTAGATGTACTGAACTGTACTGTATACCTCAGAGGTAGATGTACTGTACTGTACTGTATCACTCAGAGGTAGATGTACTGTACTGTATCACTCAGAGGTAGATGTACTGTACTGTACTGTATCACTTAGAGGTAGATGTACTGTACTGTATCACTCAGAGGTAGATTTACTGTACTGTATACCTCAGAGGTAGATGTACTGTACTGTATCACTCAGAGGTAGATGTACTGTACTGTATCACTCAGAGGTAGATATACTGTACTGTACTGTATCACTCAGAGGTAGATGTACTGTACTGTACTGTATCACTCAGAGGTAGATGTACTGTACTGTATCACTCAGAGGTAGATGTACTGTACTGTACTGTATACCTCAGAGGTAGATGTACTGTACTGTACTGTATCCCTCAGAGGTAGATGTACTGTACTGTACTGTATCACTCAGAGGTAGATGTACTGTACTGTATCACTCAGAGGTAGATGTACTGTACTGTATCCCTCAGAGGTAGATGTACTGTACTGTATCACTCAGAGGTAGATGTACTGTACTGTACTGTATCCCTCAGAGGTAGATGTACTGTACTGTACTGTATCACTCAGAGGTAGATATACTGTACTGTATCCCTCAGAGGTAGATGTACTGTACTGTACTGTATCCCTCAGAGGTAGATGTACTGTACTGTACTGTATCACTCAGAGGTAGATATACTGTACTGTATCCCTCAGAGGTAGATGTACTGTACTGTATCACTCAGAGGTAGATGTACTGAACTGTACTGTATCACTCAGAGGTAGATGTACTGTACTGTACTGTATACCTCAGAGGTAGATGTACTGTACTGTACTCTATCCCTCAGAGGTAGATGTACTGTACTGTACTGTATCACTCAGAGGTAGATATACTGTACTGTACTGTATCACTCAGAGGTAGATGTACTGTACTGTATCACTCAGAGGTAGATGTACTGTACTGTACTGTATCACTCAGAGGTAGATGTACTGTACTGTATACCTCAGAGGTAGATGTACTGTACTGTACTGTATCCCTCAGAGGTAGATGTACTGTACTGTACTGTATCACTCAGAGGTAGATATACTGTACTGTATCCCTCAGAGGTAGATGTACTGTACTGTATCACTCAGAGGTAGATGTACTGTACTGTACTGTATCACTCAGAGGTAGATGTACTGTACTGTACTGTATCACTCAGAGGTAGATGTACTGTACTGTACTGTATACCTCAGAGGTAGATGTACTGTACTGTATCACTCAGAGGTAGATGTACTGTACTGTATCACTCAGAGGTAGATGTACTGTACTGTACTGTATACCTCAGAGGTAGATGTACTGTACTGTACTGTATCCCTCAGAGGTAGATGTACTGTACTGTATCACTCAGAGGTAGATGTACTGTACTGTATCAATCAGAGGTAGATGTACTGTACTGTATCACTCAGAGGTAGATGTACTGTACTGTATCCCTCAGAGGTAGATGTACTGTACTGTACTGTATCACTCAGAGGTAGATATACTGTACTGTATACCTCAGAGGTAGATGTACTGTACTGTATCACTCAGAGGTAGATGTACTGTACTGTATCACTCAGAGGTAGATGTAATGTACTGTATCCCTCAGAGGTAGATGTACTGTACTGTATCACTCAGAGGTAGATATACTGTACTGTATACCTCAGAGGTAGATGTACTGTACTGTACTGTATCACTCAGAGGTAGATGTACTGTACTGTATCACTCAGAGGTAGATGTACTGTACTGTAATGTATCACTCAGAGGTAGATATACTGTACTGTACTGTATCACTCAGAGGTAGATGTACTGTACTGTATCACTCAGAGGTAGATGTACTGTACTGTACTGTATCACTCAGAGGTAGATGTACTGTACTGTACTGTATCACTCAGAGGTAGATGTACTGTACTGTATCACTCAGAGGTAGATGTACTGTACTGTATCACTCAGAGGTAGATGTACTGTACTGTACTGTATCACTCAGAGGTAGATATACTGTACTGTATCACTCAGAGGTAGATGTACTGTACTGTATCACTCAGAGGTAGATGTACTGTACTGTACTGTATCCCTCAGAGGTAGATATACTGTACTGTACTGTATCACTCAGAGGTAGATGTACTGTACTGTACTGTATCACTCAGAGGTAGATGTACTGTACTGTATCCCTCAGAGGTAGATGTACTGTACTGTATCACTCAGAGGTAGATGTACTGTACTGTACTGTATCACTCAGAGGTAGATGTACTGTACTGTACTGTATCACTCAGAGGTAGATGTACTGTACTGTACTGTATCACTCAGAGGTAGATGTACTGTACTGTACTGTATCCCTCAGAGGTAGATGTACTGTACTGTATCCCTCAGAGGTAGATGTACTGTACTGTATCACTCAGAGGTAGATGTACTGTACTGTACTGTATCACTCAGAGGTAGATGTACTGTACTGTACTGTATCACTCAGAGGTAGATGTACTGTACTGTACTGTATCACTCAGAGGTAGATGTACTGTACTGTACTGTATCACTCAGAGGTAGATGTACTGTACTGTATACCTCAGAGGTAGATGTACTGTACTGTATCACTCAGAGGTAGATGTACTGTACTGTATCACTCAGAGGTAGATGTACTGTACTGTACTGTATCACTCAGAGGTAGATGTACTGTACTGTACTGTATACCTCAGAGGTAGATGTACTGTACTGTATCACTCAGAGGTAGATGTACTGTACTGTATCACTCAGAGGTAGATTTACTGTACTGTACTGTATACCTCAGAGGTAGATGTACTGTACTGTACTGTATCCCTCAGAGGTAGATGTACTGTACTGTATCACTCAGAGGTAGATGTACTGTACTGTATCAATCAGAGGTAGATGTACTGTGCTGTATCACTCAGAGGTAGATGTACTGTACTGTATCACTCAGAAGTAGATGTCCTGTACTGTACTGTATCACTCAGAGGTAGATGTACTGTACTGTATCACTCAGAGGTAGACGTACTGTACTGTATCACTCAGAGGTAGATGTACTGTACTGTACTGTATCACTCAGAGGTAGATGTACTGTACTGTATCACTCAGAGGTAGATGTACTGTACTGTATCACTCAGAGGTAGATGTACTGTACTGTATCACTCAGAGGTAGATATACTGTACTGTATACCTCAGAGGTAGATGTACTGTACTGTACTGTATCACTCAGAGGTAGATGTACTGTACTGTATCACTCAGAGGTAGATGTACTGTACTGTATCACTCAGAGGTAGATGTACTGTACTGTATCACTCAGAGGTAGATATACTGTACTGTACTGTATACCTCAGAGGTAGATGTACTGTACTGTATCACTCAGAGGTAGATGTACTGTACTGTATCACTCAGATGTAGATGTACTGTACTGTATCACTCAGAGGTAGATGTACTGTACTATATCACTCAGAGGTAGATGTACTGTACTGTATCACTCAGAGGTAGATATACTGTACTGTACTGTACTGTATCACTCAGAGGTAGATGTACTGTACTGTACTGTATCCCTCAGAGGTAGATGTACTGTACTGTATCACATTTAGAGGTAGATGTACTGTACTGTACTGTATCACTCAGAGGTAGATGTACTGTACTGTACTGTATCACAGAGGTAGATGTACTGTACTGTATCACTCAGAGGTAGATGTACTGAACTGTACTGTATACCTCAGAGGTAGATGTACTGTACTGTACTGTATCACTCAGAGGTAGATGTACTGTACTGTATCACTCAGAGGTAGATGTACTGTACTGTACTGTATCACTTAGAGGTAGATGTACTGTACTGTATCACTCAGAGGTAGATTTACTGTACTGTATACCTCAGAGGTAGATGTACTGTACTGTATCACTCAGAGGTAGATGTACTGTACTGTATCACTCAGAGGTAGATATACTGTACTGTACTGTATCACTCAGAGGTAGATGTACTGTACTGTACTGTATCACTCAGAGGTAGATGTACTGTACTGTATCACTCAGAGGTAGATGTACTGTACTGTACTGTATACCTCAGAGGTAGATGTACTGTACTGTACTGTATCCCTCAGAGGTAGATGTACTGTACTGTACTGTATCACTCAGAGGTAGATGTACTGTACTGTATCACTCAGAGGTAGATGTACTGTACTGTATCCCTCAGAGGTAGATGTACTGTACTGTATCACTCAGAGGTAGATGTACTGTACTGTACTGTATCCCTCAGAGGTAGATGTACTGTACTGTACTGTATCACTCAGAGGTAGATATACTGTACTGTATCCCTCAGAGGTAGATGTACTGTACTGTACTGTATCCCTCAGAGGTAGATGTACTGTACTGTACTGTATCACTCAGAGGTAGATATACTGTACTGTATCCCTCAGAGGTAGATGTACTGTACTGTATCACTCAGAGGTAGATGTACTGAACTGTACTGTATCACTCAGAGGTAGATGTACTGTACTGTACTGTATACCTCAGAGGTAGATGTACTGTACTGTACTGTATCCCTCAGAGGTAGATGTACTGTACTGTACTGTATCACTCAGAGGTAGATATACTGTACTGTACTGTATCACTCAGAGGTAGATGTACTGTACTGTATCACTCAGAGGTAGATGTACTGTACTGTACTGTATCACTCAGAGGTAGATGTACTGTACTGTATACCTCAGAGGTAGATGTACTGTACTGTACTGTATCCCTCAGAGGTAGATGTACTGTACTGTACTGTATCACTCAGAGGTAGATATACTGTACTGTATCCCTCAGAGGTAGATGTACTTTACTGTATCACTCAGAGGTAGATGTACTGTACTGTACTGTATCACTCAGAGGTAGATGTACTGTACTGTACTGTATCACTCAGAGGTAGATGTACTGTACTGTACTGTATACCTCAGAGGTAGATGTACTGTACTGTATCACTCAGAGGTAGATGTACTGTACTGTATCACTCAGAGGTAGATGTACTGTACTGTACTGTATACCTCAGAGGTAGATGTACTGTACTGTACTGTATCCCTCAGAGGTAGATGTACTGTACTGTATCACTCAGAGGTAGATGTACTGTACTGTATCAATCAGAGGTAGATGTACTGTACTGTATCACTCAGAGGTAGATGTACTGTACTGTATCCCTCAGAGGTAGATGTACTGTACTGTACTGTATCACTCAGAGGTAGATATACTGTACTGTATACCTCAGAGGTAGATGTACTGTACTGTATCACTCAGAGGTAGATGTACTGTACTGTATCACTCAGAGGTAGATGTAATGTACTGTATCCCTCAGAGGTAGATGTACTGTACTGTATCACTCAGAGGTAGATATACTGTACTGTATACCTCAGAGGTAGATGTACTGTACTGTACTGTATCACTCAGAGGTAGATGTACTGTACTGTATCACTCAGAGGTAGATGTACTGTACTGTACTGTATCACAGAGGTAGATGTACTGTACTGTACTGTATCACTCAGAGGTAGATGTACTGTACTGTACTGTATCACAGAGGTAGATGTACTGTACTGTATCACTCAGAGGTAGATGTACTGAACTGTACTGTATACCTCAGAGGTAGATGTACTGTACTGTACTGTATCACTCAGAGGTAGATGTACTGTACTGTATCACTCAGAGGTAGATGTACTGTACTGTACTGTATCACTTAGAGGTAGATGTACTGTACTGTATCACTCAGAGGTAGATTTACTGTACTGTATACCTCAGAGGTAGATGTACTGTACTGTATCACTCAGAGGTAGATGTACTGTACTGTATCACTCAGAGGTAGATATACTGTACTGTACTGTATCACTCAGAGGTAGATGTACTGTACTGTACTGTATCACTCAGAGGTAGATGTACTGTACTGTATCACTCAGAGGTAGATGTACTGTACTGTACTGTATACCTCAGAGGTAGATGTACTGTACTGTACTGTATCCCTCAGAGGTAGATGTACTGTACTGTACTGTATCACTCAGAGGTAGATGTACTGTACTGTATCACTCAGAGGTAGATGTACTGTACTGTATCCCTCAGAGGTAGATGTACTGTACTGTATCACTCAGAGGTAGATGTACTGTACTGTACTGTATCCCTCAGAGGTAGATGTACTGTACTGTACTGTATCACTCAGAGGTAGATATACTGTACTGTATCCCTCAGAGGTAGATGTACTGTACTGTACTGTATCCCTCAGAGGTAGATGTACTGTACTGTACTGTATCACTCAGAGGTAGATATACTGTACTGTATCCCTCAGAGGTAGATGTACTGTACTGTATCACTCAGAGGTAGATGTACTGAACTGTACTGTATCACTCAGAGGTAGATGTACTGTACTGTACTGTATACCTCAGAGGTAGATGTACTGTACTGTACTGTATCCCTCAGAGGTAGATGTACTGTACTGTACTGTATCACTCAGAGGTAGATATACTGTACTGTACTGTATCACTCAGAGGTAGATGTACTGTACTGTATCACTCAGAGGTAGATGTACTGTACTGTACTGTATCACTCAGAGGTAGATGTACTGTACTGTATACCTCAGAGGTAGATGTACTGTACTGTACTGTATCCCTCAGAGGTAGATGTACTGTACTGTACTGTATCACTCAGAGGTAGATATACTGTACTGTATCCCTCAGAGGTAGATGTACTTTACTGTATCACTCAGAGGTAGATGTACTGTACTGTACTGTATCACTCAGAGGTAGATGTACTGTACTGTACTGTATCACTCAGAGGTAGATGTACTGTACTGTACTGTATACCTCAGAGGTAGATGTACTGTACTGTATCACTCAGAGGTAGATGTACTGTACTGTATCCCTCAGAGGTAGATGTACTGTACTGTACTGTATCACTCAGAGGTAGATATACTGTACTGTATACCTCAGAGGTAGATGTACTGTACTGTATCACTCAGAGGTAGATGTACTGTACTGTACTGTATCACTCAGAGGTAGATGTACTGTACTGTACTGTATCACAGAGGTAGATGTACTGTACTGTATCACTCAGAGGTAGATGTACTGTACTGTATCACTCAGAGGTAGATGTACTGAACTGTACTGTATACCTCAGAGGTAGATGTACTGTACTGTACTGTATCACTCAGAGGTAGATGTACTGTACTGTACTGTATCACTCAGAGGTAGATGTACTGTACTGTACTGTATCCCTCAGAGGTAGATGTACTGTACTGTATCACTCAGAGGTAGATGTACTGTACTGTATCACTCAGAGGTAGATGTACTGTACTGTACTGTATCACTCAGAGGTAGATGTACTGTACTGTACTGTATCACTCAGAGGTAGATGTACTGTACTGTATCACAGAGGTAGATGTACTGTACTGTATCACTCAGAGGTAGATGTACTGAACTGTACTGTATACCTCAGAGGTAGATGTACTGTACTGTATCACTCAGAGGTAGATGTACTGTACTGTACTGTATCACTCAGAGGTAGATGTACTGTACTGTACTGTATCACTCAGAGGTAGATGTACTGTACTGTATCACTCAGAGGTAGATGTACTGTACTGTACTGTATCACTCAGAGGTAGATGTACTGTACTGTATCACTCAGAGGTAGATTTACTTTACTGTATACCTCAGAGGTAGATGTACTGTACTGTACTGTATACCTCAGAGGTAGATGTACTGTACTGTATCACTCAGAGGTAGATGTACTGTACTGTACTGTATACCTCAGAGGTAGATGTACTGTACTGTATCACTCAGAGGTAGATGTACTGTACTGTATCACTCAGAGGTAGATGTACTGTACTGTATCACTCAGAGGTAGATGTACTGTACTGTACTGTATCACTCAGAGGTAGATGTACTGTACTGTATCACTCAGAGGTAGATGTACTGTACTGTACTGTATACCTCAGAGGTAGATGCACAGCTGTCAACATGAAATCATTTGCATCTCCAGAGGATTATTAAAGTTGCAAAACCGATAAAGATAGACAAATGGCTAATTTGGTTATAGAGGTAAAGCCAAGGAGTTAATGGGGGTAACACATGAATGAATGGTTAAACACCATTAAGTCTGACATGGCATTGCCTTAATTAACCCCTATGCTCTCAGGCTAAACTGGGTGCCTTAGGGGGTGGGAGGAGCTGGGGAATACTTGATTGGGCACGGTTCTACTATTGGATGCTGTGAAGCTTCACTCAGATTGAGACATGATTTTGCCGGGTGGGCTGGGCTGGGCCGGCTGGGCAGGACTGGGCAGGGCTGGGCTGGGCAGGGCTGGGCTGGGCTGGGCGAGCGAGTTAAGAAACTACACAATGGTGCAGGTTCAGATTTACTCGACACACTTTGAGAATCCCAGACCTCCTGTCTGCTCGCTGGCCTCTCTGTGGGCTGACATGACCCCATGACCCCCCACCACCACCCCTATTCCACACTATGCTTCACACTGCCCTTCCTCAGCCCGTTAGCATTAGCGCTAGCGACCGGACAGGCCAGCAAATATCTTGGAATTTTAATTGATGATGGCTTCTCTTTTAAATTGCATATTCAACAACTTACAAAATAATTTAAGATGAAGCTGAAGTTGGGATTTTATTTTAGGAATAAGGCCTGTTTTTCCTTTGAAGCCAGAAGGAGGCTAGTATCAGCCTCATTTATGCCTTTACTAGACTATGGGGATATTTTATATATGAATGCTTCCGCTCAGTGTTTGAGATCAATAGACACCCTTTACCATGGCACTTTGAGATTTATTTTAAACTGCAAACCCTTACGCACCACTGCACTTTGTATACCGGGGTTGGCTGGCCTTCTCTAGTCACTCGTAGGCTCAGTCACTGGTATACCAGGGTTGGCTGGCCTTCTCTAGTCACTCGTAGGCTCAGTCACTGGTATATTTCTATTTACAAAGCCATTTTGGGTTTACTACCATTTTATTTGGGCATTTTTATTGTTCAGAAATGTGGTGGGTACTCTCTTCGTTCGCTGTACTTTATCCTGCTAACTGTTCCAAATGTCCGAACTGAATTTGGCAAAAGGGCTTTTATGTACTCTGCGCCATCGTCTTGGAACACCTTACAAAATACTTTTAAACTGGAAGAACTTGTCCAGATTAGTGTTTTTAAATCACAGATGAAGGATTTTGAGACTGTATGATTTTTTTATACTCTGTGAATTCTATCGTTTTTACTATATTACTTGGTAGTTTTTCATGTTGTCTGTCTGTAATGTAATAGTTAGTGTAATGACTTGGTGCTGCCTATCTTGGCCAGGATGCTCTTGAAAAAGAGATTTCAAATCTCAATGAGCCCTTCCTGGTTAAATAAAGGTTAAATAAAAAAAATAGGGGTTAAATATTTGGACGGACTGAAGCTGTGGCTGTCTAGGGAGGAGAAGAGAGAGGAGAATGGGTATATAGGATGTTGTCTGGCACACTCAGGGGTGTTTCCTGGCTGTGGGACTCCAGAACAGTCTGTGGAAGAAGCCTTCCTCAGATGACAACAGGCCCAGAGTGTGTTTTTATCAGCACAGCTAGCCTAGCTCACCATATGGCCCACTAAGTTCCACCAAGGGCACAGTGAAACACAAACCTGCGCCAACTGTTCCTGCGACTGTGAGCCACATGGAGCCACATCTGGCCCTCTCCCATCTAGGTGTTTCAACAGATTCATATCAGAGCTCAGGCCTATGACTTTATTTTCACACATACCTTATAATGGTCCAATGGGAGGGGTAAGATTGGGCCGTGCTCTTTATGGTTCTCCTCAGATCTACTTCAATCCTCGGTTTTTCTTCCTGATGGGCTGATGTCTTTTCTTCCACAGACCAGGCCTTCTTTATTAGGAGTTCTCTCATTGGAGATTTGACATGTCTTCTTTATTAGGAGTTCTCTCATTGGAGATTTGACATGTCTTCTTTATTGGGAGTTCTCTCATTGGAGATATAACAATGATTTGAAGTTTTGTAAAAAGTCAACAGGATCAGAGAGTCTGATAAATGACTCACTACTGTAGTATCTCTGGATAAGAGAGTCTGCTAAATGACTCACTACTGTAGTATCTCTGGATAAGAGAGTCTGCTAAATGACTCCCTACTGTAGTGGTTCTGGATCAGAGTCTGCTAATTGACTCACTACTGTAGTGTTTCTGGATAAGAGAGTCTGTTAAATGACTCACTACTGTAGTATCTATGGATAAGAGAGTCTGCTAAATGAATCACTACTGTAGTATCTCTGGATAAGAGAGTCTGCTAATTGACTCACTACTGTAGTATCTCTGGATAAGAGAGTCTGCTAAATGACTCACTACTGTAGTGTCTCTGGATAAGAGAGTCTGCTAAATGAATCACTACTGTAGTATCTCTGGATAAGAGAGTCTGCTAAATGACTCACTACTAGTGGTTCTGGATCAGAGAGTCTGCTAAATGACTCACTACTAGTGGTTCTGGATCAGAGAGTCTGCTAAATGACTCACTACTAGTGGTTCTGGATAAGAGAGTCTGCTAAATGACTCCCTACTGTAGTGGCTCTGGATAAGAGAGTCTGCTAAATGACTCACTACTGTAGTATCTCTGGATAAGAGAGTCTGCTAAATGACTCACTACTGTAGTGTCTCTGGATAAGAGAGTCTGCTAAATGAATCACTACTGTAGTATCTCTGGATAAGAGAGTCTGCTAAATGACTCACTACTAGTGGTTCTGGATCAGAGAGTCTGCTAAATGACTCACTACTAGTGGTTCTGGATCAGAGAGTCTGCTAAATGACTCACTACTAGTGGTTCTGGATAAGAGAGTCTGCTAAATGACTCCCTACTGTAGTGGCTCTGGATAAGAGAGTCTGTTAAATGACTCACCTGTAAATGTAGTTCAGCAGTTGCATATGTTCTGGTCTCTATTGTCTGACGGGATAAGGGCAGGGCCATGAGAGAAAGGTGGACTACACCTGGCATTGATGTCTCTTCATCAAACCTTCCCCTGAACTGTCTTTTTGACCAACCTTATAAAACCAGGAATCCTGTCATGTGGAACGCGTGGAGAGTGATTTTGGCCCAAGGTCAGTCACATATGAATATATTCCAACCCAAACTCCAGAGGCACAGATGTAGGTGCTTAAACGTCGACGTTACAACGTTCTGTATGTAGATGGGACCACAGAGCAAAGTGGAACCATATCCAGGGATAGTGAATAGACGTTACAACGTTACGTAAAATATATTTGAAATTCAGATCTTTCATGAGCTCATTTGGGGCGGCAGGTAGCCTAGTGGTTAGAGTGTAGAGGTGGCAGGTAGCCTAGTGGTTAGAGTGTAGAGGTGGCAGGTAGCCTAGTGGTTAGAGTGTAGAGGTGACAGGTAGCCTAGTGGTTAGAGTGTAGAGGTGACAGGTAGCCTAGTGATTAGAGTGTAGAGGTGGCAGGTAGCCTAGTGGTTAGAGTGTAGAGGTGACAGGTAGCCTAGTGGTTAGAGTGTAGAGGTGGCAGGTAGCCTAGTGGTTAGAGTGTAGAGGTGACAGGTAGCCTAGTGGTTAGAGTGTAGAGGTGACAGGTAGCCTAGTGGTTAGAGTGTAGAGGTGGCAGGTATCCTAGTGGTTAGAGTGTAGAGGTGACAGGTAGCCTAGTGGTTAGAGTGTAGAGGTGGCAGGTAGCCTAGTGGTTAGAGTGTAGAGGTGGCAGGTAGCCTAGTGGTTAGAGTGTAGAGGTGGCAGGTAGCCTAGGGGTTAGAGTGTAGAGGTGGCAGGTAGTCTAGTGGTTAGAGTGTAGAGGTGGCAGGTAGACTAGTGGTTAGAGTGTAGAGGTGGCAGGTAGCCTAGTGGTTAGAGTGTAGAGGTGGCAGGTAGACTAGTGGTTAGAGTGTAGAGGTGGTAGGTAGCCTAGTGGTTAGAGTGTAGAGGTGGCAGGTAGTCTAGTGGTTAGAGTGTAGAGGTGGCAGGTAGCCTAGTGGTTAGAGTGTAGAGGTGGCAGGTAGACTAGTGGTTAGAGTGTAGAGGTGGCAGGTAGCCTAGTGGTTAGAGTGTAGAGGTGGCAGGTAGCCTAGGGGTTAGAGTGTAGAGGTGGCAGGTAGTCTAGTGGTTAGAGTGTAGAGGTGGCAGGTAGACTAGTGGTTAGAGTGTAGGGGTGGCAGGTAGCCTAGGGGTTAGAGTGTAGAGGTGGCAGGTAGCCTAAGGGTTATAGTGTAGAGGTGGCAGGTAGCCTAGTGGTTAGAGTGTAGAGGTGGCAGGTAGCCTAAGGGTTATAGTGTAGAGGTGGCAGGTAGCCTAGGGGTTAGAGTGTAGAGGTGGCAGGTAGTCTAGTGGTTAGAGTGTAGAGGTGGCAGGTAGCCTAGTGGTTAGAGTGTAGAGGTGGCAGGTAGCCTAGGGGTTAGAGTGTAGAGGTGGCAGGTAGCCTAGTGGTTAGAGTGTAGAGGTGGCAGGTAGCCTAGGGGTTAGAGCGTTGGGCCAGTAAACGAAAGGTTGCTAGATTGAATCTCTGAGCTGACAAGGTAAAAATCTGTCATTCTGCCCCTGAACAAGGCAGTTAACACACTGTTCCCCAGTAGGCCGTCATTGAAAGTAAGAATTTGTTCTTAACTAACTTGCCTAGTTAAATAAAGGTTAAATTTTTTTTGAATGGCATTGAAAACCCAGTGTTTCCGAAAAAGCTTTGTGGTGATGGTAATAGTCACTAGTGTGTCTGAATGACTGTCTCAATGATGACATGTCTTCACAAGCTAACCACAGACCTTGACTTCCCTTAACGTTATATTCACGGTGTCATTCACCCCCCAAAAAAATCTCTGTAAATTTGAGACTTTTGCATTTTTCAAACATCTGAAACAGCTTTTTCCAGCAAACTAGAACCATTATCATTGTGCTTAAATCTATGTAAAAAAATAAATAATGGATATTTTGTATTTATTTGTACAGTTGCAAGATAAAGTATGTGAACCCTTTGGAATTATCTGGATTTCTGCATAAATTGGTCATAAAATTAGATCTGATCTTCACAACAACGGACAAACACAGTCTGCTTAAAACATTAACACACAAATTGTTGTATTTTTCTTGTCTATATTGAAGACATAATTTAAACATTCACAGTGTAGGTTTGGAAAACGTATGTGAACCATTAGGCTAATGACTTCTCCAGAAGATAATTAGAGTCAGGAGTCAGCTACCTGGAGTACAATCATTGAGATGAGATTGGAGATTTTGGTTAGAGCTGGCCTGCCCTATAAAAAACACTCACAAAATTTGAGTTTTCTATTCACAAGAAGCATTGCCTGATATGAACCATGCCTCGAACAGAAGAGATGTCAGAAGAGCCAAGATTAAGAATTGTTGACTTGCATAAAGCTGGAAAGGGTTACAAAAGTATCTCTGAAAGTCTTGATGTTCAATAGTCCACGGTAAGACAAATTGTCTAAGTTCAGTACTGTTGCTACTCTCCCTAGGAGTGGCCATCCTGCAAAGATGACTGCAAGAGCACAGTGCAGAATGCTCCATGAGGTTAAGAAGAATCCTAGAGTGTCAGCTAAAGACTTAAAGAAATCTCTGGAACATGCTAACATCTCTGTTGACGAGTCTACAATACGTAAAACACTAAACAAGAATGGTTTTCATGGGAGGACACCAAGGAAGAAGCCACTGCTGTCCAAAAAACCATTGATGCACATCTGAAGTTCGCAAAAGAGCATCTGGATGTTCCATAGCGCTACTGGCAAAATATTCTGTGGACAGATGAAACTAAAGTTGAGTTGTTTGAAAGGAAGGAACACACAACACTATGTGTGGAGAAAAAAAGGCACAGCACACCAACATCAAAACCTCATCCCAACTGTAAAGTATGGTGGAGGGAGCATCATGGTTTGGAGCTGCTTTTCTACTTCAGGACCTGGACAGCATGCTATCATCGATGGGAAAATTAATTCAAGTTTATCAAGACATTTTGCAGGAGAATGTAAGGCTATCTGTCCGCCAATTGAAGCTCATCAGAAGTTTGGTGATGCGTCAGGACAACGACCCAAAACACAGAAGTAAATCAACAACAGAATGGCTTCAACAGAAGAAAATCCGCCTTCTGGAGTGGTCCAGTCAGAGTCCTGACCTCAATCCGATTGAGATGCTGTGGCATGACCTCAAGAGCGGTTCACATCAGACATCCCAAGAATATTGCTGAACTGAAACAATTTTGTAAAGCGGAATGGTACAAAATTCCTCCTGACCGTTGTGCTGGTCTGATCCCAACTACAGAAAATGGTTGGTTGAGGTTATTGGTTGCCAAAGGAGGGTCAACCAGTTAATAAATCCAAGGGTTCACATACTTTTTCCACCCTGCACTGTGAATGGTAACACGGTGTGTTCAATAAAGACATGAACAATTATAATTGTTTGTGTGTTATTAGTTGAAGCAGACTGTGTTTGTCTGTTGTTGTGACTTAAATGAAGATCAGATCAAATTTTATTACCAATTTATGCAGAAGTCACTATATATTTTTCTGCATATCTAAGCAGACCTCTTGAGCTGTCTGTATCCTCCTGACTGGTGGTTCTTTTACTTTTTAAAGAAACTAAATATGTTTCTCTGAATCTCTGCTAAAATCTAGATCAAGGATTGGAAGGAATGTGAGTCTTAATCAGTACATTTAGTAATTGCTTGCTTTTCTAAAGTCTACCAACCTTGCCAGCAGGCATGCCAGCTAACCTATCTACTCTAACTTGATAGCCTGAAATGGCTTCTTGGTAGATAGTTATGACGTTGGTAGATTGGGAACCTATCTGGGCTAGCTAAAGCCAACTTCAAAAAATGTGTAAGTGGCTAGTAGAAAGAGAAAAAAACAACAACACCCCCCCCCCCCCAAAAAAAATCAGTATTTTTTTAACAGGACAAATCTGAGGGTAGGGGGGTGCCACTGTTTCTAGATTTTATTTTATTTTATTTCACCTTTATTTAACCAGGTGGGCTAGTTGAGAACAAGTTCTCATTTGTAACTGGAAGAACTCAACAGAGAACTGGAAGGAAAGGCAGCCAAATGAGGTTTTGGCTTTAGGGATGATCAGTGAGATAGACCTGCTGGAGCGCGTGCTACGGGTGGGTGTAGCCATCGTGACCAGTGAACTGAGATAAGGCGGCACTTTACCTAGCATAGCCTTGTAGATGACCTGGAGCCAGTGGGTCTGACGACGAACATGTAGCGAGGGCCAGCCGACTAGGGCATACAGGTCGCAGTGGTGGGTCGTATAAGGTGCTTTAGTAACAAAACGGATGGCACTGTGATAAACTGCAGCCAGTTTGCTGAGTAGAGTATTGGAAGCTATTTTGTAGATGACATCGCCGAAGTCGAGGATCGGTAGGATAGTCAGTTTTACTAGGGTAAGTTTGGCGGCGTGAGTGAGTGAAGGAGGCTTTGTTGCGAAATAGAAAGCCGACTCTAGATTTTGGATTGGAGATGTTTGATATGAGTCTGGAAGGAGAGTTTGCAGTCTAGCCAGACACCTAGGTACTTATAGATGTCCACATATTCTAGGTCGGAACCGTCCAGGGTGGTGATGCTAGTCGGGCGTGCGGGTGCAGGTAGCGAACGGGTGAAAAGCATGCATTTGGTTTTACTAGCGTTTAAGAGCAGTTGGAGGCCACGGAAGGAGTGTTATATGGCATTGAAGCTCGTTTAGAGGTTAGATAGCACAGTGTCCAAGGAAGGGCCAGAAGTATACAGAATGGTGTCGTCTGCGTAGAGGTGGATCAGGGAATCGCCCGCAGCAAGAGCAACATCATTGATATATACAGAGAAAAGAGTCGGCCCGAGAATTGAACAATGTGGTACCCCCATAGAGACTGCCAGAGGACCGGACAACATGCCCTCCGATTTGACACACTGAACTCTGTCTGCAAAGTAGTTGGTGAACCAGAGAAGGCAGTCATTAGAAAAACCGAGGCTACTGAGTCTGCCGATAAGAATATGGTGATTGACAGAGTCGAAAGCCTTGGCCAGGTCGATGAAGACGGCTGCACAGTACTGTCTTTTATCGATGGCGGTTATGGAACCGTCCGCTTGAAATTTTCCTGTGATATGTCATCCGAGTTCCCTCCATCGCTGATGGCAGTTTTTCGCCCGCCAGCAGGGGAATTGGCCATCTGACAATTCTGGCAAATGCCAGATGGGACTGACGTGGGCTGGGACTTGCGTGGACTTGTCAAAATTGACTCTCAAAAATAATTGTTTTCATTTAGAAAATAAATAACTAAAAAGTGACATGGCTGGCGGCCCATGGGCCTGTTAATATCCTTTACATATTTTTTTATACTAATCTATAATGATTCCTGTTATACTAATCTATAATGAACCTTTGGCTGATCAGTGGGAAGGACAGGCCTCCCTATCAGGATGGGCCGGCCAGGTTTTCTGAAAGACTGAGCTGAGCTCATGCAAACTCATATTCAAAGTCAAACGTGACATCAGCAAAGAGACTTGCTCTGACTCTGTCATCATTTATACAGCCAAGATGTAGGCTGGTGTGGATAAAAAAGCCAGGGCTTAATTCTTGTCCCAGTCCGCCCCTGTCGCCCGCTACAGTGGAAAATCAGCACATCAAGAAAAAGAAACAGCAGGTATTTTCCATTTGAAATGTAAAGCATGTAAACTTGGCACTTAGAAAATGTTTTGATTGCGGGCTACTGATGTGACCAGTTTGAGGTTAAAACGTTCCATTAGCTCCTTGCACGCTATCCCCATGCCCCTCGTTCTCCTCCCCTTGTGTCCACCCTCCCTTCTCCTCCTTCCTCTCGCCGTCCTGTTCCCCGTCTGTCACATGAGATAAAGCAGTTGCAGCATTGCTGGGTGCTGGATATTGTTGCCTGGGTGCTGGATTTCTCCATTCCCTTCTATTGGGCAGTTCAAATGGTGAGAAATGTCTCAGTCCTGGAGCAAAAATGTTGTGCTATCAAGGAACACGAGTACAGAACATCAATAAGCTGCTGCCAAACATTTTAAACCTGCATCAAGAAATTTAGTCTATCATAGTTCATGTGGGATTCTGTGACATTATGAAGGGCAGCTCAGAACAGCTGAAGATGGATTTTAAAGAACTGATTGGGTCACTGCTTGACACCAACAAACACCCCATAATATCTGGCTCTCTGACCTCCCTAAATTGTGGCACTGAACGTTTCAGCAGACTTGTAGCCCTCCATAACCGGCTACGAGACAATGGCAGCTATGTGGGTGAACATTTATTGACAATTTTGATACCTTCTGGAAACAAAGCTTGTTTTATAAGGAGGATGGGATCCACCCAAATCATTTGGGTTCTTGGATCCATTCACAGCACTGAGGCTGCGTTGAGACAGTGACTTATCAATGACCCAAGCCCAGTTCATTTAATCCCTACCATTGTGTCGCTGAGTTGTCATAATGCTTCAGCAATGTACATTATCCCAGAGGGTGTTGGGAGACACAATGTAAGTAATCTAATTTATGTCCCTCTTACTTCCCTGAATACCTCTGTTGATCCTACAGCTACTGTATGCAGTAATCATGCGTCTATGAACCAGAGTTATACTGTTAGCACTGAAGCGGTGTGCCCTAGTAGGAAGTCCACTGTGTGCAGCTCACCCTGCACTAACATATATAACATGAGCATATCTACCTCTGCTAAGCTTCCCAGTAAAGCAATAAAAACAATCAAGCATCCCAGAAAAGTGCTAAAAATAGGCCACATTAACATATGTAGCTTAAGAAATAAAGGTTCGTTCAATCAATAATTTGCTAGTAACAGAACAGACATTCATATTCTGACAATCTCTGAAATTCACCTTTGATGATACAGTGGTAGCAATACATGGAAATGAAATCTACAGAAAAGACAGAAATGCCAAAGGGGGAGGTGTTGCCGTTTAAATTCAGAACCTGTCACACGAGTTGACGCTGGCGAGACAAAAGCAATACAATGCAGCAGCGGAGAACAGATCTGGGGGAACTGACAATTATAGGGGAGGAAATGAACAGGTGATAAGTGAGTCCAGGTGAGTCCAATAACGCTGATGCGCATGACGAGGGAAGACAGGTGTGCGTGATGGATAGGAGGGTGTGATGCAGGGTAACCTGGCGCCCCCAAGTGCCAGGCGGAGGGAAGAGCGGGAGCAGACGTGGAGGGAAGCTGAAGTCAGTCCGGTACCCAAGAATAGTAAAGCCTCCTTTACTGGCTCAAATAGCCGACCAATCAGCCTGTTACCAACATTTGGTAAACTTTTGGAATACATTGTGTTTGACCAGTTACAATGCCATTTGTAACTGGTCAATGCTGTTACAATGCTATTTTACAGTAAACAAATTGACAACAGATGACATTCAGCACGCTTATAGGAAAGGACATTCAACAAGCACAGCACTTACACAAATGACTGATGATTGGCTGAGAGAAATTGACAATGAAAAGATTGTGGGAACTGTTTTGTTAGTGTAACTTTTGACATCATCGATTACAGTCTGCTGATGGAAAAACGTATATGTTATGCCTTTACACCCCTTGTTATATTGTGGATAAAGAGTTACCTTTCTAACAGAACACAAAGAGTGTTCTTTAATGGAAGCCTCTCCAACATAATCCAGGTAGAATCAGGAATTCCCCAGGGCAGCTGTCTAGGCCCCTTACTTTTTCCAATCTTTACAAATGACATGCCACAGGCCTTGAGTAAAGCCAGTGTGTCTATGTATGAGGATGACTCAACACTATGCACGTCAGCTACTACAGCGACTGAAATGACTGCAACACTTAACAAAGAGTTGCAGTTTTTTTCAGAATGAGTGGCAAAGAATAAGTTAGTCCTAAATATTTAAAAAACTAAAAGCATTTTATTTGGGACAAATCATTCACTAAACTATAAACCACAACCCAATCGTGTAATAAATAATGTGGAAATTGAGCAAGTTGAGGAGACTAAATTGCTTGGAGTAACCCTGAATTCTAAACTATCATGGTCAAAACGAGATGGGGAGAAGTCTGTCCATAATAAAACACTACTGTACCTTCTTAACAACACTATCAACAAGGCAGGTCCTACAGACTCTAGTTTTGTCGCACCTGGACTACTGTTCAGTCGCGTGGTCAGGTGCCACAAAGAGGAACCTCTGAAAATTACAATATGCTCAGAACAGGGTAGCACAGCTGGCCCTTAAATATACACAGAGTGCTAATATTAATAATATGCATGTAAATCTCTCATGGCTCAAATTGGAGGAGAGAATGACTTCATCACTACTTGTTTTTGTAAGAGGTGTTGACATGTTGAAAGCACCGAGCTGTCTGTTTAAACTACTAGCACACAGCTCAGACACCCATCCATACCCCACAAGGCATGCCACCAGAGGTCTATTCACAATCCCCAAGTCCAGAACAGATTATGGGAGGCGCACAGTGTACTACATAGAGCCATGATACATGGAACTCTATTTCACATCAGGTAACTGATGCAGCAGTAGAATCAGAAAATGCACCTCATGGAACAGCGGGTACTGTGAAGAGACACACACACAGGCACAGACACACACACGATAAGACACGCACTCTACACACACGTACACATGGATGTTGTAAATATGCGGTGGTGGAGTGGTGGCCTGAGGGAACACACTGAATGTGTTGGGTAAGGTGGTATGAAATGTCATGTCATGTAGTATTTTAAATTGTATGTAACTGTCTTATGTTTCTGGACCCCAGGAAGTGTACCTGCTGCCTTGGCAGGAACTAATGGGGATCCCTAATAAATATAAATACAAATATGGTTGCCTGGGTGTCTGGATATGGTTGTCTGGATATGGTTGCCTGGGTGTCTGGATATGGTTGCCTGGGTGTCTGGATATAGTTGCCTGGGTGTCTGGATATAGTTGCCTGGGTGTCTGGATATAGTTGCCTGGGTGCTGGATATGGTTGCCTGGGTGTCTGGATATGGTTGCCTGGGTGTCTGGATATAGTTGCCTGGGTGTCTGGATATGGTTGCCTGGGTGTCTGGATATGGTTGCCTGGGTGTCTGGATATAGTTGCCTGGGTGTTTGGATATGGTTGCCTGGGTGTCTGGATATGGTTGCCTGGGTGTCTGGATATGGTTGCCTGGGTGCTGGATATGGTTGCCTGGGTGCCTGGGTGTCTGGATATGGTTGCCTGGGTGTCTGGATATGGTTGCCTGGGTGTTTGGATATAGTTGCCTGGGTGTCTGGATATAGTTGCCTGGGTGTCTGGATATGGTTGCCTGGGTGCTGGATATGGTTGCCTGGGTGCCTGGGTGTCTGGATATGGTTGCCTGGGTGCCTGGGTGTCTGGATATGGTTGCCTGGGTGTCTGGATATGGTTGCCTGGGTGCCTGGGTGTCTGGATATGGTTGCCTGGGTGTCTGGATATGGTTGCCCGGGTGTCTGGATATAGTTGCCTGGGTGTCTGGATATGGTTGCCCGGGTGTCTGGATATAGTTGCCTGAGTGTCTGGATATAGTTGCCTGGGTGTCTGGATATAGTTGCCTGGGTGTCTGGATATGGTTGCCTGGGTGTCTGGATATAGTTGCCTGGGTGTCTGGATATGGTTGCCTGGGTGTCTGGATATGGTTGCCTGGGTGTCTGGATATAGTTGCCTGGGTGCTGGATATGGTTGCCTGGGTGTCTGGATATGGTTGCCTGGATGTCTGGATATGGTTGCCTGGGTGTTTGGATATAGTTGCTTGGGTGTCTGGATATGGTTGCCTGGGTGCTGGATATGGTTGCCTGGGTGTTTGGATATAGTTGCTTGGGTGTCTGGATATGGTTGCCTGGGTGCTGGATATGGTTGCCTGGGTGCCTGGGTGTCTGGATATGGTTGCCTGGGTGCCTGGGTGTCTGGATATGGTTGCCTGGGTGTCTGGATATGGTTGCCTGGGTGCCTGGGTGTCTGGATATGGTTGCCTGGGTGCCTGGGTGTCTGGATATGGTTGCCTGGGTGTCTGGATATGGTTGCCCGGGTGTCTGGATATGGTTGCCTGGGTGTCTGGATATGGTTGCCTGGGTGTCTGGATATGGTTGCCTGGGTGTCTGGATATGGTTGCCCGGGTGTCTGGATATAGTTGCCTGGGTGTCTGGATATAGTTGCCTGGGTGTCTGGATATGGTTGCCTGGGTGTCTGGATATGGTTGCCTGGGTGTCTGGATATGGTTGCCTGGGTGTCTGGATATGGTTGCCTGGGTGTCTGGATATGGTTGCCTGGGAGTCTGGATATGGTTGCCTGGGTACTGGATATGGTTGCCTGGGTGTCTGGATATGGTTGCCTGGGTGTCTGGATATGGTTGCCTGGGTGTCTGGATATGGTTGCCTGGGTGTCTGGATATGGTTGCCTGGGTGCCTGGGTGTCTGGATATGGTTGCCTGGGAGTCTGGATATGGTTGCCCGGGTGTCTGGATATAGTTGCCTGGGTGTCTGGATATGGTTGCCTGGGTGTCTGGATATGGTTGCCTGGGTGTCTGGATATGGTTGCCTGGGTGCCTGGATGTCTGGATGGTTGCCTGGGTGTCTGGATATGGTTGCCTGGGTGCTGGATATGGTTGCCTGGGTGCTGGATATGGTTGCCTGGGTGTCTGGATATGGTTGCCTGGGTGTCTGGATATGGTTGCCTGGGTGTCTGGATATGGTTGCCTGGGTGTCTGGATATGGTTGCCTGGGTGTCTGGATATGGTTGCCTGGGTGCTGGATATGGTTGCCTGGGTGTCTGGATATGGTTGCCTGGGTGTCTGGATATGGTTACCTGGGTGTCTGGATATGGTTGCCTGGGTGTCTGGATATGGTTGCCTGGGTGTCTGGATATAGTTGCCTGGGTGCTGGATATGGTTGCCCGGGTGTCTGGATATAGTTGCCTGGGTGTCTGGATATGGTTGCCTGGGTGTCTGGATATGGTTGCCTGGGTGTCTGGATATGGTTGCCTGGGTGTCTGGATATGGTTGCCTGGGTACTGGTTATGGTTGCCCGGGTGTCTGGATATGGTTGCCTGGGTGTCTGGATATGGTTGCCTGGGTGTCTGGATATGGTTGCCTGGGTGCTGGATATGGTTGCCTGGGTGTCTGGATATGGTTGCCCGGGTGTCTGGATATAGTTGCCTGGGTGCTGGATATGGTTGCCTGGGTACTGGATATGGTTGCTATGCTATCGGGTGTGATTGGATGTACTGTTTTATGATGCAAGTGGATCGGATGTGTGAAGTCGGTGAAGATCTCGAGAGCACAGGTGTCCCCTGGGAATGTTCCGCGGTGGAGTGATGTCAGTGTGATTATACCTCACTGCTGATCTGGCGTCGGCCACCTGAGAAAGAAAGGAGGTTAGCACGCTGCCTTTCTTGTTTTTGGTTCCCTTAGCTTGTAAAAAAACATCCATGAGAGAGAGAGACAGAGAGAGAGAGAGAGAGAGGTCACAGGTGTCTTCTGGGGTATTGGAATGGTTCGGCTTCCACAGCTCAGTGGCAGGTAGCCTCAACGTTGTGCCAGTAACGAAAAATAACTGGTTCAAATCCTGGAGTCGACAATGTGAAAAGAGATCTGTCACTTTGCACTTGAGCAAGGCACTTAACCCCAATTGCTCGAGGGGCGCTGGACCATGTTGACCCTTGTCTGTGAACCCGCTCCGTGTGGGTGTCTCAGGGGGAGTTGGGATATGGTGACCCTGTCTGTGAACCCGCTCCGTGTGGGTGTCTCAGGGGGAGTTGGGATATACAAGAAACCCATTTCCATTTCACACTGTTGTGAAACAGGACAAATATAAACACCCCCAAATGACTATGGAGAGCGCTCTGATGGAAAGATAAAGGGAACCAAACAGACTAGTCATCGGTCACAGTGGAGAAGGTTCAGACAGAGAGAACAGACTAGTCACCAGTCACAGTGGAGAAGGTTCAGACAGAGAGAGAACAGACTAGTCACCGGTCACAGTGGAGAAGGTTCAGACAGAGAGAACAGACTAGTCACCAGTCACAGTGGAGAAGGTTCAGACAGAGAGAGAACAGACTAGTCACCGGTCACAGTGGAGAAGGTTCAGACAGAGAGAGAACAGACTAGTCACCGGTCACAGTGGAGAAGGTTCAGACAGAGAGAACAGACTAGTCACCAGTCACAGTGGAGAAGGTTCAGACAGAGAGAACAGACTAGTCACCAGTCACAGTGGAGAAGGTTCAGACAGAGAGAGAACAGACTAGTCACCGGTCACAGTGGAGAAGGTTCAGACAGAGAGAGAACAGACTAGTCACCGGTCACAGTGGAGAAGGTTCAGACAGAGAGAACAGACTAGTCACCAGTCACAGTGGAGAAGGTTCAGACAGAGAGAGAACAGACTAGTCACCGGTCACAGTGGAGAAGGTTCAGACAGAGAGAACAGACTAGTCACCGGTCACAGTGGAGAAGGATTCAGACAGAGAGAGAACAGACTAGTCACCAGTCACAGTGGAGAAGGTTCAGACAGAGAGAACAGACTAGTCACCAGTCACAGTGGAGAAGGTTCAGACAGAGAGAGAACAGACTAGTCACCAGTCACAGTGGAGAAGGTTTAGACAGAGAGAACAGACTAGTCACCGGTCACAGTGGAGAAGGTTCACACAGAGAGAACAAACTAGTCACCAGTCACAGTGGAGAAGGTTCACACAGAGAGAGAACAGACTAGTCACCGGTCACAGTGGAGAAGGTTCACACAGAGAGAACAAACTAGTCACCGGTCACAGTGGAGAAGGTTCAGACAGAGAGAGAACAGACTAGTCACCGGTCACAGTGGAGAAGGTTCACACAGAGAGAACAAACTAGTCACCGGTCACAGTGGAGAAGGTTCAGACAGAGAGAGAACAGACTAGTCACCAGTCACAGTGGAGAAGGTTCACACAGAGAGAACAAACTAGTCACCGGTCACAGTGGAGAAGGTTCAGACAGAGAGAGAACAGACTAGTCACCAGTCACAGTGGAGAAGGTTCAGACAGAGAGAACAGACTAGTCACCGGTCACAGTGGAGAAGGTTCACACAGAGAGAACAAACTAGTCACCGGTAACAGTGGAGAAGGTTCAGACAGAGAGAACAGACTAGTCACCGGTCACAGTGGAGAAGGTTCAGACAGAGAGAGAACAGACTAGTCACCGGTCACAGTGGAGAAGGTTCAGACAGAGAGAACAGACTAGTCACCAGTCACAGTGGAGAAGGTTCAGACAGAGAGAGAACAGACTAGTCACCGGTCACAGTGGAGAAGGTTCAGACAGAGAGAACAGACTAGTCACCGGTCACAGTGGAGAAGGATTCAGACAGAGAGAGAACAGACTAGTCACCAGTCACAGTGGAGAAGGTTCAGACAGAGAGAACAGACTAGTCACCAGTCACAGTGGAGAAGGTTCAGACAGAGAGAGAACAGACTAGTCACCAGTCACAGTGGAGAAGGTTTAGACAGAGAGAACAGACTAGTCACCGGTCACAGTGGAGAAGGTTCACACAGAGAGAACAAACTAGTCACCAGTCACAGTGGAGAAGGTTCACACAGAGAGAGAACAGACTAGTCACCGGTCACAGTGGAGAACGTTCACACAGAGAGAACAAACTAGTCACCGGTCACAGTGGAGAAGGTTCAGACAGAGAGAGAACAGACTAGTCACCGGTCACAGTGGAGAAGGTTCACACAGAGAGAACAAACTAGTCACCGGTCACAGTGGAGAAGGTTCAGACAGAGAGAGAACAGACTAGTCACCAGTCACAGTGGAGAAGGTTCACACAGAGAGAACAAACTAGTCACCGGTCACAGTGGAGAAGGTTCAGACAGAGAGAGAACAGACTAGTCACCAGTCACAGTGGAGAAGGTTCAGACAGAGAGAACAGACTAGTCACCGGTCACAGTGGAGAAGGTTCACACAGAGAGAACAAACTAGTCACCAGTCACAGTGGAGAAGGTTCAGACAGAGAGAACAGACTAGTCACCGGTCACAGTGGAGAAGGTTCAGACAGAGAGAACAGACTAGTCACCAGTCACAGTGGAGAAGGTTCAGACAGAGAGAACAGACTAGTCACCGGTCACAGTGGAGAAGGTTCAGACAGAGAGAGAACAGACTAGTCACCAGTCACAGTGGAGAAGGTTCAGACAGAGAGAGAACAGACTAGTTACCGGTCACAGTGGAGAAGGTTTAGACAGAGAGAGAACAGACTAGTCACCGGTCACAGTGGAGAAGGTTTAGACAGAGAGAACAGACTAGTCACCGGTCACAGTGGAGAAAGTTCAGACAGAGAGAACAGACTAGTCACCAGTCACAGTGGAGAAGGTTCAGACAGAGAGAGAACAGACTAGTCACCAGTCACAGTGGAGAAGGTTCAGACAGAGAGAGAACAGACTAGTCACCAGTCACAGCGGAGAAGGTTTAGACAGAGTGAACAGACTAGTCTCCAGTCACATTGGAGAAGGTTCAGACAGAGAGAACAGACTAGTCACCAGTCACAGTGGAGAAGGTTCAGACAGAGAGAGAACAGACTAGTCACCGGTCACAGTGGAGAAGGTTCAGACAGAGAGAACAGACTAGTCACCAGTCACAGTGGAGAAGGTTCAGACAGAGAGAGAACAGACTAGTCACCGGTCACAGTGGAGAAGGTTCAGACAGAGAGAGAACAGACTAGTCACCGGTCACAGTGGAGAAGGTTCAGACAGAGAGAGAACAGACTAGTCACCAGTCACAGTGGAGAAGGTTCACACAGAGAGAGAACAGACTAGTCACCGGTCACAGTGGAGAAGGTTCAGACAGAGAGAGAACAGACTAGTCTCCGGTCACAGTGGAGAAGGTTCACACAGAGAGAGAACAGACTAGTCACCAGTCACAGTGGAGAAGGTTCAGACAGAGAGAGAACAGACTAGTCTCCGGTCACAGTGGAGAAGGTTCAGACAGAGAGAACAGACTAGTCACCAGTCACAGTGGAGAAGGTTCAGACAGAGAGAACAGACTAGTCACCGGTCACAGTGGAGAAGGTTCAGACAGAGAGAACAGACTAGTCACCAGTCACAGTGGAGAAGGTTCAGACAGAGAGAACAGACTAGTCACCAGTCACAGTGGAGAAGGTTCAGACAGAGAGAACAGACTAGTCACCGGTCACAGTGGAGAAGGTTCACACAGAGAGAACAGACTAGTCACCAGTCACAGTGGAGAAGGTTCAGACAGAGAGAGAACAGGCTAGTCACCAGTCACAGTGGAGAAGGTTCAGACAGAGAGAGAACATACTAGTCACCAGTCACAGTGGAGAAGGTTCAGACAGAGAGAGAACAGACTAGTCACCGGTCACAGTGGAGAAGGTTCAGACAGAGAGAACAGACTAGTCACCAGTCACAGTGGCGAAGGTTCAGACAGAGAGAGAACAGACTAGTCACCGGTCACAGTGGAGAAGGTTCAGACAGAGAGAGAACAGACTAGTCACCAGTCACAGTGGAGAAGGTTCAGACAGTGAGATAACAGACTAGTCACCAGTCACAGTGGAGAAGGTTCAGACAGAGAGAGAACAGACTAGTCACCGGTCACAGTGGAGAAGGTTCAGACAGAGAGAACAGACTAGTCACCGGTCACAGTGGAGAAGGTTCAGACAGAGAGAGAACAGACTAGTCACCGGTCACAGTGGAGAAGGTTCAGACAGAGAGAGAACAGACTAGTCACCGGTCACAGTGGAGAAGGTTCAGACAGAGAGAACAGACTAGTCACCAGTCACAGTGGAGAAGGTTCAGACAGAGAGAACAGACTAGTCACCAGTCACAGTGGAGAAGGTTCAGACAGAGAGAACAGACTAGTCACCGGTCACAGTGGAGAAGGTTCAGACAGAGAGAGAACAGACTAGTCACCGGTCACAGTGGAGAAGGTTCAGACAGAGAGAACAGACTAGTCACCGGTCACAGTGGAGAAGGTTCAGACAGAGAGAGAACAGACTAGTCACCAGTCACAGTGGAGAACGTTCAGACAGAGAGAGAACAGACTAGTCACCAGTCACAGTGGAGAAGGTTCAGACAGAGAGAACAGACTAGTCACCGGTCACAGTGGAGAAGGTTTAGACAGAGAGAACAGACTAGTCACCAGTCACAGTGGAGAAGGTTCAGACAGAGAGAGAACAGACTAGTCACCAGTCACAGTGGAGAAGGTTTAGACAGAGAGAACAGACTAGTCACCGGTCACAGTGGAGAAGGTTCACACAGAGAGAACAGACTAGTCACCAGTCACAGTGGAGAAGGTTCAGACAGAGAGAGAACAGACTAGTCACCAGTCACAGTGGAGAAGGTTCAGACAGAGAGAGAACATACTAGTCACCAGTCACAGTGGAGAAGGTTCAGACAGAGAGAGAACAGACTAGTCACCAGTCACAGTGGAGAAGGTTCAGACAGAGAGAGAACATACTAGTCACCAGTCACAGTGGAGAAGGTTCAGACAGAGAGAGAACAGACTAGTCACCAGTCACAGTGGAGAAGGTTCAGACAGAGAGAACAGACTAGTCACCGGTCACAGTGGAGAAGGTTCAGACAGAGAGAACAGACTAGTCACCGGTCACAGTGGAGAAGGTTCAGACAGAGAGAGAACAGACTAGTCACCAGTCACAGTGGAGAAGGTTCAGACAGAGAGAGAACAGACTAGTCACCAGTCACAGTGGAGAAGGTTTAGACAGAGAGAGAACAGACTAGACACCGGTCACAGTGGAGAAGGTTCAGACAGAGAGAGAACAGACTAGTCACCAGTCACAGTGGAGAAGGTTTAGACAGAGAGAACAGACTAGTCACCGGTCACAGTGGAGAAGGTTCAGACAGAGAGAACAGACTAGTCACCAGTCACAGTGGAGAAGGTTCAGACAGAGAGAGAACACGCTAGTCACCAGTCACAGTGGAGAAGGTTCAGACAGAGAGAGAACATACTAGTCACCAGTCACAGTGGAGAAGGTTCAGACAGAGAGAGAACAGACTAGTCACCGGTCACAGTGGAGAAGGTTCAGACAGAGAGAACAGACTAGTCACCAGTCACAGTGGCGAAGGTTCAGACAGAGAGAGAACAGACTAGTCACCGGTCACAGTGGAGAAGGTTCAGACAGAGAGAGAACAGACTAGTCACCAGTCACAGTGGAGAAGGTTCAGACAGAGAGATAACAGACTAGTCACCGGTCACAGTGGAGAAGGTTCAGACAGAGAGAACAGACTAGTCACCAGTCACAGTGGAGAAGGTTCAGACAGAGAGAACAGACTAGTCACCAGTCACAGTGGAGAAGGTTCAGACAGAGAGAACAGACTAGTCACCGGTCACAGTGGAGAAGGTTCAGACAGAGAGAGAACAGACTAGTCACCAGTCACAGTGGAGAAGGTTCAGATAGAGAGAGAACAGACTAGTCACCAGTCACAGTGGAGAAGGTTCAGACAGAGAGAACAGACTAGTCACCGGTCACAGTGGAGAAGGTTTAGACAGAGAGAACAGACTAGTCACCAGTCACAGTGGAGAAGGTTCAGACAGAGAGAGAACAGACTAGTCACCAGTCACAGTGGAGAAGGTTTAGACAGAGAGAACAGACTAGTCACCGGTCACAGTGGAGAAGGTTTAGACAGAGAGAACAGACTAGTCACCAGTCACAGTGGAGAAGGTTCAGACAGAGAGAGAACAGACTAGTCACCAGTTACAGTGGAGAAGGTTCAGACAGAGAGAGAACATACTAGTCACCAGTCACAGTGGAGAAGGTTCAGACAGAGAGAGAACAGACTAGTCACCGGTCACAGTGGAGAAGGTTCAGACAGAGAGAACAGACTAGTCACCAGTCACAGTGGAGAAGGTTCAGACAGAGAGAACAGACTAGTCACCAGTCACAGTGGAGAAGGTTCAGACAGAGAGAGAACAGACTAGTCACCGGTCACAGTGGAGAAGGTTCAGACAGAGAGAGAACATACTAGTCACCAGTCACAGTGGCGAAGGTTCAGACAGAGAGAGAACAGACTAGTCTCCGGTCACAGTGGAGAAGGTTCAGACAGAGAGAACAGACTAGTCACCAGTCACAGTGGAGAAGGTTCAGACAGAGAGAGAACAAACTAGTCACCGTTCACAGTGGAGAAGGTTCAGACAGAGAGAACAGACTAGTCACCAGTCACAGTGGAGAAGGTTCAGACAGAGAGAGAACAGACTAGTCACCAGTCACAGTGGAGAAGGTTTAGACAGAGAGAACAGACTAGTCTCCAGTCACAATGGAGAAGGTTCAGACAGAGAGAGAACAGACTAGTCACCAGTCACAGTGGAGAAGGTTTAGACAGAGAGAACAGACTAGTCTCCGGTCACAGTGGAGAAGGTTCAGACAGAGAGAGAACAGACTTGTCACCAGTCACAGTGGAGAAGGTTCAGACAGAGAGAGAACAGACTAGTCACCAGTCACAGTGGAGAAGGTTCAGACAGAGAGAGAACAGACTAGTCACCAGTCACAGTGGAGAAGGTTCAGACAGAGAGAACAGACTAGTCACCAGTCACAGTGGAGAAGGTTCAGACAGAGAGAGAACAGACTAGCCACCAGTCACAGTGGAGAAGGTTCACACAGAGAGGATAGCCTCTCTAGGCTTGTGTGAGTTCCTCCAGGGGTATTTTTTGAGCTGGTAATACTTAGCTAAATCAGCAACGTTCCCCACTCTTGAAACATACTGAAGTCATTTGAGAGAGATTCCTGTGGCCATGTCATAAAGGAAACTTATGCTGTGAAGGGAACATAGGAGACTACATGCAGAATGACGTATAGGACAGTATTGTATAGTACAGTAAAACACAGTACAGTATAGACCCTGCATTGGAGACATGTTGTTTTACTTCTTTGAAACTCATCATAAATGCAACTCTTTTATTTTTTAAACCAATGAATATCTCACCAAGACACCTTTTTAAAATGTTTCAGAGTAACCTGCAAGCTATTCCTTTTAGTAGATTGGATATCAACGTGAAAGCCTTACTTTTACATTCAAACACTTGAGATTATAGGAACAAATCCTTAAAATATTCTACCAGGCGCTATATAGGCTTTAGCACATCAGTAGCATCAGTCTGGCTGTTCTGTATAACATTAAACAGCATCAACCCTAATTCCTTTTAGAGCTGTCTATCTGACTCTGGCCTGTTTCTCTTTTGCTGCCACTACTGGGGATGTTAGCTAACAACATGGTCTGGCTGCCCATTCATGGACCCCGCTCCAACAATCCAACCAACCGTAGGCCCCGCTCCAACAATCCAACCAACCGTGGGCCCCGCTCCAACAATCTAACCAACCGTGGGCCCCGCTCCAACAATCCAACCAACCGTGGGCCCCGCTCCAACAATCCAACCAACCGTGGGCCCCGCTCCAACAATCCAACCAACCGTGGGCCCCGCTCCAACAATCCAACCAACCGTGGGCCCCGCTCCAACAATCCAACCAACCGTGGGCCCCGCTCCAACAATCCAACCAACCGTGGGCCCCGCTCCAACAATCTAACCAACCGTGGGCCCCGCTCCAACAATCCAACCAACCGTGGGCCCCGCTCCAACAATCCAACCAACCGTGGGCCCCGCTCCAACAATCCAACCAAACGTGGGCCCCGCTCCAACAGTCCAACCAACCGTGTGCCTCGCTCCAATAATCCAACAAACCGTGGGCCCCGCTCCAACAATCCAACCAACCGTGGGCCCCACTCCAACCAACCAACCATGGACCCCGCTCCAACAATCCGGCCAACTATGGGCCCGCTCCAACAATCAAACCATTCATGGGCCCCGCTCCAACAATCCAACCATTCATGGACCCCGCTCCAACAATCCAGCCATTCATGGACCCCGCTACAACTATCCAACCATTCACGGACCCCGCTCCAACAATCCAACCAACCGTGTGCCTCGCACCAACAATCCAACCAACCGTGTGCCCCTCTCCAACCAACCATGGACCCCACTCCAACAATCCAACCATTCATGGACCCCGATCCAACAATCCAACCAACCATGGGCCCCGCTCCAACAACCCAACCATTCATGGGCCCCGCTCCAACAATCCAACCATTCACAGGCCCCGCTCCAACAATCCAACCATTCATGGGCCCCGCTCCAACAATCCAACCATTCATGGACCCCGCTCCAACAATCCAACCATTCATGGACCCCGCTCTTCATTCAACTGCTAGCGAAACACTAACCCGAAATCTGTTTATTTGCTCAGAGTGATAGGACAACTGTGGCAGCGATAATAACCAATGTTATTTGGTGAAGTGTGCCACACATGGCACTAATACAATTTCCCCCTCCTTTCCCATCTCACCAAGGTTCCCACATGTTCCCGGGACATCCTGTAGCAGGGCCTAATGCCGTCAAAGGTCCTGATGGATCTAGACAGCATGGAGTCACTGGCAACATTTGATTAACTTTCTGTCTCTAACGTCGAGGCAGAATCTGATACACATGATCCTTAATACGGGCTTTGAAGGAGCGCCCTATAGGGCAACATAGTGGACTCCACATGTTTCCAATATCACCGAAATCTACTGCTCTCTGCTAAGAGTAATCTTGAATGATCTACAATACCAATATGCTCAAGTCTCGATTGCATAGTCGCCATTTCAGGCCATCTACTCTTTACAGTGAGTAAGTTAACAATGGCCCATTCTCGTGACAAGGTCTGGGCCAATGTATGGCGCCCACTCCCCTTAAATATTGCCTGTGAGATAAGCTTTTTGACAGTCATTTGGTTCCCAAAATAACAGCTTATAGCTGAGTTCATTTATCAGCCCCTCTGCCCTCTTCCTTTAGACCTAGTGGAAGGGAATGAGAAGACCAATTTTCACTATCCCGTCACAAAAAATAATTACTAGACAGACTGGCATCGTTTTAGAACTTTACACATTGAGGAACAAGAATAACTACAGTTTTTAGTGTTTAGTGTCTGAAACTAGATCCCCTACATACTGGTCTGAAACTAGATCCCTTACATACTGGTCTGAAACTAGATTCCCTACATACTGGTCTGGAACTAGATTCCCTACATACTGGTCTGGAACTAGATTCCCTACATACTGGTCTGAAACTAGATACCTTACATACTGGTCTGGAACTAGATCCCCTACATACTGGTCTGAAACTAGATCCCCTACATACTGGTCTGAAACTAGATTCCCTACATACTGGTCTGAAACTAGATCCCCTACGTACTGGTCTGGAACTAGATCCTCCTACATACTGGTCTGAAACTAGATTCCCTACATACTGGTCTGAAACTAGATCCCTTACATACTGGTCTGAAACTAGATTCCCTACATACTGGTCTGAAACTAGATTCCCTACATACTGGTCTGAAACTAGATGCCCTACATACTGGTCTGAAACTAGATTCCCTACATACTGGTCTGAAACTAGATTCCCTACATACTGGTCTGAAACTAGATTCCCTACATACTGGTCTGAAACTAGATTCCCTACATACTGGTCTGAAACTAGATTCCCTACATACTGGTCTGAAACTAGATTCTCTACATACTGGTCTGAAACTAGATTCCCTACATACTGGTCTGAAACTAGATTCCCTACATACTGGTCTGAAACTAGATCCCCCTACATACTGGTCTGGAACTAGATGCCCTACATACTGGTCTGGAACTAGATTCCCTACATACTGGTCTGGAACTAGATTCCCTACATACTGGTCTGGAACTAGATGCCCTACATACTGGTCTGGAACTAGATGCCCTACATACTGGTCTGGAACTAGATGCCCTACATACTGGTCTGGAACTAGATGCCCTACATACTGGTCTGGAACTAGATGCCCTACATACTGGTCTGGAACTAGATGCCCTACATACTGGTCTGGAACTAGATGCCCTACATACTGGTCTGAAACTAGATTCCCTACATACTGGTCTGAAACTAGATTCCCTACATACTGGTCTGAAACTAGATTCCCTACATACTGGTCTGAAACTAGATTCCCTACATACTGGTATTGCTGAAAAGTAAAACAACTGTCTGGGGAGGTTCTCTTCTGCACTGTTCGACCAATCCAGTAAATGTGGAGGAGGAGTTAAGATGGAGTGTCGTCTTGTTAACTTACTGATGCCCCACTCTAGCTGCTCATCAGATTAGCAGTAGCGTATGGGGTCTAAAACCCAGGCAGATTCATACACTGCTGTAATCTGGTGTCTAAAACCCAGGCAGATTCATACGCTGCTGTAATCTGGTGTCTAAACCAAGGCAGATTCATACACTGCTGTAATCTGGTGTCTAAAACCCAGGCAGATTCATACACTGCTGTAATCTGGTGTCTAAAACCCAGGCAGATTCATACACTGCTGTAATCTGGTGTCTAAAACCCAGGCAGATTCATACACTGCTGTAATCTGGTGTCTAAAACCCAGGCAGTTTCATACGCTGCTGTAATCTGGTGTCTAAAACCCAGGCAGATTCATACGCTGCTGTAATCTGGTGTCTAAAACCCAGGCAGATTCATACACTGCTGTAATCTGGTGTCTAAAACCCAGGCAGTTTCATACGCTGCTGTAATCTGGTGTCTAAAACCCAGGCAGATTCATACGCTGCTGTAATCTGGTGTCTAAAACCCAGGCAGATTCATACGCTGCTGTAATCTGGTGTCTAAAACCCAGGCAGATTCATACGCTGCTGTAATCTGGTGTCTAAAACCCAGGCAGATTCATACGCTGCTGTAATCTGGTGTCTAAAACCCAGGCAGATTCATACGCTGCTGTAATCTGGTGTCTAAAACCCAGGCAGATTCATACGCTGCTGTAATCTGGTTTTATTGAAAACATTGTAAACACTGGGCGGTTGTAGATGAGGGTAAATATAGAAACATAGAAACAACCACACACACACACACAGTCACACACACACAGTCACTTTCATCATAGGCATTTTAGAGATGTCCGTTTAGGGGGATTATTTTCACAATTTGACTCATGTTTAGGATGGCAATTATGCTCCCCAAAATATCATAAATCCTGCATATCAAACGTTTTAGATCCGGTACCGGAGGTCCATTACCCATTGATCTCCATCGAGAGGTTATTAACACAGATGTAGAACAGCTGTCTGGTGCCATCTTGTTTTTAGGGGTAACGAAGGACACATTCTGGAGAGTTACTTATGTTCAGCTATTTTATCAAGCACTCGGAACTGGTTCCACTGTTTTAGTCAGTGAGTCAGTGGAAAGATGGGGAGGGGGAGATGAAAAGATGAAGAGAGGATGAAGGGAGATTGTTAACTAAAAGGTTACACTGCTACACCCGGGAGCTAAAGGTCTTCACGGGTCCACCCGAACCGAGAACTGTCTAATTTATGTTGCTAAGGCTTTTCACGAGAGAGGCCCATGTTTTTCACGAGAGAGGCTCATGTTTTTCACGAGAGAGGCCCATGATTTTCACGAGAGAGGCCCATGTTTTTCACGAGAGAGGCCCATGTTTTTCACGAGAGAGGCCCATGTTTTTCACGAGAGAGGCCCATGTTTTTCACGAGAGAGGCCCATGTTTTTCACGAGAGAGGCCCATGTTTTTCACGAGAGAGGCCCATGTTTTTCAAGAGAGAGGCCCATGATTTTCACGAGAGAGGCCCATGATTTTCACGAGAGAGGCCCATATTTTTCACGAGAGAGGCCCATGTTTTTCACGAGAGAGGCCCATGATTTTCACGAGAGAGGCCCATGTTTTTCACGAGAGAGGCCCATGTTTTTCACGAGAGAGGCCCATGTTTTTCACGAGAGAGGCCCATGTTTTTCACGAGAGAGGCCCATATTTTTCACGAGAGAGGCCCATATTTTTCACTAGAGAGGCGCATGTTTTTCACGAGAGAGGCGCATTTTTTCACGAGGCCCTCCTCTCTCCTTGCCTCCTCTTCCCTTCTTTCCTCCTTCTCTACACCTCCTCCTCTTCCCTCCTTCCCTACTCTGCCTTCTCCTCCCTCCTGATTCTCTCTTCCTCCTCCCTTCTCCTTACCCCCTCTCTCCTTCCCTCCTCCTCTCTCCTTGCCTCCTCTTCCCTCATTTCCTCTTTCCCTCCTCCTCCTCTCTCCTTTCCTCCTTTTCCTCTCTCCTTTCCGCCTCCTCTTCCTAATTTCCCCCTTCCCTCCCTCCTTCCCTCCTCCTTCCCTCCTCCCTTCTCCGCCTCCTCCCATCCCTCTGGAGAAGATATAGTAGCACCACTGGCTTTTAGACGAATCATTAATCCCAAGCGACTGCATCCTGCATCTCAAATTAATCTAGTCACTTAGTATTTTGTCCTCATATTTGATTTCTTCGTTACAAGACAACAAGATTGGACATGGGAATGTGTCAGAAATCCCAGGGGGCATAGATTGTGTTGGAAATGAAATTGTGTGTGAGAAACGTGCCCATATTGATAATGACAGTAGTTGTGTTGAACAGAAGACAAGTTACTATGTCATGTGTACATTGAGTGTACACTAAAAGCTTCATTGGTTGAGCAAAATATATACAGTGTACTGTATACACACACACACACACACACACACACACACACACACACACACACACACACACACACACACACACACACACACACACACACACACACACCAAACACAAACACACAAAATCCAGATGCCTGAGAGAGAGAGAGAGAGAGAGAGAGAGAGAGAGAGAGAGAGAGAGAGAGAGAGAGAGAGAGAGAGAGAGAGAGAGAGAGAGGGGACAGAGAGAGAGAGACAGAGAGATAGAGAGAGAGAGAGAGAGACAGAGAGAGAGAAAGGGGACAGAGAGGGAGAGGGAGAGAAGAAGAGCTGTGTTGTGTAGCTCTGGTGGGGGCCTGCGTGACTCCCATGGCTTTTCCACTTTTAGCAGACTTGCATGATCTGGCGGTCGCTCTCCGTCAAGCGCGTGAGGCTCAACAGCCTGCAGGAAGATCACAATTAAGGAGGATGCATGGGAAAAATCAATCCTCCCTTCTCCACTGTGTCCGCCCGTCATACATGCTAATGAAGTGCCCGTAATAAATATTGGAAACAGTATTGTGTAAATAAGGCTGGCTGTGACATGTGAACCTGGCCAATGGGAGGGCTGAAGTCACTAGTCACGAATGTTGAACAATGTTATGTATGATGCTTTATGACATGCAGTCAGATATGGCATCCAGGCTGTATCACAAACGGCCGTGATTGGTCGTCCCATAAGGGCGGCGCGCAATTGGCCCAGCGTCGTCCGGGTTTGGCCGGTGTAGGCCGTCATTGTAAATAAGAATTTGTTCTTAACTGCCTTGCCTAGTTAAAGAAAGGTTAAATATAACATTTAAATATATATATAAATGGATTGAGCCAGAAGAAAATGTCACACAGAGTTTGATGACTACACTGATTCATATCATGTCCCTTATACAGTATGTCAGTATTATCATCCAGATATTGCCATTATCTACGTTCATTATTGACACGTTATTGACAAGTTAATACCTGCTCTATAAAAGGTGATACTGTGACCTCGTTGTACTCTGCCAGAGGCCCCAGGAACTGTAATTAAGTGACCATAAGGTGATAAATGTGTCCACAGTTTGGGGATCAAGTGATAGTCGCGATCCGGATCGTACATAATTCATCATCGCCATTAACGTGTCAATCTTTGGCGGGTGTCGTGTGACAGGTAGATTGTCGATCGGGCGTCCAGGTCCGTCCACAGACTTGTGAATCAGCTAGTTCATCGTTGCATAGAGAGCTGTTTGGACCGTTGCCAGGGGGTGTCCGTTTCTTGTACCTCTCTCGCCAGTGGCAGTATTAACGGTGACAATGCCAACAGGGTCCATGACTCTTCAGCTCATCAGTTCTCTGACTGTGTCCTCCCCTCATCAACATCGGTGCATCCAAAGTACCAGCACTAGCTCATTACTCCTTACTCTAACTCTGATTATCCTCAGCCTGTTCTCTGCTGAGTATCCTCCTTGGCTAGGTTAACTCTTGATACAGATATAAACACACATGCAGTAGGCATGGTGGTGGACGGCGGTCGGATTTTGAATGATAACTGAAGAGAGAATAGTTCGCTGCCCAAAGTCTTTTCCCACAAAGTTAGCGCTAATGCTAAACAGGTACCGGATGAGTGGCCTAGTGCTAACACAACATGAAAAGAGGCAACGTCCCAATGGCTGAAGGCTACTGCTGCTGCAGCTCAGGGTTAGTTAGTCTAGCCAGCTCAGGGTTAGTTAGTCTAGCCAGCTCAGGGTTAGTTAGTCCAACCAGCTCAGGGTTAGTTAGTCCAACCAGCTCAGGGTTAGTTAGTCTAGCCAGCTCAGGGTTAGTTAGTCTAGCCAGCTCAGGGTTAGTTAGTCTAGCCAGCTCAGGGTTAGTTAGTCTAGCCAGCTCAGGGTTAGTTAGTCCAACCAGCTCAGGGTTAGTTATTCTAGCCAGCTCAGGGTTAGTTAGTCTAGCCAGCTCAGGGTTAGTTAGTCCAACCAGCTCAGGGTTAGTTATTCTAGCCAGCGAAGGGTTAGTTAGTCTAACCAGCTCAGGGTTAGTTAGCCTAACCAGCTCAGGGTTAGTTAGTCTAGCCAGCTCAGGGTTAGTTAGTCTAACCAGCTCAGGGTTAGTTAGCCTAACCAGCTCAGGGTTAGTTAGTCTAGCCAGCTCAGGGTTAGTTAGTCTAACCAGCTCAGGGTTAGTTAGTCTAACCAGCTCAGGGTTAGTTAGTCTAGCCAGCTCAGGGTTAGTTCGTCTAACCAGCTCAGGGTTAGTTAGTCTAACCAGCTCAGGGTTAGTTAGCCTAACCAGCTCAGGGTTAGTTAGTCTAGCCAGCTCAGGATTAGTTAGTCTAACCAGCTCAGGGTTAGTTAGTCTTACCAGCTCAGGGTTAGTTAGCCTAACCAGCTCAGGGTTAGTTAGTCTAGCCAGCTCAGGGTTAGTTAGTCTAGCCAGCTCAGGGTTAGTTAGTTAGTCTATCCAGCTGAGGGTTAGTTAGTCTAGCCAGCTCAGGGTTAGTTAGTCTAATCAGCTCAGGGTTAGTAAGCCTAGCCAGCTCAGGGTTAGTTAGCCTAGCCAGCTCAGGGTTAGTTAGCCTAGCCAGCTCAGGGTTAGTTAGCCTAGCCAGCTCAGGGTTAGTTAGCCTAGCCAGCTCAGGGTTAGTTAGCCTAGCCAGCTCAGGGTTAGTTAGCCTAGCCAGCTAGTATTGCGTGTTGTGGGTGCACTACTGCAGCACTCTCCGGCCCAGCTCCCATATGGATTCACCTCGCAGGACCAACTTATTGTTTCCCTCATTGGGCTGAAACAGACTATAATATTTTTAACAGATTACTTCTGTTGTTGTGTGGGCAGAGATCCAGAGATCCTCTGTTGCAATACTTCGTCCAATAGGGCTCACTGTTGCAATACTTCATCCAATAGGGCTCACTGTTCTAATACTTCATCCAATAGGGCTCACTGTTGCAATACGTCATCCAATAGGGCTCACTGTTGCAATACTTCATCAGATGAAGGTGATGATAACATTCCAAGTAAAAACACATCATTCTGAGAGGTGTCAAGTACGGGCCTCGGCTGGTTAGCTAGCAAGTGCAACCGCAAAATAGACCATGCTAAGTGTTGACCAGTTGAGTAGGAGGAAACTTCTAGCCATGCTCATAGGCCTATCTGCTTTGTCTTTGTGGATAGCCTTCAAATGGTGAATCCCATTGCATGGGGTGCACTTCTCTCTGTCTGTCCGGACTCTCTTTAAACCTGTCCTTCTCCTCTTTCTCTCTCTTTCTCTTTCTCCTCTCATCCCCGCACCCAGGAGACTAAAATAGAGGGCTCCAAAGCAAATAATTATTTCCAGAGTTGTTTGTCTTGTCTTAAGTGTTTCCTGCACATAGCTATATTCAAGGCATTCACTGTCAACTTCATCAACTTTAAGTCTTCAGAACTAAAGTCTAAAGCTAAGTCTTTACACATTTCCATGAGAATAAAAAATCGCGGTGACGATTTAGCTTTCACATGATTGATTGAATATACTGTACAAAAAAAAAAAAATAGGGGATCTGCTGTATAATTCTTAAAAGTTCTATAACCCGAGGCCTTGGGCCCCAAAGTAAAATGTTTTGCTCTGACTTTGATTAAGTGGATTTACTTTAGGATCCCGGACCCTACGAAGTACTTACAATAACTCTGCTACAGAGCCAAGCCCACACAAAACCCCATATGGCTCTCTCTCCCCTGCTTTGTATTTGCCATCATTTGCTATAAAACATGTGGATGGTTTATTCTGTCCACCACATTCAGAAACACATCTGTTTCAGTCCTAAAGTTTTTGCTTGTTTAAACGGGAGCTTTTCATTTCAGATTTGGCTCTTATTAAACTTGAAATAAATTGCATTTCTACAGTTTACAGCTTACTAAATGAGTTTACAGTTTACTAAATGAGTTTACAGCTTATTAAATGAGTTTACAGCTTACTAAATGAGTTTACAGCTAACTAAATGAGTTTACAACTTACTAAATGAGTTTAGAGTTTACTAAATTAGTTTAGAGTTTACTAAATGTGTTTACAGCTTACCAAATGTGTTTACAGCTTACTACATGTGTTTACAGCTTACTAAATGAGTTTAGAGTTTACTAAATTAGTTTACAGTTTACTAAATGAGTTTACAGCTTACTAAATGAGTTTAGAGTTTACTAAATGTGTTTACAGCTTACTAAATGAGTTTACAGCTTACTAAATGAGTTTACAACTTACTAAATGAGTTTAGAGTTTACTAAAGGAGTTTACAACTTAATAAATGAGTTTAGAGTTTACCAAATGAGTTTACAGCTTACTAAATGAGTTTAGAGTTTACTAAATGTGTTTACAGCTTACTAAATGAGTTTAAAGTTTACTAAATGTGTTTACAGCTTACTAAATGAGTTTAAAGTTTACTAAATGTGTTTACAGTTTACTAAATGAGTTTAAAGTTTACTAAATGAGTTTAGAGTTTACTAAATGTGTTTACAGCTTACTAAATGAGTTTAGAGTTTACTAAATGTGTTTACAGCTTACTAAAAACATTGACTTGCAATATGTTTACATACATTATGCCTATGTATTGTAAATATATAAAAGCTAATTGAATTCATTCATTTTTCCTTTGAAACAATGAAATAATACAGTGGGTGGTGAAGTATTACGGTAACACCCTGCTTGTGAAAAACAGAGGATGTAAAACAGAGAGGATGTAAAACAGAGAGGATGTAAACAGAGAGGATGTAAAACAGAGAGGATGTAAACAGAGAGGATGTAAACAGAGAGGATGTAAACAGAGAGGATGTAAACAGATAGGATGTAAAACAGAGAGGATGTAAAACAGAGAGGATGTAAACAGAGAGGATGTAAATAGAGAGGATGTAAACAGAGAGGATGTAAAACCAGGAGGATGTTAATAGAGAGGATGTAAATAGAGAGGATGTAAACAGAGAGGATGTAAAACAGAGAGGATGTAAAACAGAGAGGATGTAAAACCAGGAGGATGTTAATAGAGAGGATGTAAATAGAGAGGATGTAAACAGAGAGGATGTAAACAGAGAGGATGTAAAACAGAGAGGATGTAAACAGAGAGGATGTAAACAGAGAGGATGTAAAACAGAGAGGATGTAAATAGAGAGGATGTAAATAGAGAAGGATGTAAAACAGAGAAGATGTAAATAGAGAAGGATGTAAAACAGAGAGGATGTAAAACAGAGAGGATGTAAAACAGAGAGGATGTAAATAGAGAAGGATGTAAAACAGAGAGGATGTAAATAGAGAGGATGTAAACAGAGAGGATGTAAAACAGAGAGGATGTAAACAGAGAGGATGTAAAACAGAGAGGATGTAAACAGAGAGGATGTAAACAGAGAGGATGTAAATAGAGAGGATGTAAAACAGAGAGGATGTAAACAGAGAGGATGTAAAACAGAGAGGTTGTAAATAGAGAGGATGTAAATAGAGAGGATGTAAACAGAGAGGATGTAAAACAGAGAGGTTGTAAATAGAGAGGATGTAAAACAGAGAGGATGTAAATAGAGAGGATGTAAATAGAGAAGGATGTAAAACAGAGAAGATGTAAATAGAGAAGGATGTAAAACAGAGAGGATGTAAAACAGAGAGGATGTAAAACAGAGAGGATGTAAATAGAGAAGGATGTAAAACAGAGAGGATGTAAATAGAGAGGATGTAAACAGAGAGGATGTAAAACAGAGAGGATGTAAACAGAGAGGATGTAAAACAGAGAGGATGTAAACAGAGAGGATGTAAACAGAGAGGATGTAAATAGAGAGGATGTAAAACAGAGAGGATGTAAACAGAGAGGATGTAAAACAGAGAGGTTGTAAATAGAGAGGATGTAAATAGAGAGGATGTAAACAGAGAGGATGTAAACAGAGAGGATGTAAATAGAGGATGATCCCCTTTTTATCAGTTTTATGAATGTAACGCTCCCATCATTCTTGTCAGCATATGAATGGAAAGGGAAAGCTATAAATAGCATTTGACGGGTGTGCACACACACACACACACACACAAGTCGGTTAATGGGTGCTGATGCCTCAGACAACGCAGTGTGTGAGGTCTCCAGCTCCGGTTTGATATCACCTGTAAAACCCAACAACTTGGTCTCTCTCTCCTTTACACGAGTAGATGTTACCATTACACAGAGGGCTAGCCCTAACCCTTATGACTGGGCTTCAAGGGATCTTCAATGGCCAACACATGTTGTTGATAAAGCAACAGAGAAGCCAGTCACAACCCATGCCGATAACAGAGTCAGGGTTGTATCTCAATCCCCTTGGTCGTCTGGACGAGGACGAACCCTGAAACAAATGAATTAACGTGTATAGTTTATCAAAGGAAACCGGAATTAACTACAGATATAAATAGAACTGCTGCATACAGTCAGTCAGTCAGTCGGCCAGCCGGTCGGTCGGTCGGTCGGTCGGTCCCTGCTAGTTTCCTAGACGGGGCTAGAAGAAGAAGACACTCAGGGTGAGAAGGTTCCTGGGAATTAACGGCACTCTGACTGACGGACGGACGGACCGTCAGAGCGGTCAGTCAGAGTGCCCGCTGAAGCAATGGAGTTGCCGTTAATTCCCAGGAACCTTCTCACCCTGAGTGTCTTCTTCTTCTAGCCCCGTCTAGGAAACTAGCAGGGAGAGGGGAAATGACTGAACAATTAGTCTATCCTGGTTTGTCGTGCTGGATATATGTGATTGATATCCACAAAAGGACCTTTTAAATCACCGGCATAATAAACAATTGAATGGATCATTGTAACGTGCTTCACTAATGATTTCATTTGGGCACTCGAAGAAAATTAAAAAATCCCTCCTGCTTCATTTTCTCATCTCAGACTAATGCATACACTCTGCCTGTTGTTGGTCGTCCAAATGAAGTGTATATGTAGCGGGGGGGGGGGGGGTGATTTGGTGTGTTTTACCATTCCATGACATGGAACATTCTGGAATGTTCCTCATTGCTGCCATGGTTGAGGTCATGGTTGTACTTTTGCCATGAGATCTTCTGCTCGAGTTGCCTTTAGTTTCAGATATGTCATGGTAAATTTAAAAAGCTACGGTAGTATATTTTGAAAGTCAAACACTATTACTGTGTGGAAGTAGCTATAATAATCATATCCCAGTAATATTCAAGCCACAAGTTCAAACATATTTAAGTCAGTGGCGTGTATTCATGGATGCCAAGGGAAGCCCGGCTTCCCCCAAACACAAAAACATTTGAAAACATAATATAATACATTTTTTGTCCCTCAGTGTTTCATAATTTTCATTAAATTCAAAAGAGGCTGAGTGTATCTCACCGGAGAAATCATCCGAGCAAGCGAAACAGCACCCATCTGTCTCTTTACATGTGGGCCATCTATTTGATGCTGTCTGGTCCAAACAAGTATGACATTGTTGTCGCCCGTAGCACTGAAGGCAAGGGAAACCAGCGAGCATTTGGCTTCCCTTGATAAAAAAAAAGTATAAAAAATTTGTGAGCTCAACTGTGAATGTTCCTGGTGCACCAAAAAAAAATGTCAAGGGAAGCCAGTTTGGATTTGGCGTCACTCCTATCAAATCTCATTGAGAGCAATACGTCATTGACAGAAAAACTTGAATTGTTGCATCTCGTTGGGTTGTTGTCTTCCGGTGGCTAGCTAGCTAGCTTGCTAAAATTGTCCCTTTCCTAAATTAGCCATGGATGGAGATAGTGATTTGGACATGTCGGTGTACTTAATTATCCGTACTGGCCAATGATTATAACGGCAATTCTGACCCAACCATTAATTCATAGATTGTTGTGCCCCTGACCTGAGAAGACGGAAGTTCAATATGTAGCTAGATGTAGAAGGCTGATGTTAAATAGCTAACGTTGCCCATGAATGGAAGTTAGGCTAGCGAGCAAGCATTTTAGCCAGGTAGCCGAGGACAACGAAATATAAAAGTGTGTACTGTATGACAGAGTGATAGAGCGTTTCCTCAACATGAAAGAGAGGAGGATGGCATTGGTGTTTCTCTACAAGTCAGCGTGAATCAACATGTTTTTTCTACTTGCACGAACACGCACGTACACACACACGCACGTGTACACACACACACACACACACACACACACACACACACACACACACACACACACACACACACACACACACACACACACACACACACACACACACAAAGAAATCAGAACAATGGACAGCCACATCATATTAAGTGGATGTTGATTGGACTAAATCATTTTTGGTATCTTTTATTTGTCATTGTGTTAGACTAAGTAGAGGTGATTTGATGTTGAAATGTTCCTGGAATATTAGAGGCAGATCCTGTTTTCTTTACGACTTGCAGTAACTCTCTGTGGTTCTACATCAATAGTTGTTTAGTAGTCAGAAAATGTTGGAAACATGAACTTGCTTGACTGTGCTGTAGGTCGTGTAACTGTCTGTTAATGTACATGCAATATGCTTTGTGGACTTGACTGGACAGAGGTTGCTCTCCAGTTTTGTGATGAAACAAAGGTGTGGTTGAATTTATTCTGCCACTGTGTCTTCTTATTGTCTCTGCCTTTAGGCCTATATATCACGGTCGCAAGGCATATGAATTAACAGGTTACAGAACAAACAACACAATTTATCACACCACATCACTGTCTTCCCCAGTGATTTGACCTACACACCCTTACTGATCTACTGACCTACTGACCTACTGATCTACTGACCTACTGACCTACTGACCTACTGATCTACTGACCTACTGACCTACTGACCTACCGACCCACTGACCTACCGACCTACCGACCTACCGACCGACCGACCGGCCGACCTGCCGACCTGCCGACCTGCCGACCTACCGACCTACAGACCTACCGACCTACCGATCTACCGATCTTCCGATCTACCGATCTACCGATCTTCTGATCTACTGATCTTCTGATCTACCGACCTACCGACCTACCGATCTACCGATCTACCGATCTACCGATCTTCTGACCTACTGACCTACTGACCTACCGATCTACCGATCTTCTGATCTACTGACCTACTGATCTACTGATCTACTGATCTACTGACCTACTGATCTACCGACCTACCGACCTACCGATCTACCGATCTTCTGATCTACTGACCTACTGACCTACCGATCTACCGATCTTCTGATCTACTGACCTACTGATGTACTGATCTACTGATCTTCTGATCTACTGACCTACTGATCTACTGATCTTCTGATCTACTGATCTACTGATCTTCTGACCTACTGATCTACTGATCTTCTGATCTACTGACCTACCGACCTACCGACCTACCGACCGACTGACCTACTGATCTTCTGATCTACTGACCTACCGACCTACTGACCTACTGACCTACTGATCTACTGACCTACCGACCTACTGACCTACTGATCTTCTGATCTACTGACCTACCGACCTACTGACCTACTGATCTTCTGATCTACTGATCTACTGACCTACCGACTACTGACCTACTGATTTTCTGATCTACTGACCTACCGACCTACTGACCTACTGATCTTCTGATCTACTGACCTACCGACCTACTGACCTACTGATCTTCTGATCTACTGATCTACTGATCTTCTGACCTACTGATCTATTGATCTTCTGATCTACTGACCTACCGACCTACCGACCTACTGACCTACTGATCTTCTGATCTACTGATCTACTGACCTACCGACCTACTGACCTACTGATCTTCTGATCTACTGACCTACCGACCTACTGACCTACTGATCTTCTGATCTACTGACCTACCGACCTACTGACCTACTGATCTTCTGATCTACTGATCTACTGATCTTCTGACCTACTGATCTACTGATCTTCTGATCTACTGACCTACCGACCTACCGACCTACTGACCTACTGATCTTCTGATCTACTGACCTACCGACCTACTGACCTACTGACCTACTGATCTACTGACCTACTGTTAGTTACAGTATGAACCTTTGTGTTTTCATGTCCTCTGAGAGAAAATGTGTTCCCTCTAGATATATGGCTTCCTGTGCTGTTGTTTTTCTATTTAACCTTTATTTATTAACTAGGCAAGTCAGTTAAGAACAAAGTCTTATTTATAATGACGGCCTACTGGGGAACAGTGGGTTAACTGCCTTGTTCAGGGGCAGAACGACAGATTTTTACCTTGTCAGCTCAGGGATTCAATCTAGCAACCTTTAGGGTACTGGCCCAACTCTCTAACCACTACCTGCCACCTCTACACTCTAACCACTACCTGCCGCCTCTACACTCTAACCACTACCTGCCGCCTCTACACTCTAACCACTACCTGCCGCCTCTACACTCTAACCACTACCTGCCACCTCTACACTCTAACCATTACCTGCCACCTCTACACTCTAACCACTAGACTACCTGCCACCTCTACACTCTAACCCCTAGGCTACCTGCCACCTCTACACTCTAACCACTAGACTACCTGCCACCTCTACACTCTAACCACTAGGCTACCTGCCACCTCCACACTCTAACCACTAGGCTACCTGCCGCCTCTACACTCTAACCACTAGGCTACCTGCCACCTCTACACTCTAACCTCTAGGCTACCTGCCACCTCTACACTCTAACCACTAGGCTACCTGCCACCTCTACACTCTAACCACTAGGCTACCTGCCACCTCTACACTCTAACCACTAGGCTACCTGCCACCTCTACACTCTAACCACTAGGCTACCTGCCACCTCTACACTCTAACCACTAGGCTACCTGCCACCTCTACACTCTAACCACTAGGCTACCTGCCACCTCTACACTCTAACCACTAGGCTACCTGCCACGTCCACACTCTAACCACTAGGCTACCTGCCACCTCTACACTCTAACCACTAGACTACCTGCCACCTCTACACTCTAACCACTAGGCTACCTGCCACCCCTACACTCTAACCACTAGACTACCTGCCACCTCTACACTCTAACCACTAGACTACCTGCCACCTCTACACTCTAACCACTAGACTACCTGCCACCTCTACACTCTAACCACCAGGCTACCTGCCACCTCTACACTCTAACCACCTGGCTACCTACCGCCTCTACACTCTAACCACTAGGCTACCTGCCACCTCTACACTCTAACCACTAGGCTACCTGCCACCTCTACACACTAACCACTAGACTACCTGCCACGTCCACACTCTAACCACTAGGCTACCTGCCACCTCTACACTCTAACCACTAGGCTACCTGCCACCTCTACACTCTAACCACTAGGCTACCTGCCACCTCTACACTCTAACCACTAGGCTACCTGCCACCTCTACACTCTAACCACTAGGCTACCATGTCGCTCTACACTCTAACCACTAGGCTACCTGCCACCTCTACACTCTAACCACTAGGCTACCATGTCGCTCTACACTCTAACCACTAGGCTACCTGCCACCTCTACACTCTAACCACTAGGCTACGTGTCGCCTCTACACTCTAACCACTAGGATACCTGCCACCTCTACACTCTAACCACTAGGCTACCTGCCACCTCTACACTCTAACCACTAGGATACCTGCCGGCCCTTTTTCATGATGTCACTCACTTGGTTCTATTCTACAGCGAAATATGAAATGTGTGATTTCTCCCCAAATAACATTTATTGGAGTTGCCTTCTATTTTTTTAAACATAAAGGGAGAGTTGCCAAATCTGTTTTTTAATTACAACAACATATCCACAGAGATATAACTATATTTTACACAGAATAAACATCAATTTGTATGCTCTATTTATATTTAATGTGATTGTGGTCTCGGTTCAAGAATTGCAACCATAACACAGAAAATACTACAATGTTGTGGCCTTATAACAAGACAAGAAGACTAACAAGGAAATAGAACCACAAAAAAAAAAAAAAAAAAATGAATTCAGTTTCTCTTCAGAAACTACAGAGGAACAAAAGCAAGCCCTGAGCTACAAGTCTAGCACCTGCTAAACGCACCTGAAGTGCTTATGTTCTTTCAGCTTTTGTCCTTGATTTCATGCCACATTACCTAAAAAAGAGAGTTTGGGATATTCAATACATCATATAATGAAGAATTTGTTTCCACTACACTGCGGTTTTGACCTTTGCGGAGAGCATTCAACGTTTGCCAGCAGTCATCAATATTTAACAGCTGTTGTTATGATTAAATTCTTTATAGGCTAATGTGTCTCGCCGGCTTGCACGCAAGGGTTTGGCCAGGTGCCAGCGCTCTGTCAGGGACCAGAGAGAAGATTGATAGGCGGTTAGCTTGTGTGACAACGGGGCTTCGGTCAGCCAGCCCCCCCCCCCCCCCCCGTGGATTTCCTGTGCTGCGGAGGGAGGGAGGGTGCACACAAGGCCTGTCAGAGGGGAGTGCTACAATGTTTACGAGGGTGGGAGCTGAACGTTAGGCCCTCCCAGGGAGCTGAACGTTAGGGCTTCCCAGGGAGCTGAACACTAGGCCTTCCCAGAGAGCTAAATGTTAGGCCTTCCCAGAGAGCTGAATGTTAGGCCTTCCCAGAGAGCTGAACGTAAGGCCTTCCCAGAGAGCTGAACACTAGGCCTTCCCAGAGAGCTGAATGTTAGGCCTTCCCAGGGAGCTAAATGTTAGGCCTTCCCAGGGAGCTGAATGCTAGGCCTTCCCAGGGAGATGAACGTTAGGCCTTCCCAGGGAGCTGAACACTAGGCCTTCCCAGAGAGCTAAATGTTAGGCCTTCCCAGGGAGATGAACGTTAGGTCTTCCCAGGGAGCTGAACACTAGGCCTTCCCAGAGAGCTGAACGCTAGGCCTTCCCAGAGAGCTGAACGTTAGGCCTTCCCAGGGAGCTGAATGTTAGGCCCTCCCAGAGAGCTGAATGTTAGGCCTTCCCAGGGAGCTGAATGCTAGGCCTTCCCAGGGAGCTGAATGTTAGGCCTTCCCAGAGAGCTGAATGTTAGGCCTTCCCAGGGAGCTGAATGCTAGGCCTTCCCAGGGAGCTGAATGTTAGGCCTTCCCAGGGAGCTGAACGTTAGGCCTTCCCAGGGAGCTGAACATTAGGCCCTCCCAGGGAGATGAACGCTAGGCCTTCCCAGAGAGCTAAATGTTAGGCCTTCCCAGGGAGCTGAACGTTAGGGCTTCCCAGGGAGATGAACGCTAGGCCTTCCCAGGGAGATGAACGCTAGGCCTTCCCAGGGAGATGAACGTTAGGCCTTCCCAGGGAGCTGAACGTTAGGCCTTCCCAGGGAGATGAACGCTAGGCCTTCCCAGGGAGTTTTACACTAGGCCTTCCCAGAGAGCTAAATGTTAGGCCTTCCCAGGGAGCTGAACGTTAGGCCTTCCCAGGGAGCTGAACGCTAGGCCTTCCCAGGGAGATGAACGCTAGGCCTTCCCAGGGAGCTAAATGTTAGGCCTTCCCAGAGAGCTAAATGTTAGGCCTTCCCAGGGAGCTGAACGTTAGGCCTTCCCAGGGAGTTGAACACTAGGCCTTCCCAGAGAGCTAAATGTTAGGCCTTCCCAGGGAGCTAAATGTTAGGCCTTCCCAGAGAGCTGAACGTTAGGCCTTCCCAGGGAGCTGAACGTTAGGGCTTCCCAGGGAGCTGAACGTTAGGCCCTCCCAGGGAGCTGAACGTTAGGCCCTCCCAGGGAGCTGAACGTTAGGGATTCCCAGGGAGCTGAACACTAGGCCTTCCCAGGGAGATGAACGCTAGGCCTTCCCAGGGAGATGAACACTAGGCCTTCCCAGGGAGCTGAACGTTAGGCCCTCCCAGGGAGCTGAACACTAGGCCTTCCCAGAGAGCTAAATGTTAGGCCTTCCCAGAGAGCTGAATGTTAGGCCTTCCCAGAGAGCTGAACGTAAGGCCTTCCCAGAGAGCTGAACACTAGGCCTTCCCAGAGAGCTGAATGTTAGGCCTTCCCAGGGAGCTAAATGTTAGGCCTTCCCAGGGAGCTGAATGCTAGGCCTTCCCAGGGAGATGAACGTTAGGCCTTCCCAGGGAGCTGAACACTAGGCCTTCCCAGAGAGCTAAATGTTAGGCCTTCCCAGGGAGATGAACGTTAGGTCTTCCCAGGGAGCTGAACACTAGGCCTTCCCAGAGAGCTGAACGCTAGGCCTTCCCAGAGAGCTGAACGTTAGGCCTTCCCAGGGAGCTGAATGTTAGGCCCTCCCAGAGAGCTGAATGTTAGGCCTTCCCAGGGAGCTGAATGCTAGGCCTTCCCAGGGAGCTGAATGTTAGGCCTTCCCAGAGAGCTGAATGTTAGGCCTTCCCAGGGAGCTGAATGCTAGGCCTTCCCAGGGAGCTGAATGTTAGGCCTTCCCAGGGAGCTGAACGTTAGGCCTTCCCAGGGAGCTGAACATTAGGCCCTCCCAGGGAGATGAACGCTAGGCCTTCCCAGAGAGCTAAATGTTAGGCCTTCCCAGGGAGCTGAACGTTAGGGCTTCCCAGGGAGATGAACGCTAGGCCTTCCCAGGGAGATGAACGCTAGGCCTTCCCAGGGAGATGAACGTTAGGCCTTCCCAGGGAGCTGAACGTTAGGCCTTCCCAGGGAGATGAACGCTAGGCCTTCCCAGGGAGTTTTACACTAGGCCTTCCCAGAGAGCTAAATGTTAGGCCTTCCCAGGGAGCTGAACGTTAGGCCTTCCCAGGGAGCTGAACGCTAGGCCTTCCCAGGGAGATGAACGCTAGGCCTTCCCAGGGAGCTAAATGTTAGGCCTTCCCAGAGAGCTAAATGTTAGGCCTTCCCAGGGAGCTGAACGTTAGGCCTTCCCAGGGAGTTGAACACTAGGCCTTCCCAGAGAGCTAAATGTTAGGCCTTCCCAGGGAGCTAAATGTTAGGCCTTCCCAGAGAGCTGAACGTTAGGCCTTCCCAGGGAGCTGAACGTTGGGCCTTCCCAGGGAGATGAACGTTAGGCCTTCCCAGAGAGCTGAACGTTAGGCCCTCCCAGGAAGCTGAACGTTAGGCCTTCCCAGGGAGCTGAACGTTAGGCCTCCCAGGGAGCTGAACGTTAGGCCTTCCCAGGGAGCTGAACGTTAGGCCCTCCCAGGGAGCTGAACGTTAGGCCTTCCCAGGGAGATGAACGCTAGGCCTTCCCAGGGAGCTGAACGTTAGGCCTTCCCAGAGAGCTGAATGTTAGGCCTTCCCAGAGAGCTGAACGTTAGGCCTTCCCAGGGAGATGAACGCTAGGCCTTCCCAGGGAGCTGAACGTTAGGCCTTCCCAGGGAGCTGAACGCTCTCTCTGTCTCTCTCTTTCTCACACTTTCTCTACCCCTCCCTCCCTCCCGCTCTCCCTGCCTCTCTCCCCTCCCTCCAGATTGATGATATATTCTCAGAGTTGCTCATTGTGTGCCTATAATGACTTATTACACTAGAAATAAGAACATGTTGCTTGGTGAACAGATGAATGGCATAATGTTGGATTAGAGGAATGTTAGACAGAGTGTGAGTGGCATGAATGTTAGGCCTTCCCAGGGAGCTGAACGTTAGGGCTTCCCAGGGAGATGAACGCTAGGCCTTCCCAGGGAGATGAACGCTAGGCCTTCCCAGGGAGATGACTGTACTAGTAGGTAGTACATTAGGTAGCACAGTAGGTAGTACAGTAGGTAGTACAGTGGGTAGTATAGTAGGTAGTATAGTAGGTAGTACAGTAGGTAGTACAGTAGGTAGTATGTAGTATAGTAGGTAGTATAGTAGGTAGTATAGTAGTACAGTAGGTAGTACAGTAGGTACAGTAGGTAGTACAGTAGGTAGTACATTAGCTAGCACAGTAGGTAGTACATTAGGTAGTATAGTAGGTAGTATAGTAGGTAGTACAGTAGGTAGTACAGTAGGTAGCACAGCAGGTAGTATAGTAGGTAGTATAGTAGGTAGTACAGTAGGTAGTACAGCAGATACAGTAGGTAGTATAGTAGGTAGTACAGTAGGTAGTATAGTAGTACAGTAGGTATTATAGTAGGTAGTACAGTAGGTAGTATAGTAGGTAGTACAGTAGGTAGTATAGTAGTACAGTAGGTATTATAGTAGGTAGTGCAGTAGGTAGTACAGTGGGTAGTATAGTAGGTAGCACAGTAGGTAGTACAGTAGGTAGTACAGTAGGTAGTATAGTAGGTAGCACAGTAGGTAGTATAGTAGTACAGTAGGTATTATAGTAGGTAGTACCGTAGGTAGTACAGTAGGTAGTATAGTAGGTAGTCCAGTAGTACAGTAGGTAGTATAGTAGGTAGTACAGTAGGTAGTATAGTAGGTAGCACAGTATGTAGTATAGTAGGTAGCACAGTAGGTAGTATAGTAGGTAGTACAGTAGGTAGTGCAGTAGGTAGTACAGTAGGTAGTACAGTAGGTAGTATAGTAGGTAGCACAGTAGGTAGTACAGTAGGTAGTACAGTAGGTAGTATAGTAGGTAGCACAGTAGGTAGTACAGTAGGTAGTATAGTAGGTAGTATAGTAGTACAGTAGGTATTATAGTAGGTAGTACAGTAGGTAGTACAGTAGGTAGTATAGTAGGTAGTACAGTAGTACAGTAGGTAGTATAGTAGGTAGTACAGTAGGTAGTATAGTAGGTAGCACAGTATGTAGTATAGTAGGTAGTACAGTAGTACAGTAGGTAGTATAGTAGGTAGTACAGTAGGTAGTATAGTAATACAGTAGGTAGTACAGTAGGTAGTATAGTAGGTAGCACAGTAGGTAGTATAGTAGGTAGTACAGTAGGTAGTATAGTAGGTGGTACAGTGGGTAGTATAGTAGTACAGTAGGTAGTATGGCGGGTAGTACAGTGGGTAGTATAGTAGCACAGCAGGTAGCACGGGAGGTAGTATAGTAGGTAGTATAGTAGGTAGTATAGTGGTACAGTAGGTAGTATAGCTGGTAGTATAGTATGTAGTATAGTAGGTGGTATAGTAGGTAGTACAGTAGGTAGTATAGTAGGTAGTATAGTAGGTGGTATAGTAGGTAGTATAGTTGGTAGTACAGTAGGCAGGACAGTAGGTAGTATAGTAGGTAGTATAGTAGGTAGTACAGTAGGTAGTACAGTAGGTGGTATAGTAGGTAGTATAGTAGGTAGTATAGTAGGTAGTACAGCGGGTAGTATAGTAGGTAGTATAGTATGTAGTATGGCAGGTAGTATAGTAGGTAGTACAGTAGGTGGTACAGTAGGTAGTACAGTAGGTAGTATAGTAGGTCGTATTGTAGGTAGTACAGTAGGTAGTATAGTAGGTAGTATAGTAGGTAGTACAGTGGGTAGTACAGTAGGTAGTATAGTAGGTAGTATAGCAGGTAGTATAGTAGGTGGTACAGTAGGTAGTATAGTATGTAGTATAGTAGGTAGTATAGTAGGTAGTACAGTAGGTAGTACAGTAGGTAGTACAGTAGGTAGTATAGTAGGTAGTACAGTAGGTAGTATAGTAGGTAGTATCGTATGTGGTATAATAGTACAGTGGGTAGTACAGCAGGTAACATAGTAGGTAGTATAGTAGTATAGTATGTGTTATAGTAGGTGGTATAGTAGTATAGAAGGTTGTGTATACAGTAGGCAGTATAGCATGTAGTATAGTGGGTAGCACAGCAGATGGTATAGTAGCACGGTAGGTAGTATATTATGTAGCATAGTACTATAGTAGTGTGGTGGGCAGTACAGTAGGTAGTATATTAGTATAGCAGGTAGTACAGTAGGTAGTATAGTAGGCAGTATAATAGGTAGTACATTAGGTAGTGTAGTAGCACAGTAGGTAGTACATTAGATAGTATAGTAGGACACTAGGCAGTATAGTATTTAGAAGTAGGTGGTACAGTAGGTAGCACAGTAGGTAGTATAGTAGGTGGTATAGTAGTACAGTAGGTAGTATAGTAGGTGATATAGTAGTACATTAGGTAGTATAGTAGGTGGTATAGTAGTACATTAGGTAGTATAGTAGGTGGTATAGTAGTACATTAGGTAGTATAGTAGGTGGTCTAGTAGTACACTAGGTAGTATAGTAGGTGGTATAGTAGTACATTAGGTAGTACAGTGGGTAGTATGGTAGGTAGTATAGTGTGTAGTACATTAGGTAGTACAGTAGGTAGTGTAGTGGGTAGTATAGTAGGTAGTATAGCAGGTAGCACATCAGGTAGTATAGTGTGTAGTACATTAGGTAGTACAGTAGGTAGTACAGTAGGTAGTATGGTAGGTAGCACATTAGGTAGTATAGTGGCACAGTAGGTAGTATACTAGGTAGTATAGTAGGTAGTATAGTAGATAGTATAGTAGGTAGTATAGTAGGTGGTACATTAGGTAGTATAGTGGCACAGTATGTAGTATAGTAGGCAGTACAGTAGTACAGTAGGCAGTATAGTAGGTAGTGTATTAGGTAGTACAGCGGGTAGTATAGTATGTAGTATAGTAGGTCGTACAGTAGTACAGTAGGTAGTATAGTAGGTAGTACAGTAGTACATTAGGTAGTATAGTGTGTAGTACAGTATGTAGTATAGTAGGCAGCACAGTAGGTAGTATAGTGGCACAGTAGGTAGTATAGTAGGTAGTATAGTAGGGAGTATAGTAGGTAGTATAGCAGGTAGCATAGTAGTTCGTATAGTAGGTAGTACACTAGGTAGTATAGTGGCAGAGTAGGCAGTATAGTAGGCAGTAGAGTAGTACAGTAGGCAGTATAGTAAGTAGTATATTAGGTAGTACAGCGGGTAGTATAATATGTAGTATAGTAGGTAGTATAGTAGGTAGTACAGTAGTACAGTAGGTGGTATAGTAGGTAGTACAGTAGTACATTAGGTAGTATAGTAGGTAGTCAGTAGTACATTAGGTAGTACAGTAGGGCTCCCGAGTGGCGCAGGGAGTAAATAAGAAATTGTTCTTAACTGACTTGCCTAGTTAAATAAAGGATACATTAATAGTAGATCGTCCACCATTTAACAAGAACAAGTTGACACGGTCAAGTCATAAGAAATATCAACTTTGTATTTATGTTTTATTTCTCTCTCTCTCGATTTCCAGTTAATCACGAGAAGCCGTCCAGCAGAAAGCACATCAGTCCATCCAGCAACTCTGTCCCCGAGCCCAGGAAAGACAGCCTGCCTAAGGCTATGGGCAACAGCGTCACGGAGAGCGGACTCCTTCTGGAGGTAAGCAGCCAAAATGCAGCCAGCTCGTTCAAGATAACACTTCAAAATTGAGGACGTCAGGAAATGTCTTCAAAACCGCCCACTAGGGGCAACAGTGAGAACTATTACCATCAAGTAGGCTTGAGTTTTGCTAAATCGTAGTGGACTACAGAGGTGGCTCAGTTGGTAGAGAATAGCACTTATTACACCAGGGTTGTGGGTTCAAATCCCATGGAGGGGAAACAGACATGAAAATGTATGTCAGCCTCTCTGGAGAAGAGCATCCCCCAAATGACCAAAATGTAATGAGCATTATCCCATGGATCTGAAGGTCACGTGTTCAATCCCTATGGTGTCTTTGATCCTTAACACTTCAACATTTGACATTTAGCTGAGTAGGAGTAGCAACCCAGGGTGTCAAAAACACTTTTGAAATTTGACGTTTAGAGAGATCGTGTTGGACAAACGTGTGTGTGTATATTGTCATGGTTAAAGAGTGTGCATGTCACAACAGTGAACCTCCATTTTGGTTATCCCGTAGCAGACCAATTAACCTCCACTCTGGTAATCCTGTAGCAGGCCAATGAACCTCCACTCTGGTTATCCTGTAGCAGACCTAATGAACCTCCACTCTGGTTATCCTGTAGCAGACCTAATGAACCTCCACTCTGGTTATCCCAGAGAAATTAATTGGCAGATATTGTATTGTGTTTTTTAAGCCAGTAGTGGCTAACCAGGGGTGGGATAATGTCAAGTTGCGCTGGGAGCTTGCGGTGTCTGATACTTGTGAGATTTGTTTATGACAGTTTGCGGTGGAACACGTTAAAATTGCGTGTACTTACAGAATTGTTTGGCTGGTAGCTGTTGGAGACCCCTGGTGTAGATGAGGGGGAGGAGACAGGTTAAAGAAGCATTTTTAAGCCTTCAGACAATTGAGACATGGATTGTGTATATGTACCATTGTAACGTTCGTCGTCGGAATGAGACCAAAGCGCAGCGTGGAAAGTGTTCATAATTTAATGTTCACAAAAACTCTCAAACAAAATGACAAACGGAGAAAACAAAAGCGCTCAGTTCTGTCAGGGAAACCACCTTAACCAGAAAACAACACCCCACAAAACCCAAACGGAAAATGAAAACTTATATATTTATTTTTTATTTTTATTTTACCGTTATTTTACCAGGTAAGTTGACTGAGAACACATTCTCATTTGCAGCAACGACCTGGGGAATAGTCACAGGGGAGAGGAGGGGGATGAATGAGCCAATTGTAAACTGGGGATTATTAGGTGACCATGATGGTTTGAGGGCCAGATTGGGAATTTAGCCAGGACACCGGGGTTAACACCCCTACTCTTACGATAAGTGCCATGGGATCTTTAACGACCTCAGAGAGTCAGGACACCCGTTTAACGTCCCATCCGAAAGACGGCACCCTACACAGGGCAGTGTCCCCAATCACTGCCCTGGGGCATTGGGATATTGTTTTTTAGACCAGAGGAAGAGTGCCTCCTACTGGCCCTCCAACACCACTTCCAGCAGCATCTGGTCTCCCATCCAGGGACTGACCAGGACCAACCCTGCTTAGCTTCAAAAGCAAGCCAGCAGTGGTATGCATATATGATCCCCAATCAGAGACAACGATAGACAGCTGCCTCTGATTGGGAACCACACACGGCAAAACAACAAAGAAACAGAAAACATAGATTTTCCCACCCGAGTCACACCCTGACCTAACCAAACATAGAGAATAAATAAGGATCTCTAAGGTCAGGGCGTGACAGTACCCCCCGCCCCCCCCAAAGGTGTGGACTCCGGCCGCAAACCTGAACCTATAGGGGAGGGTCTGGGTGGGCATCTACTCTCGGTGGAGGCTCCAGTGCGGGACGCAGACCCTGCGCCGCTTTAGGCTCCCCGCACTTCGGTGGCGCCTTCGGTGCAGGGATCGTCGCCGGGACCGGACCATAGATCATCGCTGCAAGCTCTTGACTGGGCACCCTCGTTGCGAGCCCCGGGACTGGAGAACGTCGCTGGAGGCTCCTGACTGGAGAACGTCGCTGGAGGCTCCTGACTGGAGAACGTCGCTGGAGGCTCCTGACTGGAGAACGTCGCTGGAGGCTCCGGACTGGAGAACGTCGCTGGAGGCTCCGGACTGGGAACCCTCGCTGATGGGAGGAGACGTATAGACAGCCTGGTGCGTGGGGCTGCCACAGGGCCCACCAGGCTGGGGAGACATACAGTATGCCTGGTCCTTAGAGGCACAGGTCGAACCGGGCTGTGGGAGAGCACTGGAGATCTGGTGCTTAAGACGTGCACCTCTCCCTTTTGCTGCATGCCCACTTTAGCCCGGCAGGTGCGGGAAGCCGAAACAGGCCGCACTGGGTTCTCCTGGCGAACTGGGGATACCACGCGAAGAGCTGGCGCAGGATAAGCCGGACCGAGGAAGCGCACTGTAGACCAGGAGCGCTGAGCCGGCACCAGCCTACCTGGCTGGATACCCCTCTTTACGCGGCAGGTACGGAGAGAATGTACTGCACGCCACAGGCTGTGACTTTGTACTGAAGGCACGTTGCGTAAAACCGGAAAACATGGCACTGGAACCGTGACCAACTTCGCTCGCCCCGCTCGCCAACCCGTGTGCCCCCACCCCCCATTTTTTGGGGGGGATTGCCTCTCGTGCTCCCGTCTCTGCCGTAACTCCTGTCCTCTCCACTCCTCTCTATCTGCCTCCGCCTGTTTCCATGGCAGGCTTTTGTCGCCTGCCATGATCTCCTCCCATGTCCACGATGTCCTAAACACCCTTCTCTCCCGTGCCCAGGATCCCCTCTCCTCCTGTCCACGCTGCTTGATCCTTCTTTGGTGGGGTGTTCTGTAACGTTCGTCGTCGGAATGAGACCAAAGCGCAGCGTGGAAAGTCTTCATAATTTAATGTTCACAAAAACTCTCAAACAAAATGACAAATGGAGAAAACGAAAGCGCACAGTTCTGTCAGGGAAACCACCTTAACCAGAAAACAACACCCCACAAAACCCAAAAGGAAAATGACAACTTATTTATGATCCCCAATCAGAGACAACGATAGACAGGTGCCTATGATTGGGAACCACACAAGGCAAAACAACAAAGAAACAGAAAACATAGATTTTCCCACCCGAGTCACACCCTGACCTAACCAAACATAGAGAATAAATAAGGATCTCTAAGGTCAGGGCGTGACAACCATTCAGAGGGTGAATGGGCAAGACAAAATATCTAAGTGCCTTTGAACAGGGTATGGTAGTAGGTGCCAGGCACACCGGGTTTGTGTCAAGAAATGCAACATTGCTAGGTTTTTCACGCTCAACAGTTTCCTGTGTGTATCAAGAATGGTCCACCACCCAAAGGACATCCAGTCAACTTGACACAACTGTGGGAAGCTATGGAGTCAACGTGGGCCAGTCCCTGTGGAATGCTTTCAACACCTTGTAGAGTCCATGCCCCGATGAATTGAGGCTGCTCTGAGGGCAAAGGGGGGTGCAACTCAATAATAGGAAGGTGTTCCTACTGTTTGGTACTGTACATTCACTGTATACACACACACCTCCAGAGAAGAACTCAGTGAGGCTAAGGTTAATGTGTCCGGCTGCCACAACACAGGCCATATACAAGGAGTTGATTGGCAATAATATGTCGCCTCTTGTTGCATGACTTGAAAAATGACTCGCTTCGCGGTGTTTGCCATTGCTGTGGCAACGTGCTGCCCTGGGGCAGCGAAGGAATGCCAGTGAGTTTCCCCTCTCTCTCTCTCTCTCCCCGACGGCTGCCCCAGATGACTCTAAATACCAGGAACAGCTCTTTTTCACTGTGCCGTGACCCTGGCTTTGACGCTTTGATCTGGCGGTGACTATGTGAGGAGGAAAACAATCAAATGTGTGTGAAGTGAAACAAAGGGATGTCGCCACTCCGTCTCTCTCTCTCCATCAGCGCTCTGCCTTTTTCAAATGTAGTGAGAGTATTTTTTTGTAATGTGTTCATTTATAGGAGCCATGAGGGTATATGGACTTTGAATTTGAAATGTTTTCTAGTCCAGGCCAGTAGCAAGTTTCCATGATCTTATGCTGTTGGAATTCCATGAACCTCTCTCTCTCTCTCTCTATCTCTCTCTCTCTCTCTGTCTCTCTCTCTTTCTCTGTCTCTCTCTCTTTCTCTGTCTCTCTCTCTCTTTCTCTCTGTCTCTCTCTCTTTCTCTCTCTCTCTCTGTCTCTCTCTCTATGTCTCTCTCTCTCTCTGTCTCTCTCTCTCTCCATATGAAAGGGATTCTGGCATCTGGTTTAGAGATATGATATCAGAGGGCTTGGCTGGAGTACTGAATCATGAACACAGTGACAGCTACATCTATGAACCATCTGTGTGTAATGTATTTTAAAGAGTTATGAGCTGTTATAAATGCTTATAGCAAGTCTTATTAACACACTGGTGAACTACATAAAGGCTCTATGAATGTGTCAAGGGATCAAGGGACCTAACGTGTGCCAGGAAAGCATTCCCCACACCTGTACACCACCGCTCACAGCCTATACCGTTGACACCTGGCAGGATGGGTCCATGGACTCATGCTGCTTACACCTAATCCTGACTCTCCCATCAGCATGACGCAACAGGAACCCAGTGTTGTTGGCGTGCCCACCGGAGCCGCTTCATCTTGTTTTTAGCTGATAGGAACCCGGTATGGTCGTCTGCTGCAATAGCCAATCCGTGACAAGGACCGACCAGTTGTGCGTTCCCGAGATGCCGTTCTGCACACCATTGTTGTACTGCGACGTGATTTGCCCGTTTGTGGCCCGCCTGTTAGCTCGCATGATGCTTGGCTCTCTCCTTCGACCTCTATCATCAACCAGCTGTTTTCACCCACTTTTTGTTCGTCGCACCGTTCTTAGTAAACCCTAGACCCTTTCGTGCGTGAAAAGCCCAGGAGGCCTGCCGTTTCTAAGATACTAGAACCGGCGCTGCCTGGCACCGTGATCATACCATGCTCAAAATCACGTAGGTCACTCGTTTTACCCATTCCAACGTTCAATGGAACAGTAACTGAATGTCTCGATGCTTGTCTGCCTGCTTTATATAGCAAGCCATGGTCACGTGACTCACGGTCTGCAGGAGCGATCCATTTTCGTGAACGGGGTGGTGTACCTCATATTTTAATTATTTGTATTAACTTGTATTTATTCAGGGTAGTCCCATTGAGACCAGGGTCTCATTCACAATGGTGCCCTGAGTAAATTAACTGGCCATTGAATGTATATCTTTCTTGTGAATACTTCAAAAGTTTTCCTGCTTACTACAAGACATTTACTAATATATATACACCATTTCCTGTACTACAAGACATTTATTAATATATATATACACACAATTTCCTGTCATACAAAACATTTACTAATATATATACACCATTTCCTGTACTACAAAACATTTACTAATATATATATACACCATTTCCTGTACTACAAGACATTTACTAATATATATATACACCATTTCCTGTACTACAAAACATTTACTAATATATATATACACCATTTCCTGTACTACAAGACATTTACTAATATATATATACACCATTTCCTGTACTACAAGACATTTACTAATATATATATACACCATTTCCTGTACTACAAGACATTTACTAATATATATATACACCATTTCCTGTACTACAAGACATTTACTAATATATATATACACCATTTCCTGTACTACAAGACATTTACTAATATATATATACACCATGTCCTATATCCGCTATGCTGTACAGAACAATAATATATATTCGTAGAGTAGCTTGTCACGCACAGGCCTGCTGTTTTTCAGCAGTGCTCACAGTTCCAGGAGTGTGTCGTTTAAACCTGTCAAACACTGTGTTCATTCCCACCGCTACACCTGACACTGTCTTCATCCACACTGTCTTCATCCACACACACACACACACACACACACACACACACACACACACACACACACACACACACACACACACACACACACACACACACACACACACACACACACACACACACACACACACACACACACACATACACACACACACACAGACACACACACACACACACACACACACATACATACACACACACACACACACAACCATTGAACAAACCTAGATCAACACACACCCAAACAGCAACTGGAGCAGTCCCAGTACTAGCCAGGAGTAGAGCAGTCCCAGTACTAGCCGGGAGTAGAGCGGTCCCAGTACTAGCCAGGAGTAGAGCGGTCCCAGTACTAGCCAGGAGAAGAGCAGTCCCAGTACTAGCCAGGAGTAGAGCAGTCCCAGTACTAGCCAGGGGTAGAGCAGTCCCAGTACTAGCCAGGAGTAGAGCAGTCCCAGTACTAGCCAGGAGTAGAGCAGTCCCAGTACTAGCCAGGAGTAGAGCAGTCCCAGTACTAGCCAGGAGTAGAGCAGTCCCAGTACTAGCCAGGAGTGGAGCAGTCCCAGTACTAGCCAGGAGTAGAGCAGTCCCAGTACTAGCCAGGAGTAGAGCGGTCCCAGTACTAGCCAGGAGTAGAGCAGTCCCAGTACTAGCCAGGAGTAGAGCAGTCCCAGTACTAGCCAGGAGTAGAGCAGTCCCAGTACTAGCCAGGAGTAGAGCAGTCCCAGTACTAGCCAGGAGTAGAGCAGTCCCAGTACTAGCCAGGAGTGGAGCAGTCCCAGTACTTGCCAGGAGTAGAGCAGTCCCAGTACTAGCCAGGAGTAGAGTAGTCCCAGTACTAGCCAGGAGTAGAGCAGTCCCAGTACTAGCCAGGAGTAGAGCAGTCCCAGTGCTAGCCAGGAGTAGAGCAGTCCCAGTACTAGCCAGGAGTAGAGTAGTCCCAGTACTAGCCAGGAGTAGAGCAGTCCCAGTACTAGCCAGGAGTAGAGCAGTCCCAGTACTAGCCAGGAGTAGAGCGGTCCCAGTACTAGCCAGGAGTAGAGCAGTCCCAGTACTAGCCAGGAGTAGAGCAGTCCCAGTACTAGCCAGGAGTGGAGCAGTCCCAGTACTAGCCAGGAGTAGAGCAGTCCCAGTACTAGCCAGGAGTAGAGCAGTAGAGCAGTCCCAGTACTAGCCAGGAGTAGAGCAGTCCCAGTACTAGCCAGGAGTAGAGCGGTCCCAGTACTAGCCAGGAGTAGAGCAGTCCCAGTACTAGCCAGGAGTAGAGCAGTCCCAGTACTAGCCAGGAGTAGAGCAGTCCCAGTACTAGCCAGGAGTAGAGCAGTCCCAGTACTAGCCAGGAGTAGAGCAGTCCCAGTACTAGCCAGGAGTAGAGCAGTCCCAGTACTAGCCAGGAGTAGAGCAGTCCCAGTACTAGCCAGGAGTGGAGCAGTCCCAGTACTAGCCAGGAGTAGAGCAGTCCCAGTACTAGCCAGGAGTAGAGCAGTCCCAGTACTAGCCAGGAGTGGAGCAGTCCCAGTGCTAGCCAGGAGTAGAGCAGTGTAGCAGCCAGAGCTGACCTGGCGTTGCTCACAGTAAACTGGAGGTGACAGGGTCTGGCTGGTGCACAGCACCAGTCACGCGATCGCCGGGGATCACCAAGTACAAACACTGGAAGTTCATAAATTACAGTTTGGGGAACCAATTCCTCCGCTGAACTGCCTTTCTTTACCTCTCTCTCTCTCTCCCCTCTTTCTCTCCTCTCCCTCTCTCCCCCCTCTTTCTCTCTCTTCTCTCTTTCTCTCCTCTCCCTCTCTCCCCTCTCTCCCCTCTCTCTCCTCTCTCCCCTCTCTCTCCTCTCTCCCTCCCTCCCTCCTACCTCAGTTGTGGACAGCCTGTGGACAGCCTGAATACTTTAAATTTGACGACAGTCGATTGAAAACCTCTGTGATGGCTTTGCTCATCTTTTGGTTCTTCCTTGGAAGACACATATAGTATGAGGAAATATTCACGCTCATATCTGTGATATTAAATGACCATTAAGCCAAACGAGATAAGCCAAGCTCCAAAGCCAAGTGCCTCTTGTTAGTATCATGATTAATACAAACTAATGTTGGTCTCCTCTATTTCCCCCCTCTAGTCCATTACTGGCTTTGCGTTGGTGGTGAGCAGCGATGGAATGGTTTTCTTTTCCTCCTCAAACATCGTTGACTATTTGGGCTTCCATCAGGTATGTCTCGTTATTATTATTATTATTATTATTTGAATGTTTATTCTGACAAGTATGATACTCCAGGACATACAGGTTAGATAACTTACCTTCATTTAAAGGGGTTTCTGCTGACCATTTACAAAAGTTGTCGAGCAGTGGTTAAGGGTAACAGACGGGTTGGTATGCCATGTAAAGTGGAGGGACTGTGTGTACTCTGCACATTGAGAGAGCCCCCTAGACAGTGGTGAGTTGAGACAGGGGTCACTACACCCAGTGTCAGCGTGGTAGATACTGCTGTCCCAATGGCCGCAGCTATCAGACACACAGATTAATATACAGTGGCACCAGGTTACAATCTGGAGGTGGTAGTCAAAGACCTAGTGACCCTGAGACCTAGTGACCCTGAGACCTAGTGACCCTGAGGCCTAGTGACCCTGAGACCTAGTGACCCTGAGACCTAGTGACCCTGAGACCTAGTGACCCTTAGACCTAGTGACCCTGAGACCTAGTGACCCTGAGACCTAGTGACCCTGAGGCCTAGTGACCCTGAGACCTAGTGACACTGAGACCTAGTGACCCTGAGACCTAGTGACCCTGAGACCTAGTGACCTTGAGACCTAGTGACCCTGAGACCTAGTGACCCTGAGACCTAGTGACCCTGAGACCTAGTGACCCTGAGACCTAGTGACCCTGAGGCCTAGTGACCCTGAGACCTAGTGACCCTGAGACCTAGTGACCCTGAGGCCTAGTGACCCTGAGACCTAGTGACCCTGAGGCCTAGTGACCCTGAGACCTAGTGACCCTGAGACCTAGTGACCCTGAGACCTAGTGACCCTGAGACCTAGTGACCCTGAGACCTAGTGACCCTGAGGCCTAGTGACCCTGAGACCTAGTGACCCTGAGACCTAGTGACCCTGAGACCTAGTGACCCTGAGACCTAGTGACCCTTAGACCTAGTGACCCTGAGACCTAGTGACCCTGAGACCTAGTGACCCTGAGGCCTAGTGACCCTGAGACCTATTGACACTGAGACCTAGTGACCCTGAGACCTAGTGACCCTGAGACCTAGTGACCTTGAGACCTAGTGACCCTGAGACCTAGTGACCCTTAGACCTAGTGACCCTGAGACCTAGTGACCCTGAGACCTAGTGACCCTGAGACCTAGTGACCTGAGACCTTCCACATTGCTCCCGAGTGGCGCAACAGTCTAAGGCCCTGCATCTCAGTGCTAGAGGCATCACTACAGAAACCTTGGTTCCTATCCAGGCTGTATCACAACCGGTGTAGGCCGTCATTGTAAATAATAATTTGTTCTTAACTGACCTGCCTAGTTAAATAAAGGTTAAATGAAAATACAAATGTGGAGGTGTCAGTGAAAGGCTTGTCACTGTCTCTTCACACCAGGTCACAGGGTCGGGGGCTCCTTCCGGGGGAGAAGGGAGTACGGACACACACACTATAGATCACGCAGTATGAATCATTGTTCACCTGAACCAATCAATTAATACTTTTTATGATGTGTAGTTGGCTCAAAACAAACTTCAACTCGTATGTACACACAGACACACAAAGTTGACTCAAAGGCTATTCCACGGGAGAAATTGCCAAGAAACTGAAGATCTCGTACAACGCCGTGTACTACTCCCTTCACAGAACAGAGCAAACTGGCTCTAACCAGAATAGAAAGAGGAGTGGGAGGCCCCGGTGCACAACTGAGCAAGAGGACAAGTACATTAGTCTAGTTTAGAAACAGACGCCTCACAAGTCCTCAACTGTTAGCTTCATTAAATAGTACCCGCAAAACACCAGTCTCAACGTCAACAGTGAAGAGGCGACTCCGGGATGTTGGCCTTCTAGGCAGAGTTGCAAAGAAAAAGCCATATCAGACTGGCCAATAAAAATTTAATAAAAAGATGGGCAAAAGAACACAGACACTGGACAGAGGAAGATTGGAAAAAAGTGTTATTGACAGACAAATCTAAGTTTGAGGTGTTCGGATCACAAAGAAGAACATTCGTGAGACGCAGAAAAAATGAAAAGATGCTGGAGGAGTGAACCATCTGTGAAGCATGGTGGAGGAGTGAACCATCTGTGAAGCATGGTGGAGGAGTGAACCATCTGTGAAGCATGGTGGAGGAGTGAACCATCTGTGAAGCATGGTGGAGGAGTGAACCATCTGTGAAGCATGGTGGAGGAGTGAACCATCTGTCATCATGGTGGAGGCAATGTGATGGTCTGGGGGTGCTTTGGTGGTGGTAAAGTGGGAGATTTGTACAGGGTAAAATGGATCTTGAAGAAGGAAGGCTATCACTCCATTTTGCAACACCATTCCATACCCTGTGGACGGCGTTTAATCGGAGCCAAATTCCTCCTACAACAGGACAATGACCCAAAGCACAGCTACAAACTATGCAAGAACTATTTAGGGAAGAAGCAGTCAGCTGGTATTCTGTCTATAATGGAGTGGCCAGCACAGTCACCGGATCTCAACCCTATTGAGCTGTTGTGGGAGCAGCTTGACCGTATGGTACGTAAGAAGTGCCCATCAAGCCAATCCAACTTGTGGAAAGTGCTTCAGGAAGCATGGGGTGAAATCTCTTCAGATTACCTCAACAAATTGACAACTAGAACGCTAAAGGTCTGAAAGGCTGTAATTGCTGCAAATGGAGGATTCTTTGACGAAAGCTACGTTTGAAGGACACAATTATTATTTCAATTAAAAATCATTATTTATAACCTTGTCGACGTCTTGACTATATTTCCTATTCATTTTGCAACTCATTTCATGTTTGTTTTCATGGAAAACAAGGACATTGCTATGTGACCCCAAAACTTTGGAACGGTAGTGTACCTACTGTATATTTACCCCAAAAAATACATTGGTGATTGTAAAAAATAAATAAAAAACGTTAAAATAAAAAATATGTCCTATTTCTGTTGGGTTATATAGCAGGATCCTGGACCCCATTGAAGTTTATATGAGGTGGAGTCGAAACCCATTGTTAATCTTTTTTCATCATAATAAAGAAGCCATAGTAAAAAAACAGACAAACCAGACACAGCACTAATATGTAACGCAGGAGACAAAATGTAGGAGCGTGTTTAGGGACGACACCACAGGAAAGCGCTGAAATGGTGCAGAGACAAGTGTTGTTTCTTTGATCCTATTTGCTCCATTGTAATTACGCTTTTGAAAATCAAGACTCGAGGGCCAAGGAAAACATCACTATTCTGTTTTAGAGAGAACCTCATACAATAGACATCCGATCTGTCTGCCGCTGGGAACTGTGGTGACATGTGCAAAAATCTTGTAAAAAAAAGAAAAACCTTGCGTGTCTCCAATGTGGATGTTATGGGGGGGAAGGTTGAATATTTCAGTTGGAATCTGTAATTTCCCTGACAGAAAGCACAGCTATTGCTGGTTAAGAGAGAGGTATTACACATTTGGGCTGGGTTGTGGGGGCCTTGTTTTCAGCAGGGCTGGGCTGCTCTGCTTTTAGGGAGCTGGTGTCACGCAATGTTTGACAAACAAGGCTTGCACTCTTTGGCCCCCGTGATTCGGTGACATTGGAGAGCCAAGAGCCACTGTAGTGTACTGTAGTGGAATCAGTGGGGTCCGTTCTGTGGCAGACCTTGAGGAATTCAGCGGCAACACAAATATAAAGCAAAACATATGGGCAACAACAACCAGCTGCTCTTTACCGAATCTTTCAGTAAATATGTCACTTTTTTTAAGAGCTGCTGAGGATATTGCTATGAATACCCAATTTAACTCAAGTTGTGTGAAGTCATTCACTGCAATGTTACACTTCAGTCATTCAAACAGTCGTATTCTTTAAACCAAGTGACATGTATTTCTTTCAAAGTTACTCCAACCACAAAATGACCTAATCAAGATTTGATCCAGCTTTGAAACTCATACAAAATCACACCATTTAGCAGCCTGTTAACCAGACCCATTACAGATATTTTTGGGTCTGCGTGTGAGACCATCGGGCCGACCCAGTGAACCGCGGCAGAGATTAAGTGGGGAGGGCACCGCTGTTTGCCAACACAATAGGCCAGACCCTGGATCCCATCAATACTTCAAGCAGAGGGCGATCTGGTAATGGGCTGGTGGGGTTATAGGTTATGGTTCTGGGGGGGGGCTCGTTGTGTTATTGTCTCTCTCTCTCTCTCCCCATGCAGACGGACGTGATGCACCAAAACGTCTTTGATTATGTCCATGTGGACGACCGGCAAGAGTTCAGAAGACAGCTCCACTGGGCCATGAACCCCAGCCAACACCACTTAGTCTCAGGAACTGGTGTGTATATAAGTACCAGCAACAGTACGGGGGGGGGGGAGTGGCCTAGTAACAGAGGGAGTGAGCGAGCAACGAGTACTGATTCATTAAACAGACTAGACTGCAAATGTTTATTCGTTTTGAAGAAAAAAGAAAGAGGCACTGTAATCAAATGTATCAACTCTGTTCACAACAACCAAGCAGACTGTGATTAATGGCCAATGTATGAGTGGAAAGTCCCCACTAAACTATGATGCCTCTCCACGCCAGAGATGGTGTGTGTGTGTGTGTGTGTGTGTGTGTGTGTGTGTGTGTGTGTGTGTGTGTGTGTGTGTGTGTGTGTGTGTGTGTGTGTGTGTGTGTGTGTGTGTGTGTGTGTGTGTGTGTGTGTGTGTGTGTGTGTGTGTGTGTGTGTGTGTGTGTGTTTCGCTTGTAAATGTTTTAGGTCTTGGTCTACTGTATGAAACTGGAAAATCTGCATTGTAGTGAATATTAGTATTTTTCTATACAGGTGAGGACTTTGTGGTGAGCAGCCTGTTTCATTCTCAGGAGACGGGGGGAGTCGCTCCTGAGTTCTCCTCCTTTTTCAACCGCTGTTTCATGTCCCGCGTGCGCTGCCTGCTGGACAGCACCTCTGGCTTCCTGGTGAGTGGATTAACCCTGTCCGAGACCCCAGCCAGCCAGGATGTTTCTAATGAGAGCTGACTGGGATAAACTTCACAGATGAAAAATCTCCCATTTGGTGTCATATTTGCTGAACTTGTAGCTTGAGTGTAGGTATAAATAGAATGTCCCCATATCCCGGACATAACAGGCCAAGGGATTTGGTGTTTGGACACAGATGTATTTACTATTTAGAGCCGTTGATCCACCTCCCATAGGTCTGACAAGAGCAGTTTGGAGGTTTGGATCTAACAGTGGAAAGTGATGCGGCTTGAAGTCGGCCTTGGGTTTGAACACTGTAGGGAAGGTCAACAGAGTTCCTCCTGTCAAACGGTGTCATAAAGTGCATTTTCTTAATCCAAGTAAAGTGACACAGGGTGGTCATAATGCTTCATGACAGTGTCATAAAGTGAATTAAAATATGATGAGGAGAGAAAAAAATAACTACAGATTTCAGTGTCCCAACTATGGTTGTACTGTTATTTCTCTAGGCTGTTGTGACTGAATGAAAACTTGGCTTGTCTCAATCAAATACGTTATTTTTCTTCATTATCAAAAGTGCTGAGATCGACAAGTTGTATGCAATAATACTTTTTTAAAATTATTATTTCGCTTCAAAGTATAGGCTTCTAAATGGCATCTGGCAAAAATAACTTCTTGACATGGCCATGTTCTTTTGTGTGTACTAAACACTCTTTGTAACCTCTGACCTCGTATCCCTCTGACAGACCATGCAGATCCAGGGCCGACTCAAGTTCCTCCAAGGACAGAAGAAGAAGTGGGGCTCGGGGGCCCTGCTACCCCCCCAGCTGGCCCTATTCTGTGTGGCCGTGCCCTTTCTGCTGCCCTCCATCACTGAGATGAAGATGAACAACATGATGATGAGGGGCAAGCACAAGAGTGGAGGGGGCATCATCACTGCACTGGAATATGGGTAAGGAAGGGGGCATCATCACTGCACTGGAATAGAAGGGGACATCATCACTACACTAGAATAGAAGGGGACATCATCACTACACTAGAATAGAAGGGGACATCATCACTACACTAGAATAGAAGGGGACATCATCACTACACTAGAATAGAAGGGGACATCATCACTACACTAGAATAGAAGGGGACATCATCACTACACTAGAATAGAAGGGGAGGGGACATTATCACTACACTAGAATAGAAGGAGACATCATCACTACACTAGAATAGAAGGGGACATCATCACTACACTAGAATAGAAGGGGACATCATCACTACACTAGAATAGAAGGGGAGGGGACATTATCACTACACTAGAATAGAAGGAGACATCATCACTACACTAGAATAGAAGGGGACATCATCACTACACTAGAATAGAAGGGGAGGGGACATCATCACTACACTAGAATAGAAGGGGACATCATCACTACACTAGAATAGAAGGGGACATCATCACTACACTAGAATAGAAGGGGAGGGGACATTATCACTACACTAGAATAGAAGGGGACATCATCACTACACTAGAATAGAAGGGGAGGGGACATCATCACTACACTAGAATAGAAGGGGACATCATCACTACACTAGAATAGAAGGATACATCATCACTACACTAGAATAGAAGGGGAGGGGACATTATCACTACACTAGAATAGAAGGAGACATCATCACTACACTAGAATAGAAGGGGACATCATCACTACACTAGAATAGAAGGGGAGGGGACATTATCACTACACTAGAATAGAAGGGGACATCATCACTACACTAGAATAGAAGGGGACATCATCACTACACTAGAATAGAAGGGGAGGGGACATTATCACTACACTAGAATAGAAGGAGACATCATCACTACACTAGAATAGAAGGGGACATCATCACTACACTAGAATAGAAGGGGAGGGGACATCATCACTACACTAGAATAGAAGGGGACATCATCACTACACTAGAATAGAAGGGGACATCATCACTACACTAGAATAGAAGGGGAGGGGACATTATCACTACACTAGAATAGAAGGAGACATCATCACTACACTAGAATAGAAGGGGACATCATCACTACACTAGAATAGAAGGGGAGGGGACATTATCACTACACTAGAATAGAAGGGGACATCATCACTACACTAGAATAGAAGGGGACATCATCACTACACTAGAATAGAAGGGGAGGGGACATTATCACTACACTAGAATAGAAGGGGACATCATCACTACACTAGAATAGAAGGGGACATCATCACTACACTAGAATAGAAGGGGACATCATCACTACACTAGAATAGAAGGGGAGGGGACATTATCACTACACTAGAATAGAAGGGGAGGGGACATTATCACTACACTAGAATAGAAGGAGACATCATCACTACACTAGAATAGAAGGGGACATCATCACTACACTAGAATAGAAGGGGACATCATCACTACACTAGAATAGAAGGGGAGGGGACATTATCACTACACTAGAATAGAAGGGGAGGGGACATTATCACTACACTAGAATAGAAGGGGAGGGGACATTATCACTACACTAGAATAGAAGGAGACATCATCACTACACTAGAATAGAAGGGGACATCATCACTACACTAGAATAGAAGGGGAGGGGACATTATCACTACACTAGAATAGAAGGGGACATCATCACTACACTAGAATAGAAGGGGACATCATCACTACACTAGAATAGAAGGAGACATCATCACTACACTAGAATAGAAGGGGACATCATCACTACACTAGAATAGAAGGGGACATCATCACCACACTAGAATAGTTATGCTGAGGAAGACTAGCTAGTTAGCTACCACTCACCCGTGTTGTAGGGGTGGGGGAGGGGTCAAGGGACGTGATTGGTCCACTTCGTTGTGAAATCTCGACCAATCACAGCAAGCACCGTGTCACTCCAGGGGCTTTTAGCAGTGCCTCCTACTGCCTATGCAGTATATTGTAAAGTAAAATGTGTATTCTGCATAGCGCAAGTGATGTCAATCAATCCAATGTATTTATAAAGCCCTTCTTACATCAGCTGATGTCACAAAGTGCTGTACAGAAACCCAGCCTAAAACCCCAAACAGCAAGCAATGCAGGTGTAGAAGCACGGTGGCTAGGAAAAACTCCCTAGAAAGGCCAGAACCTAGGAAGAAACCTAGAGAGGAACCAGGCTCTGAGGGGTGGCCAGTTCTCTTCTGGCTGTGCCGGGTGGAGATTATAACAGAACATGGCCAAGATGTTCAAACGTTCATAGATGACCAGCAGGGTCAAATAATAATAATCACAGTGGTTGTAAAGGGTGCAACAGGTCAGCACCTCAGGAGTAAGTTGGCTTTTCATAGTCGATCACGGTTATGTGTGGTTATGGAAACTCATCTCAAAAGGTTCCAGCCTGGATCAAAGCCCAGGTCTAATAATGCCACTCTCATTCTTCCTGTATCATCTCTGTCATTCTCCCTGTATCATCTCTGTCATTCTCCCTGTATCATCTCTGTCATTCTCCCTGTATCATCTCTGTCATTCTCCCTGTATCACCTCTGTCATTTTCCCTGTATCATCTCTGTCATTCTCCCTGAATCATCTCTGTCATTCTCCCTGTATCATCTCTGTCATTCTCCCTGTATCATCTCTGTCATTCTTCCTGTATCATCTCTGTCATTCTCCCTGTATCATCTCTGTCATTCTTCCTGTATCATCTCTGTCATTCTCCCTGTATCATCTCTGTCATTCTCCCTGTATCATCTCTCTCATTCTCCCTGTATCATCTCTGTCATTCTTCCTGTATCATCTCTGTCATTCTCCCTGTATCATCTCTGTCATTCTCCCTGTATCATCTCTGTCATTCTCCCTGTATCATCTCTGTCATTCTCCCTGTATCATCTCTCTCATTCTCCCTGTATCATCTCTGTCATTCTTCCTGTATCATCTCTGTCATTCTCCCTGTATCATCTCTGTCATTCTCCCTGTATCATCTCTGTCATTCTCCCTGTATCATCTCTGTCATTCTCCCTATATCATCTCTGTCATTCTCCCTATATCATCTCTGTCATTCTTCCTGTATCATCTCTGTCATTCTCCCTGTTTCATCTCTGTCATTCTCCCTGTTTCATCTCTGTCATTCTTCCTGTATCATCTCTGTCATTCCCCCTGTATCATCTCTGTCATTCTACCTGTATCATCTCTGTCATTCTCCCTGTATCATCTCTGTCATTCTACCTGTATCATCTCTGTCATTCTCCCTATATCATCTCTGTCATTCTACCTGTATCATCTCTGTCATTCCCTCTGTATCATCTCTGTCATTCTTCCTGTATCATCTCTGTCATTCTCCCTGTATCATCTCTGTCATTCTCCCTGTATCATCTCTGTCATTATCCCTGTATCATCTCTGTCATTATCCCTGTTTCATCTCTGTCATTCTCCCTGTATCATCTCTGTTATTCTCCCTGTTTCATCTCTGTCATTCTCCCTGTTTCATCTCTGTCATTCTCCCTGTATCATCTCTGTCATTCTCCCTGTTTCATCTCTGTCATGCTTCCTGTATCATCTCTGTCATTCTCCCTGTATCATCTCTGTCATTCTCCCTGTATCATCTCTGTCATTCTTCCTGTATCATCTCTGTCATTCTTCCTGTATCATCTCTGTCATTCTTCCTGTTTCATCTCTGTCATTCTCCCTGTTTCATCTCTGTCATTCTCCCTGTATCATCTCTGTCATTCTTCCTGTATCATCTCTGTCATTCTCCCTGTTTCATCTCTGTCATTCTCCCTGTATCATCTCTGTCATTCTCCCTGTTTCATCTCTGTCATTCTCCCTGTATCATCTCTGTCAGTCTCCCTGTATCATCTCTGTCATTCTCCCTGTATCATCTCTGTCATTCTTCCTGTATCATCTCTGTCATTCTCCCTGTATCATCTCTGTCATTCTCCCTGTACCATCTCTGTCATTCTCCCTATATCATCTCTGTCATTCTCCCTATATCATCTCTGTCATTCTTCCTGTATCATCTCTGTCATTCTCCCTGTTTCATCTCTGTCATTCTCCCTGTTTCATCTCTGTCATTCTTCCTGTATCATCTCTGTCATTCCCCCTGTATCATCTCTGTCATTCTACCTGTATCATCTCTGTCATTCTCCCTGTATCATCTCTGTCATTCTACCTGTATCATCTCTGTCATTCTCCCTATATCATCTCTGTCATTCTACCTGTATCATCTCTGTCATTCCCTCTGTATCATCTCTGTCATTCTTCCTGTATCATCTCTGTCATTCTCCCTGTATCATCTCTGTCATTCTCCCTGTATCATATCTGTCATTCTCCCTGTATCATCTCTGTCATTCTCCCTGTATCATCTCTGTCATTCTTCCTGTATCATCTCTGTCATTCTCCCTGTATCATCTCTGTCATTCTCCCTGTATCATCTCTGTCATTCTTCCTGTATCATCTCTGTCATTCTCCCTGTATCATCTCTGTCATTCTCCCTGTATCATCTCTGTCATTCTTCCTGTGTAATCTCTGTCATTCTCCCTATATCATCTCTGTCATTCTCCCTATATCCTCTCTGTCATTCTTCCTGTATCATCTCTGTCATTCTCCCTGTGTCATCTCTGTCATTCTCCCTGTATCATCTCTGTCATTCTCCCTGTTTCATCTCTGTCATTCTCCCCGTATCATCTCTGTTATTCTCCCTGTTTCATCTCTGTCATTCTCCCTGTTTCATCTCTGTCATTCTCCCTGTATCATCTCTGTCATTCTCCCTGTATCATCTCTGTCATTCTCCCTGTATCATCTCTGTCATTATCCCTGTATCATCTCTGTCATTATCCCTGTTTCATCTCTGTCATTCTCCCTGTATCATCTCTGTTATTCTCCCTGTTTCATCTCTGTCATTCTCCCTGTTTCATCTCTGTCATTCTCCCTGTTTCATCTCTGTCATTCTCCCTGTATCATCTCTGTCATTCTCCCTGTTTCATCTCTGTCATGCTTCCTGTATCATCTCTGTCATTCTCCCTGTATCATCTCTGTCATTCTCCCTGTATCATCTCTGTCATTCTTCCTGTATCATCTCTGTCATTCTTCCTGTATCATCTCTGTCATTCTTCCTGTTTCATCTCTGTCATTCTCCCTGTTTCATCTCTGTCATTCTCCCTGTATCATCTCTGTCATTCTTCCTGTATCATCTCTGTCATTCTCCCTGTTTCATCTCTGTCATTCTCCCTGTATCATCTCTGTCATTCTCCCTGTTTCATCTCTGTCATTCTCCCTGTATCATCTCTGTCAGTCTCCCTGTATCATCTCTGTCATTCTCCCTGTATCATCTCTGTCATTCTTCCTGTATCATCTCTGTCATTCTCCCTGTATCATCTCTGTCATTCTCCCTATATCATCTCTGTCATTCTCCCTGTTTCATCTCTGTCATTCTCCCTGTTTCATCTCTGTCATTCTCCCTGTTTCATCTCTGTCATTCTCCCTGTTTCATCTCTGTCATTCTCCCTATATCATCTCTGTCATTCTCCCTGTATCATCTCTGTCATATTCCCTGTATCAAATGCATCACACTAATCTCCCTCCCTCTCTCTCTTCCTCCATGTTGCAGTGAGAGAGAGGAGCAGTTGAGGAGGCAGGCTGGCAGTGCGGGGGGGATGATTGATGGCGGGGACCCGCTGCTCCTCAACTGCACCAAACTTGGGGGTCCCCAGCAGCGCCGCCACGCCCCCTGGACGCCCCTCTCCAAAGACAGCCTCAAGTACAAGACAGAGGGGGGCTATTGTGGACAGGACGAGCCCCTCAACTACTGCAAGACCTCCATGGGCGGTGCCCCCCACCCCAAAGGCCCAGGCCTGGACTCCCTGTGGCCCATGCGGCCTGCCTCGGGGCCCATCCGGGGGGGGCAAGGTGGCGGCTACACCCCCTCTAATCGACTCGGGAAAGGTGGGCACTATGGCAAGCCCTACCGCATGTCCCCCAGCATGTGCCACGGAGGAGGGCGAGGTGGTGAAATCTACATGCCCAGGATGTACGAGAGCTCCGGCGAGTTGGACCTGTACTGCGTGGGAGAGGCGGTGAAGAGCGAGTGCTACGGCAACCTCCTGTTGCCTGAGATGCCCATCAAGGTGGAGCAGGACTCGGATTCGGAGAACGGCTGCGACGCGTATGGCCGTCCGTGGCCCTGCCGGGAGCCCTTTGACCACCGCTACCACAGCGGCAACAGCTATGTCGACAACAACGGCCTTCATATGAAGTCGGAGGCGGACTACTACGAACAGTACTCGTCGTGCCAGAGGGGCAAGGCTGGCATCAGCCCCATCAGCCCGCCCTACAACAACGGCCCCTTCCAGAACTATAATAACATGGGGGGCGGCAGGCCCTTGAAGAGTGTGGTCAATAAGGACCAGTCCCAGTTCAGTCCCCAGAGGTTGTCCCACTCAGACCCGCTCTGTAGCAGCCAAAGCATCAACTGCATCGACGTGTACGCAAGCGGCCCCGTGGAGCACAACAACAAGGGCTACATGCAGCAGCAGGACAAGTTGGACTACGAGTTTAAAGGTCACGGACCGCCGCGCCAGACCATCAAGCAGGAGCCCGTGGACTCACCCCAGTGGTCGGACGGCAGCGGCCACGACATGAGCCATGCCGTGGGACACTCTCAGAGGAACGTTATGCCCCACCGTGTGATGAATGCTGGCCAGCACAAAGCCAACCCTTGTGTTTATATGCAATAGACGTTGATCCGCCCCATACTTCCTCATTCACCAGCATAACACATTGGCAGAAGACATGCAGGGTATGGCTCAGGTTTAAAGACTAGTGTGTTGGAGACAATCAAAGAAAGGAATGGGGGGGGGGGGGGTTCTATCTCGATTTGTTTTGATGAATGGAATAAATTGTAGTTATTTATCCAAAGCACTTTTGATATAGTGATTCAAATATTTTCTAGAGTCACATTTCTGTTTGTGTTGTGTGTGTATACCTGCATTTTCTGGAGGCTTATACATGTGTATATATATACAGTGTAGAAAATACACAGAACACAGAATTGGGTGATACAGGATGAGAGAGAGAGAGAGAGAGTGATTTTGCTGTTAACATTTGACCTCAATAAATTATTTTCTGTCAAGGTCGGTTTACCCAAAGAGGTCTGTGACGTGCATGCTCTTTTCAGTCAGGAAAAATTAATTAAAGGTTCAATTGAATACGCTCCAGTCTGGGTATGTGTGTGACGTGTCTACGTGAGAGAGTGTATGTGTGTAGTGTCTATGTGAGAGAGTGTGTGTGTGTGTGTGACGTGTCTATGTGAGAGAGTGTGTGTGACGTGTCTATGTGAGAGAGAGAATGTGTGTGACGTGTCTATGTGAGAGAGTGTATGTGTGTGTGACGTGTCTACGTGAGAGAGTATGTGTGTGACGTGTCTATGTGAGAGAGTATGTGTGTGTGACGTGTCTAAGTGAGAGTATATGTGTGACGTGTCTATGTGAGAGAGTGTATGTGTGTGACGTGTCTATGTGAGAGAGTATATGTGTGACGTGTCTATGTGAGAGAGTGTATGTGTGTGACGTGTCTATGTGAGAGAGTGTATGTGTGTGTGACGTGTCTATGTGAGAGAGTGTATGTGTGTGTGACGTGTCTATGTGAGAGAGTGTATGTGTGTGACGTGTCTATGTGAGAGAGTGTATGTGTGTGTGACGTGTCTATGTGAGAGGGAGTATGTGTGTGACGTGTCTATGTGAGAGAGGGTATGTGTGTGTGACGTGTCTATGTGAGAGAGTGTATGTGTGTGACGTGTCTATGTGAGAGAGTGTATGTGTGTGACGTGTCTATGTGAGAGAGTGTATGTGTGTGTGACGTGTCTATGTGAGAGGGAGTATGTGTGTGACGTGTCTATGTGAGAGAGGGTATGTGTGTGTGACGTGTCTATGTGAGAGAGTGTGTGTGACGTGTCTATGTGAGAGAATGTATGTGTGTGACGTGTCTATGTGAGAGAGTGTGTGTGTGTGTGTGACGTGTCTATGTGAGAGAGTGTGTGTGACGTGTCTATGTGAGAGAATGTATGTGTGTGACGTGTCTATGTGAGAGAGTGTATGTGTGTGTGACGTGTCTATGTGAGAGGGAGTATGTGTGTGACGTGTCTATGTGAGAGAGGGTATGTGTGTGACGTGTCTACATGAGAGAGTGTGTGTGTGTGACGTGTCTATGTGAGAGAGAGTATGTGTGTGTGACGTGTCTATGTGAGAGAGTGTATGTGTGTGACGTGTCTATGTGAGAGAGTGTATGTGTGTGTGACGTGTCTATGTGAGAGGGAGTATGTGTGTGACGTGTCTATGTGAGAGAGGGTATGTGTGTGACGTGTCTATGTGAGAGAGTGTGTGTGTGTGTGTGACGTGTCTATGTGAGAGAGTGTATGTGTGTGACGTGTCTATGTGAGAGAGTGTGTGTGACGTGTCTATGTGAGAGAGGGTATGTGTGTGTGACGTGTCTATGTGAGAGAGTGTATGTGTGTGACGTGTCTATGTGAGAGAGTGTGTGTGTGTGTGTGACGTGTCTATGTGAGAGAGTGTGTGTGACGTGTCTATGTGAGAGAGGGTATGTGTGTGACGTGTCTATGTGAGAGAGTGTGTGTGTGTGTGTGACGTGTCTATGTGAGAGAGTGTGTGTGACGTGTCTATGTGAGAGGGAGTATGTGTGTGACGTGTCTATGTGAGAGAGGGTATGTGTGTGACGTGTCTATGTGAGAGAGAGTATGTGTGTGACGTGTCTATGTGAGAGAGTGTATGTGTGTGTGACGTGTCTATGTGAGAGAGGATGTGTGTGTGACGTGTCTATGTGAGAGAGTATGTGTGTGTGACGTGTCTATGTGAGAGAGGATGTGTGTGTGACGTGTCTATGTGAGAGAGTGTATGTGTGAGGTAACTGCCCAACCCTGTGCTTTGACCTCTTTCTCCCCTCTCTCTCCAGATGAAATCTCGCGTCTTGTGACGGCCGGCCGCCCAACAACCTGCCCGCTTGACCCTATCCCCTCCTCTCTTCTCCAGACCATTTCCGGAGACCTTCTACCTTACCTCACCTCGCTCATCAACTCATCCTTGACCGCTGGCTACGTCCCTTCCGTCTTCAAGAGAGCGAGAGTTGCACCCCTTCTGAAAAAACCTACACTCGATCCCTCCGATGTCAACAACTACAGACCAGTATCCCTTCTTTCTTTTCTCTCCAAAACTCTTGAACGTGCCGTCCTTGGCCAGCTCTCCTGCTATCTCTCTCAGAATGACCTTCTTGATCCAAATCAGTCAGGTTTCAAGACTAGTCACTCAACTGAGACTGCTCTTCTCTGTATCACGGAGGCGCTCCGCACTGCTAAAGCTAACTCTCTCTCCTCTGCTCTCATCCTTCTAGACCTATCGGCTGCCTTCGATACTGTGAACCATCAGATCCTCCTCTCCACCCTCTCCGAGTTGGGCATCTCCGGCGCGGCCCACGCTTGGATTGCGTCCTACCTGACAGGTCGCTCCTACCAGGTGGCGTGGCGAGAATCTGTCTCCTCACCACGCGCTCTCACCACTGGTGTCCCCCAGGGCTCTGTTCTAGGCCCTCTCCTATTCTCGCTATACACCAAGTCACTTGGCTCTGTCATAACCTCACATGGTCTCTCCTATCATTGCTATGCAGACGACACACAATTAATCTTCTCCTTTCCCCCTTCTGATGACCAGGTGGCGAATCGCATCTCTGCATGTCTGGCAGACATATCAGTGTGGATGACGGATCACCACCTCAAGCTGAACCTCGGCAAGACGGAGCTGCTCTTCCTCCCGGGGAAGGACTGTCCGTTCCATGATCTCGCCATCACGGTTGACAACTCCATTGTGTCCTCCTCCCAGAGCGCTAAGAACCTTGGCGTGATCCTGGACAACACCCTGTCGTTCTCCACCAACATCAAGGCGGTGGCCCGTTCCTGTAGGTTCATGCTCTACAACATCCGCAGAGTACGACCCTGCCTCACACAGGAAGCGGCGCAGGTCCTAATCCAGGCACTTGTCATCTCCCGTCTGGATTACTGCAACTCGCTGTTGGCTGGGCTCCCTGCCTGTGCCATTAAACCCCTACAACTCATCCAGAACGCCGCAGCCCGTCTGGTGTTCAACCTTCCCAAGTTCTCTCACGTCACCCCGCTCCTCCGCTCTCTCCACTGGCTTCCAGTTGAAGCTCGCATCCGCTACAAGACCATGGTGCTTGCCTACGGAGCTGTGAGGGGAACGGCACCTCAGTACCTTCAGGCTCTGATCAGGCCCTACACCCAAACAAGGGCACTGCGTTCATCCACCTCTGGCCTGCTCGCCTCCCTACCACTGAGGAAGTACAGTTCCCGCTCAGCCCAGTCAAAACTGTTCGCTGCTCTGGCACCCCAATGGTGGAACAAACTCCCTCACGACGCCAGGACAGCGGAGTCAATCACCACCTTCCGGAGACACCTGAAACCCCACCTCTTCAAGGAATACCTAGGATAGGATAAAGCAATCCTTCTGCCCCCCCCCCCCTTAAAAGATCTAGATGCACTATTGTAAAGTGGCTGTTCCACTGGATGTCATAAGGTGAATGCACCAATTTGTAAGTCGCTCTGGATAAGAGCGTCTGCTAAATGACTTAAATGTAAATGTAAATGAGAGAGTATGTGTGTGTGACGTGTCTATGTGAGAGAGTATGTGTGTGTGACGTGTCTATGTGAGAGAGGGTATGTGTGTGTGACGTGTCTATGTGAGAGAGGGTGTGTGTGTGACGTGTCTATGTGAGAGAGGGTATGTGTGTGACGTGTCTATGTGAGAGAGGGTATGTGTGTGTGACGTGTCTATGTGAGAGAGTGTGTGTGTGTGACGTGTCTATGTGAGAGAGTATGTGTGTGTGACGTGTCTATGTGAGAGAGTGTATGTGTGTGTGACGTGTCTATGTGAGAGAGAGTATGTGTGTGTGTGACGTGTCTATGTGAGAGAGAGTATGTGTGTGTGTGACGTGTCTATGTGAGAGAGAGTATGTGTGTGACGTGTCTATGTGAGAGAGTGTATGTGTGTGTGTGACGTGTCTATGTGAGAGAGTGTATGTATGTGTGTGACGTGTCTATGTGAGAGAGAGTATGTGTCCAGCTCCAGTTTTATGCGAGAAAGAACGTTGTTTCATGGTTGTAAAATATTCGATGAAATCGTATTCTTCTACATCTATATCTGTCACAATCCACTTAGTCACTATCACAGAGAAAGATACTGTATCACTTGTCTCCTACATCACAGATGTACAACTGTGTATTAAATGACTGTGTGAATTGGGAAAGTGTTTTTTTGTTGTTGCATATATCACTCACCCGGAAACACACTGGGAGAGTGGAGACAGTTCATGTATCACTCTCCCTGAGAGACCCTGGGAGAGTGGGGACAGTTCACATATCACTCTCCCGGAGACACACTGGGAGAGTGGGGACAGTTCATATATCACTCACCCAGAAACACACTGGGAGAGTGGGGACAGTTCATATATCACTCTCCCGGAAACACACTGGGAGAGTGGGGACAGTTCATATATCACTCTCCCGGAGACACACTGGGAGAGTGGAGACAGTTCACATATCACTCTCCCGGAGACACACTGGGAGAGTGGGGACAGTTCATATATCACTCTCCCGGAGACACACTGGGAGAGTGGGGACAGTTCATATATCACTCTCCCGGAGACACACTGGGAGAGTGGGGACAGTTCATATATCACTCTCCCGGAGACACACTGGGAGAGTGGGGACAGTTCATATATCACTCTCCCAGAGACACACTGGGAGAGTGGAGACAGTTCATGTATCACTCTCCCGGAGACACACTGGGAGAGTGGGGACAGTTCATATATCACTCTCCCGGTGACACACTGGGAGAGGGGACAGTTCATGTATCACTCTCCCAGAGACACACTGGGAGAGTGGAGACAGTTCATGTATCACTCTCCCGGAGACACACTGGGAGAGTGGAGACAGTTCATGGATCACTCTCCCAGAGACACACTGGGAGAGTGGAGACAGTTCATGTATCACTCTCCCGGTGACACACTGGGAGAGGGGACAGTTCATGTATCACTCTCCCGGAGACACACTGGGAGAGTGGGGACAGTTCATATATCACTCTCCCGGAGACACACTGGGAGAGTGGAGACAGTTCATATATCACTCTCCTGGAGACACACTGGGAGAGTGGGGACAGTTCATGTATCACTCTCCCGGAGACACACTGTGAGAGTGGGGACAGTTCATATATCACTCTCTCGGAGACACACTGGGAGAGTGGGGACAGTTCATATATCACTCTCCCTGAGAGACACTGGGAGAGTGGGGACAGTTCATATATCACTCTCCCGGAGACACACTGGGAGAGTGGGGACAGTTCATATATCACTCTCCCGGAGACACACTGGGAGAGTGGGGTCACGACCAGGGATCAGCCATTATTGACGGCGACCCTGGAGCGATAAGCGTTAAATGCCTTGTTCAAGGGCACATCGGCACATTTTTCACCTAGTCCGCTCAGGGATTCGAACCAGCGACCTTTCTGTTAACCGACCTCTTAACTGCTAAGCTACCTACCACCTCTGAAACTGTATCTAACTCTATGGTCAATATTATCCTGTTGTGTTTCATTGTTCTCACTACAAAATCATTCTCCTCCAGTACCACTAGCTCTCTGTCTATCTTATCTGTCTATCATAGCTCTCTGTCTAACATAGCTCTCTGTCTCTCTTGACTAACCTTAGGATTCAAAAGACCTAAAACATAAGAAAACTATCTTTAAACACCACCATACTACTAGATCATTAGTTAGGTCATTGTTCAGACACATGCATTGATCTGATCTTCTGTAATAAACCATTGCAATGCTTAAAAGCCAGATCAATGCCAGTGGGCTGGACAGACCATAATATTGTGACCATAACCATGAACACCAAGGTTCCAAAGAAACCCCCTAAGGATTGTGGTCAAGAGACATTTAAAAAAATAAATAATCATGAGCTATTTCTAAATGATTTGGCTGCTGTACCCTGGGAGCTGATTTATCTAGAGGATGATTTAAATCACGCTACAGAATGTTTTACTGATTTGCTCACTGAGGTAATGGACCATCATGCACCAGTAAGAAAGAGTACTGTTGGGGCTCGTCCATCTCCATGGATTAATGATGAACTGGGTGAGGCTTTTTCTCAAAGAAATATGGCAAAAGTCTTAGCAGCCAAATATAAACTAGAAATTCATTAACACAATTATAGAACACTATGTAATTACTGTAATGCAGTTAAATTAAATAGTAAGAAAAAAACATTATTTTACAAAAATGCTTTTATTGATTGCAAAAATGATTGTAAAAAGGTATGGAACACAGTTAAGGGCTTCCTTAATCTATCTCATCATGTCCATCTAGTGTGGAGGTTGGTACATCTATCTCATCATGCCCATCTAGTGTGGAGGTTGGTACATCTATCTCATCATGCCCATCTAGTGTGGAGGTTGGTACATCTATCTCATCATGTCCATCTAGTGTGGAGGTTGGTACATCTATCTCATCATGCCCATCTAGTGTGGAGGTTGGTACATCTATCTCATCATGTCCATCTAGAGTGGAGGTTGGTACATCTATCTCATCATGCCCATCTAGTGTGGAGGTTGGTACATCTATCTCATCATGCCCATCTAGAGTGGAGGCTGGTACATCTATCTCATCACGCCCATCTAGTGTGGAGGTTGGTACATCTATCTCATCATGTCCATCTAGTGTGGAGGTTGGTACATTATCTCATCATGCCCATCTAGTGTGGAGGCTGGTACATCTATCTCATCATGCCCATCTAGTGTGGAGGTTGGTACATTATCTCATCATGCCCATCTAGTGTGGAGGTTGGTACATCTATCTCATCATGCCCATCTAGTGTGGAGGCTGGTACATCTATCTCATCATGCCCATCTAGTGTGGAGGTTGATGGGAGAATCATAACAAAACCAGCTGATATTGCCAATCATTTACAAAGAAAATGTATTTACTGAGCGATAATGTAAACACCCGTTCTTCCAAACAAAGCTGTTGTCCAACGGATTGATGATCATATTATGAGCAAAAGAAATGCTCTTTTAGTCTGCAAATGGTGTCAGTAGTGGAGGAGTTAAACCTATTGAAGTCATTACCTGGTGGTAAATCTACAGGTTATGGTCTTAGGGACAATTTTTTGCTTCGCTGTGCTGCTCCCCAGATTGCAGCTTCACTGAGATACATATTTAATTGGTCACTGGAAAAGGGGATGTTTGCAAATGCATGGAGCGAAATTGTGTCCTATTCCGAAAGACAGCAAAGAACCCATTACTCCTGCCAATAGTCGACCAATTAGTCTACTCCCTTCACTCAGTGAGATATTGGAGGGTATTGTGAGTAGACAAATATTGGAGTACATGGAAAAGAATAATCTGATCACAGCCAATCAGCATGCTTATTGCAAAAACCATTCCACTACCACTGCATTGGTTGACATGACTGACCAGTGGCTCAATGCTATGGATAATGGCAGGTTTGTGGGTGTACTATTTTTTTATTATAGTGCCGCATTTGATTTAGTGGATCATGAAATAATTTTGCCAAAATTATTGCATTATGGGATTAAGGAGGTAGCATTGAATTGGGTACAGTCATATCTAACTGAGAGGAAACAGTCCACCTATATCAATGGATTGTTTTATTTCCCTCCTGCTTCAAACTGTGGAATACTGCAGGGCAGCTGCTTTGGGCCACTTCTTTATTTAATATATACCAAAGACATTCCTTTTGCCTTATCTGAAACTCTAGCTACTATATTTGCAGATGACACTACAATTTATACAGCAAGACAATCGGTTCAACGGGTCCAGCAAGTTCTACAAGTAAATCTGGGAAATACCAGGGAATGGGTTTGCCGAAACAAACTTGTTTTGTACACCAAGAAAACCAAGGTTATGTTGGTCTGTCCCACCAGGAAAAGGCCAACACAGCATGGGATACATGTAAGTACGGGGGGGAGTACTAATTGAGGACGTGACAGAAACCAAACTACTAGGGATGCAGCTAGACAATCATGGTCGTCTGAAATAACTAATCTATGAAAAAAAATATAAGCATGTTTTTATTTTCCCAATTATCTTGTTGATCGATGACCAACCAAGAACACTGCGCATGACTACAACAGAAGAACCATATCTCCACCTTAAAACAATCCTTTCTGCTTTGTTCTGTGTAAGCTACAGCCTCCTAATGCATGTCCCCAGACCACAGAACAGTAGTTCACCTGACTCTCAATTAATACTTGTGTCACGCCCTGGCCTTAGTATTCTTTGTTTTCTTTATTATTTTAGTTAGGTCAGGGTGTGACATGGGGATTGTTTGTGTTTTGTCGGTTTTGGGTGATTATATGGTAAAGGGGGTGTTGGGTGTAGTGTATGGGTTTGTGTTGAGTGCATGTGTCTAGCTGTGTCTATGTTGGTTTAGTTGTCTAGGAGAGTCTATGGTTGCCTGAATGAGTTCCCAATTAGAGACAGCTGATTTCTGTTGTCTCTGATTGGGAGCCATATTTAGGGTAGCCATAGGCTTTCATTTGATGTGGGTAATTGTCTATGTTATACGTTTGTAGCCTGTGTGTGCACTACGTTTGATTAGCTTCACGATTGTTTTGTTTGGTGTGTAAGTGTTTTTGTTTCGTTTTGCCTTCGTCATCAATAAAAGAGATGGCGTATTTTCCAAATGCTGCGTTTTGGTCCGTCAATCCTCCACACGATCGTGACAACTTGGGTTGTTTGCTTAAGAATCTTTCCCGGTAAATATTTAGCTATCCTTCTGATCATACATGCAGTATTTTTTTATTTCACAATGTACACCATTTAAAACGACCAAACTCAATTCACAACAGTATTCAGTTGGTAAGAGACAAACATTCAGTAAATACTAGGAATAGACTGTCCATCATCTATGTGTTGTCCAGACAGAAAAGAGAAATAGGCAAAATAACATTTAGATTCAGAGCAATAAAGAAATGTAATAATGTATCTGAGCGAACCAGAAACCTTTCAATATATAAATTCAAACAGTACATTACAACCATTTAAATATAATACATTGGAAGGTTGTGCAGGACTTTGGTAGATGAAGGAATCAATCTATCTTTTCAGACTGTCACAGTATTTATATGGTCAATATGTCAGTCTATTACGTCTGTTTGTAACAGTGTGTTATATGTGAAAATGTGATCGTATTATAAATTGTATTTTAATGTTTAAGGACTCTTGGAAGATTAGTCCTTATGAGGACTAAAATAAATCCTAATAAAATCAAATTAAAAACCTACAGTAGCTAAAACAAGTAATATCATCATAAAGGATTGATGAAATTGATTGATTCTTTATTTGACTATTTTCTACATTGTAGAATAATAGTGAAGACATCAAAACTATGAAATAACACATACGGAATCATGTAGGAACCAAAAAAGTGTTAGACAAATCAAAACTATTGAAACTATTCTTCTAAACTATTCTTCAAAGTAGCCACCCTTTGCCTTGATGACAGCTTTGTATGCTCTCAACCAGCTTCATGAGGTAGTCACCTGGAATGCTTTTCAAACAGTCTTGAAGGAGTTCCCATATATGCTTAGCAATTGTTGGCAGCTTTTCCTTCACTCGGCAGTGAAGGAAAAGGGAAAAAATTGTTGGTTGTTTGCAGTAACTTCTTTGTTGTTGTAAGATCCCAAACGGACATGCCAGTTTCACCATAAAGGATTCCAAATTTAAAAGGCATTAGATGACAAAAGGGATCCATGAAACACATTTTGTGTCATCATAGTGGTCTCTGATTTGTGGTCAGACTCGCTCAGGTGGAACAAACTTTATACATGCCTTTTTTTCAATGCTGAATTTAATATCATTGAGAAAACATAAAGGTGTCATGATGTATTTTTTGCACAAACGTCCTTTCTGAATTTAAAAGCATTCCAAGAAGTAATCATCTAGTTTTTTGAAAGTATCTGTAATCTGCTAATAGTATTTTTTGCAGGTAACGTAATTGTTTACCATTTTTTTTGTAATAAGATGTAAAACTGATATTTGAAAATAAAATAAACCTTAACCTGACACAACAAATTAGATTTTGGCAAAACAAACAAACAGTTCAAAATAAGTAAATAGATTAGCATATCTAGTAATAGCACAGTGAAGTCACAGTCAATTGTGTTATCAGTTACTCCTCAACCCTAATGATAAAATATGTTGACCCTCAAAACATTGTCCAAAACAAGCTAGCAATCTGTAACTTTTGTTTTGTACAGAATCCTAATCAGTGTTGTCAATCAGTGTTATCAATTAACAACTATTAGCTTTATCTTCCTCACTAACCAGTAGCAGTGCCATCTCACCAGTGAGTTCCGTGTCTGACGAGATCACTAAGGTCACCAATAGTATCACACAGAGGTCAGGACAAGTCAGTGCTTAGCACCTTCTGTTGTATCAAGCCACCGATCAATGCTGAAAACAAATCAGATATAAAGTGCTGGCTGTGTCATGTGGTAAAGATAATGAGCTTGGATAGGATAGTGATAAGCCTGATATGAAACTTGGTCTCATCACATGTATTCAACTAATTTACTTACTTTGTAACTGTGCAATACAACACATATTCTAATTGTGAATTTCACCATGTGAAATACAGGACGAAGACTGGAATTTAAGATAAATGAATAGCTGGATATGACAGCAGGCTGAGATCTTTACACAATGATCATGCCACTATCATTGGCCCTAAACTGACCTGTCGAATGGAGGGCTATCCTCCTCATTGGCTTAGGAGGAAAACCAAGCCTCTGAAAGGGATTCCCTTCTTCCTTCTTGCTACAATTTCCCCCATAACAACCTTGTGTGTGCTAACAGAGCCACACAATTCCAGGTCAAATAGGGATGGAAGGATCAGCACCACTGGACATTCTGACTTGCCTCTTTCACTCTACCTATTGTGAATTGGTTTTAACCCATATTTTACCAGGTAAGTTGACTGGGAACACATTCTCATTTACAGCAACAACCCGGGGAATAGTTACACAGGATGAATGAGCCAATTGTAAGCTGGGGATGATTAGGTGGCCATGAAGGCCAGAAGACCAGGGTTAACACCCCTACTCTTATAATAAATGCCACGGGATCTTAAGTGACCACAGAGTCAGGACACCAGTTTAATGTCCCAGCCAAAAGACAGCACCCTACACAAAGCAATGTCACCAATCGCTGCCCTGAGTCATTGGGATATTTCTTTAGACCAGAGGAAATGGTGCCTCCTACTGGCCCTTCAACACCATTTCAAGCTGTATCTGATCTCCCATCCAGCAGCTGACCACAACCAACCATGCTTAGCTTCAGAAGCAAGTCAGCAGTGGGATGCAAGGTGGTATGCTGCCAGCTCAGCTGATAATGAAATAATGTAGCCTAAATCCCTCTGCCCTTTGACCCAAGTTAATTCTACAGTCTAGGATAGTGAAAAGGTTATGACCTCTACACTGTCCCCATAGGATGACCCTTTTTGGTTCCAGGTAGAACTCTTTTTGGTTCCAGGTAGAACTCTTTTTGGTTCCAGGTAGAACTCTTTTTGGTTCCAGGTAGAACTCTTTTGGGTTCCATGTAGAACTCTTTTTGGTTCCAGGTAGAACTCTTTTTGGTTCCAGGTAGAACTCTTTTGGGTTCCATGTAGAACTCTTTTTGGTTCCAGGTAGAACTCTTTTGGGTTCCATGTAGAACCTTCTGTGAAGTTCTCCTATGATCAGCTTCCCGTCCCTCAATCCTAGCCTAAACCATTAGTGGGGGAATTTCCAAACTGACCCAAGACTAGCGTCTACGGCAGGGTTGCCCAACTGGTGGCCCACGGGCCGAATTTGGCCCACAGGTGGTTTTATTTGGCCCCATAAGCTTTCTGAGCATAGAAATGATGTATATATATTTTTTTATTGTTGGACATAAAAGACTGTAAAAACACCAGAAAATCAGTTCAAAGCGGTTTTATTTGAATAAATCTGTTCCCAATTTTCACACATAATAAATCGTATGTAAGCAAGGTTTGAAATGATTATGTTTTAGTCAAATATTATATCTGTTTGGGCTTCTTGAAGACAATTTGCAGTGTACAAATGATTTGTAATTATGTTCCGGCCCCCAGACGATCCGCTCAATAAAACATCTGACAGTGACTGAATCTAGTTGATGATCCCTGGTCTAGGAGAAACTTCACCTTACTGCGTATGCCGACAGGAGAAACACTGTTCTTTTTAGCAGCTGTGGGGGCCACCACATACATAGAGGACTCTAGTGCCAAAACGAACTATCTCTATGGGCCACCATGACATTAATTAGCATGTAATGGAGGCAGCTACAGTAGTGTAAGAACTGTCACTGAGGAACAACACCTACAGTATTGTAGGAGCGTCATTAGCCATCTGTCACTGAGTAACACCTACAGTATTGTAGGAGAGTCATTATCCATATGTCACTGAGGAACAACACCTACAGTATTGTAGGAGAGTCATTATCCATCTGTCACTGAGGAACAACACCTACAGTATTGTAGGAACGTCATTAGCCATCGGTCACTGAGGAGCACCTACAGTATTGTAGGAGAGTCATTATCCATCTGTCACTGAGGAACAACACCTACAGTATTGTAGGAGCGTCATTATCCATCTGTCACTGAGGAACAACACCTACAGTATTGTAGGAGAGTCATTATCCATCTGTCACTGAGGAACAACACCTACAGTATTGTAGGAACGTCATTAGCCATCGGTCACTGAGGAGCACCTACAGTATTGTAGGAGCGTCATTATCCATCTGTCACTGAGGAACACCTACAGTATTGTAGGAGAGTCATTATCCATATGTCACTGAGGAACAACACCTACAGTATTGTAGGAGAGTCATTATCCATCTGTCACTGAGGAACACCTACAGTATTGTAGGAGAGTCATTAGCCATCTGTCACTGAGGAACACTTACAGTATTGCAGGAGCGTCATTATCCATCTGTCACTGAGGAACAACACCTACAGTATTATAGAAGCATCATTAGCCATCTGTCACTGAGGAACAACACCTACAGTATTGTAGAAGCGTCATTAGCCATCTGTCACTGAGGAACACCACCTACAGTATGGTAGAAGCGTCACTAGCCATCTGTCACTGAGGAACAACACCTACAGTATGTAGAAGCATTATTATCCATCTGTCACTGAGGAACAACACCTACAGTATTGTAGGAGTGTCATTATCCATCGGTCACTGAGGAACAACACCTACAGTATTGTAAAAGCATCATTATCCATCGGTCACTGAGGAACACCACCTACAGTATTGTAGGAGCGTCATTATCCATCTGTCACTGAGGAACAACACCTACAGTATTGTAGGAGCGTCATTATCCATCGGTCACTGAGGAACAACACCTACAGTATTGTAGGAGCGTCATTATCCATCGGTCACTGAGGAACAACACCTAAAGTATTGTAGGAGCGTCATTATCCATCTGTCACTGAGGAACAACACCTAAAGTATTGTAGGAGCGTCATTAGCCATCGGTCACTGAGTAACAACACCTACAGTATTGTAGGAGCGTCATTATCCATCGGTCACTGAGGAACAACACCTACTGTATTGTAGAAGCATCATTATCCATCTGTCACTGAGGAACAACACCTTCAGTATTGTAGGAGAGTCATTATCCATCTGTCACTGAAGAACAACACCTTCAGTATTGCAGGAGCGTCATTATCCATCTGTCACTGAGGAACAACACCTACAGTATTGTAGGAGCGTCATTATCCATCTGTCACTGAGGAACAACACCTTCAGTATTGTAGGAGCATCAGTAGCCATCCGTCACTGAGGAACAACACCTTCAGTATTGCAGAAGCATCATTATCCATCTGTCACTGAGGAACAACACCTACAGTATTGTAGGAGTGTCATTATCCATCGGTCACTGAGGAACAACACCTACAGTATTGTAGGAGCTAAATGTTAGATTTAGATGCACTATTGTAAAGTGGCTGTTCCACTGGATATCTTAAGGTGAATGCACCAATTTGTAAGTCGCTCTGGATAAGAGCGTCTGCTAAATGACTTAAATGTAAATGTAAATGTAGGAGCGTCATTAGCCATCTGTCACTGAGGAACAACAGAACTATGGCCATCTGCAAAATGACCTCCAGCAGGCCACAAATGTTCATGTGTCAGCATATGGTCTCACAAGGGCTCTGAGGATCTCATCTCGGTACCTAATGGCAGTCAGGCTACCTCTGGCGAGCACATGGAGGGCTGTGCGGCCCCACAAAGAAATGCCACCCCACACCATGACTGACCCACCGCCAAACCGGTCATGCTGGAGGATGTTGCAGGCAGCAGAACGTTCTCCACGGCGTCTCCAGACTCTGTCACATGTGCTCAGTGTGAACCTGCTTTCATCTGTGAAGAGCACAGGGTGCCAGTGGCGAATTTGCCAATCTTGGTGTTCTCTGGCAAATGCCAAATGTCCTGCACGGTGTTGGGCTGTAAGCACAACCCCCCCCCTGTGGACGTCGGGCCCTCATACCACCCTCATGGAGTCTGTTTCTGACCATTTGAGCAGACACATGCACATTTGTGACCTGCTGGAGGTCATTTTGCAGGGTTCTGGCAGTGCTACTCCTTGCACAAAGGCGGAGGTAGCGGTCCTGCTGCTGGGTTGTTTCCCTCCTACGGCCTCCTCCACGTCTCCTGATGTACTGGCCTGTCTCCTGGTAGCGCCTCCATGCTCTGGACACTACGTTGACAGACACAGCAAACCTTCTTGCCACAGCTCGCATTGATGTGCCATCCTGGATGAGCTGCACTACCTGAGCCACTTGTGTGGGTTGTAGACTCCGTCTCATGCTACCACTAGAGTGAGAGCACCGCCAGCATTCAAAAGTGACCAAAACATCAGCCAGGAAGCATAGGAACTGAGAAGTGATCTGTGGTCACCACCTGCAGAATCACTCCTTTATTGGGGGTGTCTTGCTAATTGCCTATACTTTCCACCTTTTGTCTATTCCATTTGCACAACAGCATGTGAAATTTATTGTCAATCAGTGTTGCTTCCTAAGTGGACAGTTTGATTTCACAGAAGTGTGATTGACTTGGAGTTACATTGTGTTGTTTAAGTGTTCCCTTTATTTTTTTGAGCAGTGTACATCACTCTCTGGGATAGTAGCATCTGTGTCACTTATGTCATGACCCCTCTGCATTGCAGGGGCGGTTCCTCCTGCAGGCAGAGGAGGGTCGTTAGTGAATGGAGCCACCTGGGCTCAGGGTATTTAAACTTGCTTCACTAATCACTTCTCTCTCTCTCTGCTCCTCCAGGTATGATCCTGTTTTGTTTGTTCCTTTGTAGTTGAACATAGTTTTCACTCAGTCATGTTCACACACACAGATTCACGCATCCCTGCACTTTACATACACCTTACATTATGATACTTACACACCTCATTCCTTTTTCTTTGTTTAAAGATAATAGTTTTTAATTGGCCAATACCTGTTGTTCGTGTCCCCTTATTGTTGTCACGGGCTATGAGCAGGCCTGTGACACTTAGCATTCAATGTTATTAAAGCCCCCCTCCCCCCACATACACACTTTCCATTGGTGGTGATATGACTGTAAATGCGCTGTATAGAGAAGTTAAGTTTAAATGTTGAACCCCTGTTAGCATGCAGGCGAACTTGCTGCACTGCATCTGCCAGTGGGGGGGGGGGGGGGGGGGGGGGTGCAGTTCGGTACCAGAGCAAGAAGGACGGTGTAAAGTGCTACCTTTGATGCGCCCTGACAGCTGTATAGAGGAAGGGTTGATCCATGGAGACCAATGAACAAAAAAATAATAATGACACGTTCGCACCCACTAGTCATTACTCCCTACACCATTGCTCTCTAATTGGTCACATCAACGACCACTACCCATCCCTGCCCCGTAGTTGATATTGGTCTTGATGAACAGACACCTTGGAGATGATGTCACAACAACCCCATACTCCTGCAGATGGAGACTAGCGACCCAGGACCTGCATGGTGTACATTCTGTCTGTGCTTAAATAGAGCCCTCATTACCATGTAAACACAATGTGCCTGTAATGTTAGATGGTGTGGGATAGGCTATTGGTCTGTAATGTTAGATGGGGTGGGATAAGCTATTGGTCTGTAATGTTAGATGGGGTGGGATAGGCTATTGGTCTGTAATGTTAGATGAGGTGGGATAGGCTATTGGTCTGTACTGTTAGATAGGGTGGGATAGGCTATTGGTCTGTAATGTTAGATGAGCTGGGATAGGCTATTGGTCTGTAATGTTAGATGAGGTGGGATAGGCTATTGGTCTGTAATGTTAGATGAGGTGGGATAGGCTATTGGTCTGTAATGTTAGATGAGGTGGGATAGGCTATTGGTCTGTAATGTTAGATGGTGCGGGATAGGCTATTGGTCTGTAATGTTAGATGAGGTGGGATAAGGCTATTGGTCTGTAATGTTAGATGGTGCGGGATAGGCTATTGGTCTGTAATGTTAGATGAGGTGGGATAGGCTATTGGTCTGTACTGTTAGATGGGGTGGGATAGGCTATTGGTCTGTACTGTTAGATGAGGTGGGATAGGCTATTGGTCTGTAATGTTAGATGGGGTGGGATAGGCTATTGGTCTGTACTGTTAGATGGGGTGGGATAGGCTATTGGTCTGTACTGTTAGATGGGGTGGGATAGGCTATTGGTCTGTAATGTGAGATGAGCTGGGATAGGCTATTGGATTGTACTTTTAGATGCGCTGCGATAGGCTATTGGTCTGTACTGTTAGATGGGGTGGGATATGCTATTGGTCTGTGCTGTTAGATGGGGTGGGATAGGCTATTGGTCTGTACTGTTAGATGAGGTGGGATAGGCTATTGGTCTGTAATGTTAGATGGGGTGGGATATGCTATTGGTCTGTACTGTTAGATGAGCTGGGATAGGCTATTGGACTGTAATGTTAGATGAGCTGGGATAGGCTATTGGTCTGTACTGTTAGATGAGCTGGGATAGGCTATTGGTCTGTACTGTTAGATGGGGTGGGATAGGCTATTGGACTGTAATGTTAGATGAGCTGGGATAGGCTATTGGTCTGTACTGTTAGATGAGCTGGGATAGGATATTGGTCTGTAATGTTAGATGGTGTGGGATAGGCTATTGGTCTGTAATGTTAGATGAGCTGGGATAGGCTATTGGTCTGTAATGTTAGATGAGGTGGCTGCTCTTGTGGATGTGGAGCTGTAATCATCATCATCATCATCATCTAATAATAATTATACATTCCATTTAGCAGACCTTGAAGAGACGTACAGTCATGTGTGCAGCATTCATATTAGGTATGTTCTGGGTGGTTTCCAGTTAGAGAGGGCACCGCATGCAATAGTATATAACTCACGACCCAGGTATGTAAAGCCACAACTGACTGAGTAACGCACAAGCATGAACACACACACACACACACACACACACACACACACACACACACACACACACACACACACACACACACAGAGCGCTGCCAGCGGTCACTCAAGCCAATGGTCAGAACCCAAAGGACCGAGCTTTAAACACCCTAAGTGCCTCTTTCATGACCTCTTCAAAGTCAGTCAGGAACATACTTCTGGGGATGAGATCACATAAACGCACCTTAATGGTTTAAGATTTAACTAATATGTAGATACCAAAAATAGAGCAGAATTATAAAGTTAAAATCTCCATGATATTAAAGTTACAAATACAGTATTACTGTTTGTTTTCAGTTGTGTTTGTTCATGGATGAACGCCTCAATGATAGTGGGGGCGTTTGAGGACAGAGCCTTTCCCAGCTCAGTCATCAGCTAAATGCTGCCACCTTCCGACTGTTTTTTAAAAAGTACACTGTTCAATTTCTATTTATACATTCTCCTTAGTTTACTACTGGGTAGTGCGTTGGAAAGACAATATTTTTTCTTGACATGTGTAAATTACACAAGATTGTATTGTGTGTACCGAATTTTTCAACAAAAATAGATTTAATAAAAAATAAAAAAGCTTTTGAAAAAGCAATGGTTTGTCAATGGGTAATGATCTGTACCAAAATGAATGAGTTAAATGATCACGAATAGCAGTCCAGACAGCCAAATGAGCAGAAATGTGTTGTATCCCTCAAACTCCAGGTAGTCCAACCATAGTCAAGTGGGCGGGGCTACATAAGGCGAATACCCCGAGACAAAAGAAGAAGAAAACATTTCCTGGAATACAAAAAGGTAAGTAAGTATTTAAACCTGCCTTCTAGTGAGTCATCTCCTACAATTCTGTTAGATTGGATATTTTAACGTTGATAATTTGTTTGATATTCCATTGGTTGCTTCAAGGCAGACATTCTGCCCCTGAGCAAGGCAGTTAACCCACTGTTCCCCGGGTGCCGAAGATGTGGAAATCGATTAAGGCAGCCCCCTTCACCTCTGATTCAGAGGAATGCGGAAGACACATTTCAGTAGAATGCATTCAGTTGTACAACTGACTAGATCCTTCCCTTTCATTGAATATGGCACTTTTACATGTTAGAGCAGTCACTAGTAAAACATTTCTTGTGAATTACCTCATTACTGAGCGAAAAGTTGATTGCATGTTTCTCACTGAAACATAACTGTCATCAAACTGTAGTACTGCTCTTATTGAATCCTCCCCCCCGGACTACAGCTTTTTATACTCTATCTGAAAATTGAAAAGGGGTGGGGGGGGGGGATAGCCTCTATGTTTACTAACGCTCACAGCTGTAAAAATTTCGTTTGGCAACTTTGGGTCTTTTGAGCATCATGCTATACTGTTTACATGTCAGCCACCAGTGCATCATGCTATACTGTTTATATGTCAGCCACCAGTGCATCATGCTATACTGTTTACATGTCAGCCACCAGTGCATCATGCTATACTGTTTACATGTCAGCCACCAGTGCATCATGCTATACTGTTTACATGTCAGCCACCAGTGCTGGCTATAACCCTGTATAGGCCACCAAAACACTGCCCCACTTTCTATACTGATTTATCTGAACTATTGTCTGTTGTCTTTGAGAACTATGATACAATCATTGTGTTGGGCGATTTTAATATTCATGTTGACAAAGAGACTGATTCCAAGGCCATTGAATTTATGAATCTTTTTAAATCTATGGACTTTATCCAACATGTTACTGGGCCCACCCATAACCACGGCCATACTCTGGACCTGGTTATTACCAAGGGGCTTTCTACTGGGCCTGGTTATTACAAAGGGGCTTTCTACTGGACCCACCCATAACCACAGCCATACTCTGGACCTGGTTATTACCAAGGGGCTTTCTACTGATATATCCTCTATTGTTGATGTTGCTTTATCTGACCACAAATGTGGATTTTTTACTACCTTGTTGCCCAGAGCACAGGGTAATACTGAACACATTATTAAGAAACACTATCTTATCTCTGAAGTGCCTACATATTTTATTGAGTGTAGGAACAATACCCCACCACCTATTGTGCCTTCCTCTTGTGATGATTTAGCTTATAACTTTAATAATTAATTAAGGGAAACAATTGATGCCATAGTTGTAGCAAAGCTGAAAAAGGCCACATCAAGACAGATGTGAGTGAGGAAACAAATTAATTAAAGAGAAATTGCAGAATGGCAGAGCGGAAGTGAAGAAAGTCAAAGTTGCAGGTCCATTATGATATTCTGAGAGATCAACCTGGCATACATACTATCGTTCAAAAGTTTGTGGTCACTTAGAAATGTCCTTGTTTTTGAAAGAAAAGCAATTTTTTGGTCCATTAAAATAACATCAAATTGATCAGAAATACAGTGTAGACATTGTTAATGTTGTAAATGACTATTGTAGCTGGAAACGGCTGATTTTTAATGGAATATCTACATAGGCGTACAGAGGCCCATTACCAGCAACCATCACTCCTGTGTTCCAATGGCACGTTGTGTTACCTAACCCAAGGTTATCATTTTAAAAGGCTAATTGATTATTAGAAAATCCTTTTGCAAGTATGTTAGCACAGCTGAAAACTGTTGTGCTAATTAAAGAAGCAATAAAACCGTCCTTCTTCAGACTAGTTGAGTATCTGGAGCATCAGCATTTGTGGGTTCGATTACAGGCTCAAAATGTCCAGAAACAAAGAACTTTCTTCTGAAACTCGTCAGTCTTTTCTTGTTCTGAGAAATGAAGGCTTTTCCAATGTGAGAAATTGGCAAGAAACTGAAGATCTAGTACAAAGCTGTATACGACTCCCTTCACAGAACAGAACATTCCTCCTCATCTAAATGTGATGAGTTTGCGACATATTTCAGAGATAAGATAACCAACATTAGGCTGGGTATCAGCCAAGCAATACCTGATGAGAAGTTTAATCCTATCCCCTTCACCTTCTTCAGTTTTTAATTTGCATATCTGAAAAAGTGCAAGTCATTGTTATTAATCACTCCCTGTTCACAGGCATTTTCCCAACTGCACTAAAAACTGCTATGATGAAACCCCTTCTGAAGGAAAGTAATGTAGATCCTTTAGCCATTACACCTTTTCGGACAATCTCCAACCTTACATTCTTAGGCAAAATTCTGGAGAAATCGGTTATCAAACAGCGAAATAATTTTTTAAGTGCCAACTATTTTTTTAAAGAAAAATTCCAATCTTGTTTTCGGGCCTACCACAGCACAGAGTCAGCCTTAATTAAAGTGGTAAATGATCCTAGAGCCAACACATATGCCAAACAGCTCTCTGTCCTTGTACTCTTGAACTTGTACTCTTGAACTCTTGAAAGTGCTGCATTCAACACTGTTGCCCATGACGTCCATCTGGACAGACTGGGGAGGTGGGTTGGCCTTTCCGGTCCGGTTCTAATTTGGTTTAGGACCTATTTACAGATCGACAGTTTTTTGTCCACCCATGGTGAACATAACTCAGAGAAAATTCATATCACATGTGGCCTTCAACAAGGTTTGATTTCTGGTCCGGTACTGTTAGTTTATATACAGTATGTTATTTGTTGGCAGCGTAATCAGAAAGCACAGCATTGATTTTCACTGCTACGTAGACGGTACACAACTGCATTTCTGTGTCACCAGAGGATTTTAGCTCCACAGATAAATTATTAGACTGTATTAGTGATTTAAATACTTGAATGGCTCACTACTTCCTACAGCTAAATCAAGACGAGACTGAGGTACTTGTTGGAGCCAAAGCACAGAGAGAGAATCTGGCTGCACATTTTAATTCACGGTACATTTAAAAAAAAACACCAGGTAAAAATTTCAAAATCACACATCAAGAATGTGCCCTGAGGAACATTGCCAAGGTGTGGCCGTTTCTCTCTCAGGCTGATACAGAGAGACTCATCCATGCTTTTATTACAAGCAGGCTTGTCTACTGTAATGCACTCCTGTCTGGTCTAGCCAAGAAAGCCATTGGTCAACTCCAAAACATACAGAATGCTGGAGCACGGGTACTGACCAAGACCAGACGGAGAGAACACATTACACCGGTTTTAAGGTCTCTGTACTGGCTGCCAGAGAGTTTTAGAAATAATTTTAAGATTCTTCTATTGGTTTTTAAATCAATCCACGATTGTTCACCCCAATAACTATCAGACATGCTTTTAAGTTATGTACCCAGTAGGTCCCTCAGGTCCTCTGGCCTTTTAACTATCCCAAAGCCTGGGACCAAGAGGCATGGAGAGGCAGCTTTCGTTACTATGCCCCCAGCCTCTGGAACAGCCTGCCAGAGAACCTGAGTGGGACCAAGATGCATGGAGACAGCCTTTCGTTATTATGCCCCCAGCCTCTGGAGCAGCCTGCCAGAGAACCTGAGTGGGACCGAAACTGTGGACATATTTAAAATAAATCTTAAAACACATATTTTTAGCTTTGCTTTTCCTCACGGTGCTTTTTAGTCGTAAAATATTTGTCATTCTTTTGTTTTTTATCTTATGTTTGTTGTGTAGTAAATATTTCAGCTTCTATTTTCATAGTTTTTTCCTGTGAAGCACAATGTGTTGCATTCCATGTCTGAAATGTGCAGTAGAAATAAAGCTTGATTTGATAATAGACTAAACCAACCAATCAATGCTGCACCTACAGTACTGTACCTGTCCATCGGAACCAGGGTCAGACGAGGAAGCGCGAGAGGAAACCGATACAACAGGCATTTTAAATCCATGGAGGGGCACAACTAGTATTGCTTTAGAGCCTTAATAACACAAGGTAGATGTGTCCTTCTCCTGTCCAAATGTACAACAATGTATCTGAAATGTAGCCGTACAAATCAACAACCCTTTGTTTTATATAATAACACAAGAAAGACGTGAGGCCCACTACAACATACAAGTGTATCTGAAAATGCAGCCGTAGCTGCCATAGGTCTACACATAATTTAGGCCTACCAACAAGCACAGATCAGATTACTCGGCTATCAAAGATTCTTACAGGTTTGATAGCTTCAACTTCAATCATTATAAATATAGGCTACGTCTCTGAGCGTAACCTACAGTAGGCCAAGCCGCCACTTCTCCAGGTGCACAATAGTTTTGTGGAGTAGCCAGTTAGAATCTTGCTCGAATATGAGTAAATGCCCACGTAATAGCAAGAGAGTGGGCGAAAAACGTAGGCCGGGGCAATTTTCATAGTGTTTACATTTACATTTACATTTAAGTCATTTAGCAGACGCTCTTATCCAGAGCGACTTACAAATTGGTGCATTCACCTTATGACATCCAGTGGAACAGCCACTTTACAATAGTGCATCAAGATCTTTTAAGGGGGGGGGGGGGGGGTCAGAAGGATTGCTTTATCCTATCCTAGGTATTCCTTAAAGAGGTGGGGTTTCAGGTGTCTCCGGAAGGTGGTGATTGACTCCGCTGTCCTGGCGTCGTGAGGGAGTTTGTTCCACCATTGCGGGGCCAGAGCAGCGAACAGTTTTGACTGGGCTGAGCGGGAACTGTACTTCCTCAGTGGTAGGGAGGTGAGCAGGCCAGAGGTGGATGAACGCAGTGCCCTTGTTTGGGTGTAGGGCCTGATCAGAGCCTGGAGGTACTGAGGTGCCGTTCCCCTCACAGCTCCGTAGGCAAGCACCATGGTCTTGTAGCGGATGCGAGCTTCAACTGGAAGCCAGTGGAGAGAGCGGAGGAGCGGGGTGACGTGAGAGAACTTGGGAAGGTTGAACACCAGACGGGCTGCGGCGTTCTGGATGAGTTGTAGGGGTTTAATGGCACAGGCAGGGAGCCCAGCCAACAGCGAGTTGCAGTAATCCAGACGGGAGATGACAAGTGCCTGGATTAGGACCTGCGCCGCTTCCTGTGTGAGGCAGGGTCGTACTCTGCGGATGTTGTAGAGCATGAACCTACAGGAACGGGCCACCGCCTTGATGTTAGTTGAGAACGACAGGGTGTTGTCCAGGATCACGCCAAGGTTCTTAGCGCTCTGGGAGGAGGACACAATGGAGTTGTCAACCGTGATGGCGAGATCATGGAACGGGCAGTCCTTCCCCGGGAGGAAGAGCAGCTCCGTCTTGCCGAGGTTCAGCTTGAGGTGGTGATCCGTCATCCACACTGATATGTCTGCCAGACATGCAGAGATGCGATTCGCCACCTGGTCATCAGAAGGGGGAAAGGAGAAGATTAATTGTGTGTCGTCTGCATAGCAATGATAGGAGAGACCATGTGAGGTTATGACAGAGCCAAGTGACTTGGTGTATAGCGAGAATAGGAGAGGGCCTAGAACAGAGCCCTGGGGGACACCAGTGGTGAGAGCGCGTGGTGAGGAGACAGATTCTCGCCACGCCACCTGGTAGGAGCGACCTGTCAGGTAGGACGCAATCCAAGCGTGGGCCGCGCCGGAGATGCCCAACTCGGAGAGGGTGGAGAGGAGGATCTGATGGTTCACAGTGTCGAAGGCAGCCGATAGGTCTAGAAGGATGAGAGCAGAGGAGAGAGAGTTAGCTTTAGCAGTGCGGAGCGCCTCCGTGATACAGAGAAGAGCAGTCTCAGTTGAATGACTAGTCTTGAAACCTGACTGATTTGGATCAAGAAGGTCATTCTGAGAGAGATAGCAGGAGAGCTGGCCAAGGACGGCACGTTCAAGAGTTTTGGAGAGAAAAGAGGGATACTGGTCTGTAGTTGTTGACATCGGAGGGATCGAGTGTAGGTTTTTTCAGAAGGGGTGCAACTCTCGCTCTCTTGAAGACGGAAGGGACGTAGCCAGCGGTCAGGGATGAGTTGATGAGCGAGGTGAGGTAAGGGAGAAGGTCTCCGGAAATGGTCTGGAGAAGAGAGGAGGGGATAGGGTCAAGCGGGCAGGTTGTTGGGCGGCCGGCCGTCACAAGACGCGAGATTTCATCTGGAGAGAGAGGGGAGAAAGAGGTCAGAGCACAGGGTAGGGCAGTGTGAGCTGAACCAGCGATGTCGTTTGACTTAGCAAACGAGGATCGGATGTCGTCGACCTTCTTTTCAAAATGGTTGACGAAGTCATCTGCAGAGAGGGAGGGGGGGGGGAGGAGGATTCAGGAGGGAGGAGAAGGTGGCAAAGAGCTTCCTAGGGTTAGAGGCAGATGCTTGGAATTTAGAGTGGTAGAAAGTGGCTTTAGCAGCAAAGACAGAAGAGGAAAATGTAGAGAGGAGGGAGTGAAAGGATGCCAGGTCCGCAGGGAGGCGAGTTTTCCTCCATTTCCGCTCGGCTGCCCGGAGCCCTGTTCTGTGAGCTCGCAATGAGTCGTCGAGCCACGGAGCGGGAGGGGAGGACCGAGCCGGCCTGGAGGATAGGGGACATAGAGAGTCAAAGGATGCAGAAAGGGAGGAGAGGAGGGTTGAGGAGGCAGAATCAGGAGATAGGTTGGAGAAGGTTTGAGCAGAGGGGAGAGATGATAGGATGGAAGAGGAGAGAGTAGCGGGGGAGAGAGAGCGAAGGTTGGGACGGCATGATACCATCCGAGTAGGGGCAGTGTGGGAAGTGTTGGATGAGAGGGAGAGGGAAAAGGATACAAGGTAGTGGTCGGAGACTTGGAGGGGAGTTGCAATGTGGTTAGTGGAAGAACAGCATCTAGTAAAGATGAGGTCAAGCGTATTGCCTGCCTTGTGAGTAGGGGGGGAAGGTGAGAGGGTGAGGTCAAAAGAGGAGAGGAGTGGAAAGAAGGAGGCAGAGAGGAATGAGTCAAAGGTAGACGTGGGGAGGTTAAAGTCACCCAGAACTGTGAGAGGTGAGCCGTCTTCAGGAAAGGAGCTTATCAAGGCATCAAGCTCATTGATGAACTCTCCGAGGGAACCTGGAGGGCGATAAATGATAAGGATGTTAAGCTTGAAAGGGCTGGTAACTGTGACAGCATGGAATTCAAAGGAGGCGATAGACAGATGGGTAAGGGGAGAAAGAGAGAATGACCACTTGGGAGAGATGAGGATCCCGGTGCCACCACCCCGCTGACCAGCTGCTCTCGGGGTGTGCGAGAACACGTGGGCGGACGAAGAGAGAGCAGTAGGAGTAGCAGTGTTATCTGTGGTGATCCATGTTTCCGTCAGTGCCAAGAAGTCGAGGGACTGGAGGGAGGCATTGGCTGAGATGAACTCTGCCTTGTTGGCCGCAGATCGGCAGTTCCAGAGGCTACCGGAGACCTGGAACTCCACGTGGGTCGTGCGCGCTGGGACCACCAGATTAGGGTGGCCGCGGCCATGCAGTGTGAAGCGTTTGTATGGTCTGTGCAGAGAGGAGAGAACAGGGATAGACAGACACATAGTTGACAGGCTACAGGAGAGGCTGAGCTAATGCAAAGGAGATTGGAATGACAAGTGGACTACACGTCTCGGATGTTCAGAAAGTTAAGCTTACGTAGCAAGAATCTTATTGACTAAAATGATTAAACTGATACAGTACTGCTGAAGTAGGCTAGTTGGCAGTGGCTGCGTTGTTGACACTACACTAATCAAGTCGTTCCGTTGAGTGTAATAGTTTCTACAGTGCTGCTATTCGGTGGCTAGCTGGCTAGCTAGCAGTGTTGATTACGTTACGTTGCGTTAAAAGAACGACAATAGCTGGCTAGCTAACCTAGAAAATCGCTCTAGACTACACAATTATCTTTGATACAAAGACGGCTATGTAGCTAGCTATGTAGCTAGCTACGATCAAACAAATCAAACCGTTGTACTGTAATGAAATGAAAATGTGATACTACCTGTGGAGCAAGCGGAATGCGACCGGGTTGTTGAGTGCAGAAGTTCTATTCGACATCACTTTGACAGTAGACTATCTCACAACGACTGTGAGCAATGCAAATGAATGATAACAGAGTGAACGTTTGCCTCCTCCTTTTAATATGCTACACACGGTATTGGTCCTGTACTACTGTGACATTCCAGCTAGCTAAGCCACGTGACAATCTTTTAATATGCTACACACGGTATTGGTCCTGTACTACTGTGACATACAGCTAGCTAAGCCACGTGACAATCTTTTAATATGCTACACACGGTATTGGTCCTGTACTACTGTGACATTCCAGCTAGCTAAGCCACGTGACAATCTTTTAATATGCTACACACGGTATTGGTCCTGTACTACTGTGACATACAGCTAGCTGAGTCACGTGACAATCCAGAATTGATTAATTTAGTTACCTGCGTTATGAACCTAGACACGTGATAATCAAAATCTGTGTATTTGACCACCATAGTTCTGTCCTGATAGACACCAAAACCGACCAAAACAAGTCGTATGAAAAAACGAACCAGTGAAAAGTGCATGTTTCTTCATTAGCTTGGACACGACACTTTCATGATACAATCCACGACAGGCAACTTCCCATGTGGTAACGGCAATCACAGCTATCACATTGTAAAAACATACACGTTCAGGGACACTTGTGGACCTAGAACCTACCAAGTGCAATCATTTGACAACTGCAACACTACAGTATATAGTGTACAGGCTGGAATGCCAATGTCGGTGTAAAAAATGTTTTGATATTTTTTTTTTTATATATATATATTTGTTTTTATCAAAAAAATAATTACACCGACATTGGCATTCCAGCCCGTACACCATATATATATATATATATATATATATAAATATATATATATATATATATATTAAACACTGTTCTTAAAGTTTTTTGTTTTTCTACTAATGTTACTGTCCCCCCCTAAACCCCCCTTCAAAAAAAGCTTATGTGCATTTGGCCTAGCAATTGCCAATACTAGCATCAGCAATCCAGGGTTTATATATATTATTGGGTTAGATACAAACAGACCCCATGACAGAGGAATGTACAATCGTCTCAAACGCCTCCTATAACGTGAAGCGCTCTGAATCTTTAAACTAAGTGTCTCTGTATTGCCAGGTCTAAATGAGGTAATTGATTATGATGTGTTCGATTCGTTTTTTTTGTTCCCCATTTTTTTGTTTTCTATTTTATGTTCTCCATTCTTAAGTTTAGTAACATGAGTTCATGTGAATGTAACCGATGTGAAATGGCTAGCTAGTTAGCGGTGGTGCGCGCTAATAGCGTTTCAATTGGTGATGTCACTCACTCTGAGACCTTGAAGTAGTTGGTCCCCTTGCTCTGCAAGGGCCGCGGCTTTTGTGAAGCGATGGGTGACGATGCTTCATGGGTGTCAGTTGTTGATGTGTGCAGAGGGTCCCTGTTTCGAGCCCAGGTAGCGGAGAGGAGAGGGACGGAAGCTATACTGTTACATGTACACAGTTTGTATTTTCCTTTCATGATATTGCATTTCTTTTGTGGTTGTAGCATTGTCATTATGCCGTGTTTATCTTGTATTTTGAATATTTTTTGGTGTTTTTTTTTTACTTTATCAATTAAATATGGTAATGAATTTAGTCACTTCCTGTGAGAGTTGGGATACACACCGTTCTTTGTCACCCAGATGAAGGCTTTTGTAGCTGCAACACAACAGTGTTTTAAAAAAATTCTTGCAATGCATAACCCATAAATCAATAAAGGCTTTTTTTAGATTTTCCACTACATGAGAGTGCCTTGATTACTTCTGAAAGTTTGTTTTCCACAGAGCCTTTTCCGGCATGGTTCACTATCCAGCATCAAATTATTTTTGTTCTATACCATGATGTTAGTTGCAGCTAAGCTAGCCTGCTACCTACTGTAGCAAAGACTTTTATAACTAACCCAAGACCGACCACAGCTTGTCATTTACAATGGGAACAAATGAGTCATAGTGGGTAGAACAAGCAAGGAGAGGGATCCTATTGGTGAGTTCTCGCATGTATTTGCCTATTTCCGTTATGGAACGCCTACTCTGTGAAGTGTGCAATGACTCAATTTGCCCTTGCAAAAGGGCAAAACAAAAACATTCTAACTTTGGCAAAGGGTAAAATGTATAAAAGTTACTCCACTCTGTTCGTTACAGATTATAGTTTTCGTAACTGAAAACTGTATTGAGATAAAATGTTTAATTGATGATACTATTAGCATATTGTTGGTGAAAATCCATCTAGCTCCATCTTGAAACACTGCCAGCCACTGTGCTTCCTCTCATCGCCATATTTGGTAGTGAGTGGAAACGGCAGCCAGATGCTACACACATATACATCTGGTGAAATATCTCGCTCATTGTTCTATCTGTGACTGTAGTGTATTCACACTTGATATTAGGTAGCTAGCCAGGTAAGAACAGTGATTGCAAGCTTACTTACACTACAGTTCAAAAGTTTAGGGGTGACTTAGAAATGTCCTTGTTTTCCATGAAAACAAACATGAAATGAGTTGCAAAATTAATAGGAAATATAGTCAAGACGTTGACAAGGTTATAAATAATGATTTAATTTAAATAATAATTATGTCCTTCAAAATTTGCTTTCATCAAAGAATCCTCCATTTGCAGCAATTACAGCCTTGCAGACCTTTGGCGTTCTAATCTCTAAAGAGATTTCACCCCATGCTTCCCGAAGCACCCTCACAAGTTGGATTGCTGCTCCCACAACAGCTCAATAGGGTTGAGATCTGGTGACTGTGCTGGCCATTCCATTATAGACAGAATACCAGCTGACTGCTTCTTCCCTAAATAGTTCTTGCATAGTTTGTAGCTGTGCTTTGGGTCATTGTCCTGTTGTAGGAGGAAATTGGCTCCAATTAAGCGCCGTCCACAGGGTATGGCATGGCATTGCAAAATCGAGTGATAGCCTTCCTTCTTCAAGATCCCTTTTACCTTGTACAAATCTCCCACTTTACCACCACCAAAGCACCCCGAGACCATCACATCGCCTCCACCATGCTTGACAGATGGCATCAAGCACTCCTTCAGCTTCTTTTCATTTTTTCTGCTTCTCAGAAATGTTCTTCTTTGTGATCCGAAGTACTCAAACTTAGATTAGTTTGTCCATAACACTTTTTTCCAATCTTCCTCTGTCCAGTGTCTGTATTCTTTTGCCCACCTCTTTTCTTTTTATTGGCCAGTCTGAGATATGGCTTTTTCTTTGCAACTCTGCCTAGAAGGCCAGCATCCCGGGGTGTCACCTCTTCACTGTTGACGTTGAGCCTGGTGTTTTGCGGGTACTATTTAACGAAGCTGCCAGTTGAGGACTTGTGAGGCGTCTGTTTCTCAAACTAGACACTCTAATGTACTTGTCCTCTTGCTCAGTTGTGCACCGGAGCCTCCCACTCTTTCTATTCTGGTTAGAGCCAGTTTGCGCTGTTCTGTGAAGGGAGTAGTACACAGCATTGAATGAGATATTCATTCTTGGCAATTTCTCGCATGGAATAGCCTTCATTTCTCAGAACAAGAATAGACTGACGAGTTTCATTAGAAAGTTCTTTGTTTCTGGCCATTTTGAGCACGTAATCGAACCCACAAATGCTGATGCTCCAGATTCTCAACTAATCTAAAGGCCAGTTTTATTGCTTATTTAAATCAGGACAACAGTTTTCAGCTGTACTAACATAATTGCAAAAGGGGTTTCTAATAATTAGCCTTTTAAAATGATAAACTTGGATTAGTTAACTTGCCATTGGAACCCAGGAGTGATGGTTGCTGATAACGGGCCTCAAATTTTCCATTAATTAAACTTAAATCAGACATTTCCAGCTACAATAGTCATTTACATTGTCTACACTGTATTTCTGATCAATTTGATGTTATTTTAATGGACAAAAAATGTGATTTAATTTAAAAAACAAGGACATTTAAGTTACCCCAAACTTTATCTGCAACTGACTAAATATCAACATATTTTTCATACTTTGAGTAAAAATTAAAGTTACTGCAGATCATTATTTGTAACCAGGACACTTTTTTTGAAAAGGTGTCATCTTCCAAACCAATCAGTAACCAGTACAGGACACAAACTGTACTGGTGTAATTCAGGTCAGCCATGTTGGTCAGGGAGTTGGCCAACTATGGTTTGACAGTGCTGCGATAAGAGTACCACAGTATGAGACATAATACCCATAAAACCTAGCGCTCAAACAGGGAAATGGTTCCTATTGTTTTTCCACCACTCATTTTTCCCCAGAGGATTTTAGAAACACTTAAAGGGCTGTTGTGTAGGCTTATCCTGGCGTGACGTAATGCTAACCGTGTAAATCTCTCTAGGACAAGGTGGCTTATTATACACTAACATGCTGGATTACAGTGTTCATTTTGTGCATGATCAGTGCTAGCCGGGGTCCTTTGCGTAGGGACATCCCATTGAAGTTAACATGTTCACTGGTTCGGTAAGGGTTATGGTAAAGGGAAGAGGAGTGGTTAGAATAGGGACGTCCCAAGGATCCCAGATTGCACAAATGATCAGTGCTTACACAGTAACTTAGATTAGGAAGTGTGACTAATAAGGACCCACACTTAAGTTGATATATTCTTTACTATTCCTGTAAACAGTTGTTTAATTGAATAGAACTCCAGTATTCAAATCAGAAGACTAGGAGTGTTCGTAAGCGGAACGAAAAGTACAAACGGTATTTCAGTGTGTCAAATTAGGTGGTAGACAAACATTGCTCACGATAAGGCAAAAATGTACTGGATACGTCATACCAGTAAGAAAATTCATCAAAAACATAATTTCACCACAAACATACTCAACGCATCAAATTTATTTTATTGATAAAGATCACCAAGCACAGATGGGATATCGATGTAGCGGTTTCAGTATATACCTTTAAAAACCCCTCCAAGTGGAATGTCCCAGTTGCTATGGCGCCTAAGGGGAGCAGTAGCGACCATAGAACAGAATGCTCTCGGTGGTGTTGTGGCTGATGAAGAAAAGAAAGGGGTGGTCGGCAACAAATGTGGGGGTCCTCAAGGCACAGCGCATCCCCACGATGGCGGCCACGCCGGCCGCCGCTTCTGTGCCCTCCTCGTTGACTTCCACGAAGGCCTTGTGCACCACCTCGGACAGCTCCAAGTCGTTGCTGGGCGACATGCCCGAGAAGTCGCCCTTGGAGAGGTCGAAGGCGTCCGTCATGCCCATGCTGATCAGCAAGTCCTTCAGGTCAAGGGTCTCCTCCAGCTTGAACTTAGGCAGGCCCACCTGAACCTCCACCGCTTCCATCATGTCAGGCCTGGTCCACGCCATCATTTTCTCATAGGTCAGCTGCTTCTCCAGCTGTGTTTGGGGGGGGGGGGGACAGTCATGACTGACACTTCTAAAAATATGAAAATGACAGACTGTTTTCGGTTTGAGCTAACCCTCTAATTACCATAAACGCAGTTATAAACACAGGTATTTGCCGTGCAGTTAACTGTGTATTGTATAGGCCACAAACCCCATGTTGCTGACAGAGTAAACAAGTCCTACCTTCTCCAGACCAGTGATGTGGTCCTCCATGTCGCTGGGGAGCATGATGAACATGCTCAGTTCGTTCCCCTCGTATTGCAGACACAGGATCTGGCAGTTGACCTCAGGGATGAAGGTTAGGGGGAACTTGGCCATCTGATGCATCATTTTCACTGGCTTACTCACATTCTGGATCCAATGAAAGGAGGTGTAATTTGTGACTACACAATCATTTCACGAGGGTGGCAAAAGTTAATCAATGATTGTCATGAAAGTGAAGCAAGCTACACATGTTCCTGACATTGTTAGAGGACTGAGTTTTTAAAAATCAAGGGAGGGATGGATGACCAATCTGACTACAGTAACAGTTGTATAAGAAAGGTGTCCTGGCCTCCCGAGTGGAGCAGTGCTCTAAGGCAGTGCATCGCAATCCCAGGCTGTGTCACAGCCGACCGTGACCGGGAGACACATGAGGCGGTGCACAATTGGCCCAGCGTCGTCTGGGTTAGGCTGGCAGGGATTTCCTTGTCCCATCGCGCTCTAGTGACTCCTTGTGGCAGGCCGGGAGCCTGCAAGCTCACCAGTTGAACGGTTTCTCCAGCGACAGTGGTGCGGCTGGCTTCCGGGTTAAGCGACCAGCGTGTCAAGAAGTAGTGCGGCCGCATGGCTCTCGAGTCCGTACGGGAGTTCCAGCGATGGGGACAAGACTACCAATTGGATATCACGAATTTGGGGGTGGGGGGGAATGTACCCCCCCAAAAAACTAAATTGCAGTTTGGTGCAGTTAAGGCTCTTTTCCCTTAGAAGCATTACTCTAAAGACTCATGATGAATGATCACCAGGGGTGTACATACATGTTCAATGCGTAGACATTAGAATAGGTTCTTTCTGTCAGGCTGGTTGGTACCTTGTTCAGTTTGAACATGGCATCGCTGGTGCTGGCTTCCTTGAACTTCTTAAACCAGTTGCCTTTGAAGTAGATGGCGTTCACCAACACCAGTCTGGTCAGGTTGTCGACAACCCCCTCCGGCAAAAGGTCCTTTATTTTCTCTTCAAAAACACAGAGACTAGAGGTGAGAATTACATTGTTACTTTGTTACTTTCTTCTTCTACACCTTTGTTACAAACAGCAGATACATCAAGGACACCTAGTGTAAGAAATCAATTCATTCTCAATCTAGTGGTCCCTTAAAAGGTTTTTACACCGAATGAGAATATTTATCATTAAACATTTCAGTGAATAATATCATGAATATTGTGGGGAAAATATTTAATCCAAAAAATGAGAGAGTTAATGCTATTGTGCCCATGGAGACAACAGCTTTTGGCCTCTATTCACCAGAGGTCTGCTTCTCCACCCAGGCATTGATGTACTTTCTGGAAGTCTCCCCATTGGTCTTGAAGTCCACAGCCTCCAGCTCAGCATCGTAGTGCTTCTTGGTGTCACCGAGGAAAGTCTGACACATTCACCACAGACACAAGAGACTAAGACAGGATATTGACTAACTTTATAAACCCCTTAGTACATTTACCAGCAGCATACCACCCTGCATACCACTGCTGGCTTGCTTCTGAAGCTAAGCAGGGTTGGTCCTGGTCAGTTCCTGGATGGGAGACCAGATGCTGCTGGAAGTGGTGTTGGAGGGCCAGTAGGAGGCACTCTTTCCTCTGGTCTAAAAAAATATCCCAATGCCCCAGGGCAGTGATTGACACTGCCCTGTGTAGGGTGCCGTCTTTCGGATGGGACGTTAAACGGGTGTCCTGACTCTCTGAGGTCATTAAAGATCCCATGGCACTTATCGTAAGAGTAGGGGTGTTAACCCCGGTGTCCTGGCTAAATTCCCAATCTGGCCCTCAAACCATCATGGTCACCTAATAATCCCCAGTTTACAATTGGCTCATTCATCCCCCTCCTCTCCCCTGTAACTATTCCCCGGGTCGTTGCTGAAAATGAGAACGTGTTCTCAGTCAACTTACCTGGTAAAATAAAAATTCAGAAAGGAAAATCTAATTTGAGATGCACACTTACTCCACTCACTGTACATTGTGGACGTTACCTCAACAAACTGGTACGACTGTTCTCCGTACAGGCGATTGGCCAGGCTCAGTGAGTATGGGGCTCCCTGCAGGTTCAGGTCATGAATGAGTTTTCCGAAGCCAACATGGATGTCACCCGTAGCTTTGTTGAAGCACATCGTCTAGTGACAGAAGTAGGAAACAAACATTTACATGTCCCCAATGTGACATCCATTTGTCATTTAGACAAGCCCAGATTATGTTCATGTTGCTGAACTATTACAAAATTATTGGTTTGTGACCAGAACTTCGTTTATATTTCCTTAACAATTATGAAAAAAATAAACACGTTGAAACCTTAGAAGAGAAAATAAGCTAGTATTCCCTCCAGTCCCAAATGCTGCTACTGCGTAAATAAAATTGTATTTGTCACATGCGCCAAATACAACAGGTGTAGACCTTAGTGAAACGCTTACTTACAAGCCCATAATCAACAATGCAGTTAGGAAAAAAATAAAGTAACAAATAATTGAAGAGCAGCAGTAAAATAATAGCGAGGCTATATACAGGAGCTGCTGCTACATTTGTGTATTTTATGAAATGGGGCTAATATCCCATAAATAAACCACAGAACACCTACAGTAGTAGCTTGTTCCCAGCAGGGGAACACGCTACTAGACACTAATGTACTAGACACTAACTAGACACTAATGTACTAATGTACTAACTAGACACTGTGTCCTCTTGCTCAGTTGTGCACCGGGGCCTCCCACTCCTTTCTATTCTGGTTAGAGCCAGTTTGTGCTGTTCTGTGGAGGGAGTAGTACACAGTTGTATGAGATCTTCAGTTTCTTGGCAATTTCTCACATGGAATAGCCTTCATTTCTCAGAACAATAGACTGATGAGTTTCATTAGAAAAGTCTTTGTTTCTGGCCATTTTGAGCCTGTAGTCAAACCCACAAATGCTGAAGCTCCAGATGCTCACCTAGTTTAACAGCCAGTTTTATTGCTTCTTTAAAATCAGAAAAATTGTTTTCAGCTGTGTTAATATAATTGCAAAAGTACTTTCTAATGATCAATAAACCTTTTAACATTATAAACTTGGATTAGCTAACACAGCGTGCCATTGGAACACAGGAGTGATGGTTGCTGATAACGGGCCTCTGTATACCTATATAGATATTCCATAAAAAAAAAGCAGTTTCCAGCTACAATAGTCATTCACAATGTCTACACTGTATTTCTGATCAATTTGATGTTATTTTAAGGGACAAAAAGCAATTCTCAAAAACAAGGACATTTAAGTGACCCCAGACTTTTGAACTGATATATATTTATCTCATTCAACTATAGCTACGTTGTCCTAATTAGATTGCACAAACTTGACTGGTACTGTATATATACACATTTTGTTGTTGCCATTTAGCAGAAGCTTTAACCCAAAGTGATGTACATGTTATGTGTGCATACATTTTGTGTAGTTGGCCATGGTAAACGAACCCACAGTCCTGGCGTTACAAGGGCCATGCTCTACCAACTGAGTCATACAGGATAGCTATGGTTTTACAGTGTGTCATATCGACGGAACTCCTAAAAAAAATGGGTCACACTGACTCACCTCTGACATCTGAGTAGCAGTGTTGCCCTTGGCACCCAGAAAAACCATGGCCAGCGCAGCTGAGATGCTGAGAGGGGAGTACAAAACATTGTCCGTTTTGTTCTTCTCTGTGATCTTCTTGAACAACGCAAGGGCGAAGTTAGTACTGGCTACAGACACGGCTGCCATTGTAACTGGTGGGAGAGGAAGGCAGGCAGAACTTGGAAAGAAAAGTAAAAAAATGTTAGTATCAGTGAAACAGAACCGTCAATGAATGGGACGCAGTTATCCATCTAATGCGGATGCTAAATACAAAGTACGGAGAAAAAAAACTCAACCAGAAAACAGCTAGCTAACGTTACACCTAAATGATAAAATGTCCTGTCTGATGTTACATTTATGCTATTCTCCTGATTTTGGAGCTATGGCAACGCGTGGCAAAATGTTTGGTAACGTCCAGGTAGCCAAGCAGACATCAATAGTTATGCTAAGTAAATCGGCAAGTTATTCACCAATAAACAAGACAAAAAGTCGTCGCTAATCGTAACTTCAACGGAAAGTTGTCAAAATCAACAGCATAAACATTCCTAAAATATGTTCAGTACCGTCACCAGTTGATTGGGAAAATATTATATTGCAGCTACTCACCAAAGACTATTTATTTGTGAATGTCAGGTAGCCCTTTTCCAGACAGGTGGCTTTCAACAGACACGTTTCAGGGAACCATCTATAAAACAATTAACTGCAGACACACCCCGTGGCCTGTCAAAGTGCTCTTTTCAATTATTTTCAGCTGACTACTACGGCAAGCCAACTGGATAATACGAATGTACAGTACTATGAAGTAAAAACTACATCCAAGCAGTGTATGGCCTAATTATACACAGAGTGAAATAAACCAAAATAATGTATCATTTTGTATTTATTGCTGTTAATTCCAGGAAAACAGATCAACAATTTGCATAAAAACCCAATTCGTTTTAGAAATATATTTGACCTTTCCAGTACAATAACATTTACATAAAGAATACAGTAAACATACACCTGAAGGTAACAGTGAGTGTACCCCATACAGTACAGCCTTTTTAACCATGAAAGTTTAACAAGTATAACTGGCAGGTTCATATGTACAATTGTCCTCCAAGCTCACATGGTTCTTCAATCATCCATACACTTCTGTAGTGTCCATATGTTTTCTTTCCCTGTGTTCGTCACATGTCCACACCGTTTTACAATCAAATTCCAAGTTTGCCTCAACATTTTAAGTAACTGCAAGAAATATCTGCTTCCATCAAATCAAGAGATTTAGAGATCCTCACCAGTTTGGGGGGGGGGGACAGCTTTTTAATCATGTTTGTGTTTGGAAAACAGTACTAAGTGTGGCTATTAATGAAAATTGACAAAACTTATCATATCAACAAACGAGTGTGTACTGCGTATGCGCAAGTGTAATATATACATGCACATCTTTTACAACTTGTAGACCCCAAATCTTAAAACAGACATGAAAGAGTTCTAAATCATTGAGAGAATTCTCAAGTGATATGTCTGAGAAGGCAGGGATTGATTTTAATGTCTGAAAATGCACTTGCCCATCGGGGCAAGTCAAGAGTATTTTTTTGTGGTTTGCCCGAAGATTATGATCACTTGCCCCCAAAAATGTAAATTAGCTAGTTACAGGCAGAAGTACCATATATTTCCTGCCTTTCACCTACACATACGGGAGGAATCAAACAGATGTATTGAATTCAGCGAAAAAATGACCAGAGCAGGCTAAAGTTTCCAGACTGCCATAAATTGTCTGTCTTTCACTTTAAACAATGGGGAGGACCAAGAAATATCGGGTTTAGTCTACTGAAATTCTTTGCAGTTCAGTTATTTTCACTTTTCTTTATTATTTATTTTTATCAATCCCTGGAAAGCTATTAATCCAGATACCCAAACACCTCCAGTCAGACACCTCCAGTCAAACACCTCCAGTCAGACACCTCCAGTCAGACACCTCCAGTCAAACACCTCCAGTCAGACACCTCCAGTCAGACACCTCCAGTCAGACACCTCCAGTCAAACACCTCCAGTCAGACACCTCCAGTCAAACACCTCCAGTCAGACACCTCCAGTCAGACACCTCCAGTCAGACACCTCCAGTCAGACACCTCCAGTCAGACACCTCCATTAGTGCTCACACTAATCATGCTCATACTCCACATGAAAACACACACAATTCGTAGTGTGTATGTGCATTTTTATTTTTATTTTGTTGGTACATTTACCAATGTACCAAACATATGCCATAGATCTCACTGCTGCATTAAATGAAGAAGTGGGAATAAACACGAGTCTCCAGAAAAGTTACATGATATCTGCCTTGGCCACCACAGTCCTGTAGAAACGGCTAAAGAAAATATAGTTGTTTTCAGAGGAGAACAGTGTTATCAATAGTAGGAGCCAAATAGTGGCCCCGACTCTGCAGGGCAGCACAGCATTTCCAAGAGAATACTGGATGGAGGGGACACCAGTGTCTTGTCCAGAGCTTCACTGTTGCAATAACAACTGGCTCTAGTTCTTCTTGGACTGCTTCAGAGCACTTGAGAAACTTCAGAATTCCTGGTAGTTATAGTGCATATTGTCAAAGATTATAACTAAAAATAAACACCCAGCAGCATTGAACTTCAACATGACAGATATGATATAAAACGTTTTACTCTGCGCTTCACATTAAATCAAGTGGCAAATGCGTTAAGAAACATCTTTTCGATACTGACAGATTCCTTACATTAAAACAAAAAAAAACGAAATATGTTGTACATTCATAAACACTGCAGCAAAAAACATTAAAATTACCCCAGCTTTTTTTTTTTTACATTAACTTTTTTGTTTTGGACTTATCTTTCATAGCTGTACAGTTAAACAATACAAATCCTTGTCAAATAACAGTAAGGAGGCATAAATATACCGCTGTAAAAACCAAATTATAGAAAACTCTCATTGAGATCACGTAGGATCCCCATGTATTCAGAGAATAAAATAATTTCCCCAGCTCACACACTCTAGGATACGTGGTGTCATTTTCCCAAGCTCCCACACTCTAGGACACGTGGTGTCATTTTCCCAAGCTCCCACACTCTAGGATACGTGGTGTCATTTTCCCAAGCTCCCACACTCTAGTAGACGTGGTGTCATTTTCCCAAGCTCCCACACTCTAATAGACGTGGTGTCATTTTCCCAAGCTCCCACACTCTAATAGATGTGGTGTCATTTTCCCAAGCTCCCACACTCTAATAGACGTGGTGTCATTTTCCCAAGCTCCCACACTCGAATATAAAAAATAAGTTAGTGAACATGAGCTGCTTGCTGTCTTGTGCCAGTTTTCAGTGCAAAATACCAAAAGCCTCTAAGGGATCAGTGGGGGGGTTGCGTCTCTATGGAAACAAGACAGCTTCACTCTCAGCTGTGACGGGGACGTAGAGGATGTCTCCGCCACAAGTACTCAGGACCCTCCTCGCACATGCTCTTCAAAAAGGTCAAACCAACAATGACAATGACTGAAAAACATCAGCGTGAAACCCTCTTGAAACGGAGGGTCCTCTCGGACCGCTCGTGACAAGGAACAAGATGGCGGAACGAAAAGACGTGTTCAGCTAGCGTTGTCTAGTCCTTCGGAAGAGTGGGAGGTGGCGTACTTCAGCCGAAAGCTGCCTGAAAAACAGAGAGGGGACGGCGTCAGTGGAACAAAGAAAACAATACAAAATGGGAGGATTAAAATAACCTCAGAAAAATTAAGGAACCACTGAGATGCCCAAAATGCACCTCAGCGGTTGGGATTTTTCTTTTCATTTTTAACTGCTAAGAGAGAGTTTTGAAAGAAAAACGTCCACAGATCTCCTCAGATGAGAGAGAGCCCTCAACAGCAGCTCCTGGCTGTAAATAAGTCCTGCCAATGGAGGTGGCTAATAGTCTGGTCGGGGGGGGGGGGGGGGGGTAGGAGGTGGGGAGGGTTACTGCAAAGGTGTGCCTTCCCAAGCTTGGTCAAGGGTACCCTCTGTGTGGTTGGGTGTAGGGTTAAAAAGCCTGGTATGTGATAGAGAGTAAGAGAGGGCTGAGGGGGGATGCTGCAGAGGGGCCGAAGGGGTCCATCTGAAGAGGCCCCTGGCCGTGGCGTTATTACCTTGCTGTGTTGAATCAACGGAGGGCTGTTTGCAGTCCTGTGCGTAGTGCCCACTGACCCCACAGTTGTAGCAGGAGACGTTGCCGTTGTTCTTGTTGACGCCGACCGCTCCCCCCAGGCCTCCCGAACCGGGCACCATACCCACGCTGGAGGGGTACATGTGCGGGTAGAAACGGTTGAAGGGCGACACCATCTGTTGGAGGCTATAGCCTAGCTGGGTGCCCAGGTCAGAGTGAGGGTGGGTGTGCAGCAGGGTCTGGCCAGCGTAAGGTGCGGGGGGGAAGAATGTCAGCTGGGCCTGGCCGTTACTTTGCGGGGGCGGCTGGCTGAGGTAGTTGCTGGTGCACAGGGACGTGAACTGGAAGATAGGCGGCGCACCAAACACCTGCCGTGGCGCCATCTGGTGGGGGAAGAAAAACGATGGCGCTGTACGGCTGTTGCCGCAGCCGCCTCGGCAACCGCACGCCCCACAGCACATGACCTGTTGCTGGTGAGTCGTCTGCTGCTGCTGTTGTTGTTGATGTTGTGGTTGCGCCTGTTGCTGGGCGACGGAGTTACTGGTGCTGTTGACGTAAGAGGTGGAGTCGGTCTGGGTTGAGCCGGGCGCTGGGCCGGGGGTGTGGGTGGGTACGGACGGGGGCACCACCGCCTGAACCTGTCCAGGGGAAGGCGCTACCCCTAGCGTTGCCATGACGGAAGTGGGGATGGGGTCCATAGTGTACAGGGACGGCAGGCCCGAGAAAAGAGACACATCTGGGTGCTTGGTGTGAGGGATGCTAAGGTCCCCCAGGGGTACGGAGGGGGTTAGGGGGGAGGCAGGGTCTGGGTTGGAGTAGGCAGGCTGCAGGGGTGAGGCATAGAGCGGACCGGGGGTGATGACACTGATAGCTTCCACCAGGGGCTGGTGGGCAGGGAGGGTGGTTACACCCTCAGAGCTGGCAGTGGTCTGTGGAGGGGCTGTCTTGAAGTGCTGGGCCAGGGGAAGCAGGGCAGGGCTGCCAGGGGGGTGTACGCCCAGGGCTAGGGAGCCAAACCCTGGGAGTACCATGGGCACTGCAGCAGTAGCATCCCTCTGCTCTGGATCCCCTGGCACGTTGGTGGACATGGGCTCTCGGAGGACCAGGGGCACCTGCATGATCAGCCCTCCGACCACCTTGTTGTCTACCAGGGCAGCTGCCACCTGGGGGGGCATGACTGGCAGAGGGGCATCGGCAGGTAGTGCCCCGCTGGGCAATATGCAGGGCAGGGGGTGCATGAAGGTGTTTGGGGGATAGTCAAGGCTGGGGGGCTCTCCGACAGGCTTGGCAGAGACCAGGTGGTGGATGGGGGGCATGGCCCCATTTACAACCTCCTGCCAGGGGAAGAAGGCGTCTGCTGGGCCCTGGCTACTGCCTGTATCTGGGTGAGGGTGAGGGTGAGGGTGAGAGCGAGAGAGAGTGAGAGAATGAAAGAAAGAGCACGAGTGAGGGAGAGAATGAAAGAGAGAGCGAGAGAGAGGGATAGAGAGGGAGAGCGAGGGGGAGATAGAGGGAGAACAAAAAGTCTCAGTGATGTCCCAAAAATAAGACAAGTCCAAAATCTAATCATGGTGTGTGTGTGTGTGTCTCACCTTTATCCTTCTCGTCCTCGCTGTCCAGGCTCTCTGTTTTGTGGTGCTGGGGGCTGGAGGCCGAGCTGTAGCTCTCAGACGAGGTTTCGCCGTATACCTCCTGACTGGAGTCTCCATCTAGACGGTGGTCAGGACACATACAACCCCAACATTCATTCAATTAGATTTAGTTCAAATATGATTTGCAAAGCGTTGATTTACATCCAATAAACTTGAAGGCATATGCGTATGGCTAAAGACACACAGATAAGCAGATCAGATGTTGACTGAAAAGCTATGCCTTATAAACTTTGTCGTACAACATTGCTCTCTGTTGGTTGAATGGAGTTACTACAAGTAGTAAAGGCCTAAACTCACCAATGGCGAGCGTGCAAAGTGTGTATGATATATTTTAGAAAGCATTGTTTTAAATTATAATGACCCAACCGAAGCCTCTGATAATGACCCAACCGAAGCCTCTGATAATGACCCAACCGAAGCCTCTGATAACGACCCAACCGAAGTCTCTGATAACGACCCAACCGAAGCCTCTGATAACGACCCAACCGAAGCCTCTGATAACGACCCAACCGAAGCCTCTGATAATGACCCAACCGACGCCTCTGATAATGACCCAACCGAAGCCTCTGATAATGACCCAACCGAAGCCTCTGATAATGACCCAACCAAAACCTCTTATAACGACCCAACCGAAGCCTCTGATAACGACCCAACCGAAGCCTCTGATAATGACCCAACCGAAGCCTTTGATAATGACCCAACCGAAGCCTCTGATAATGACCCAACCGAAGCCTCTTATAACGACCCAACCGAAGTCTCTGATAACGACCCAACCGAAGCCTCTGATAATGACCCAACCGAAGTATCTGATAATGACCCAACCGAAGCCTCTTATAACGACCCAACCGAAGCCTCTGATAACGACCCAACCGAAGCCTCTGATAATGACCCAACCGAAGCCTCTGATAATGACCCAACCGAAGCCTCTGATAACGACCCAACCGAAGCCTCTGATAATGACCCAACCGAAGTATCTGATAATGACCCAACCGAAGCCTCTGATAACGACCCAACCGAAGCCTCTGATAACGACCCAACCGAAGCCTCTGATAACGACCCAACCGAAGCCTCTGATAATGACCCAACCGAAGCCTCTGATAATGACCCAACCGAAGCCTCTGATAACGACCCAACCGAAGCCTCTGATAACGACCCAACCGAAGCCTCAATTAGATTGTGTCTCTATTTTTGGGTTAAATCGTTGGCGCTGTAGTCACACAAAATAATTTTTTGTTGTTGTTATTAATCACTTTCTTCTAGCTCCTTTTAATTGGAAGAGTTAGCTAGGTTCGATTAGACCAATTCATCCACTGATGGAAACAACATTGAAGATATGGACTATCCTGCTAGCATACAGTCCCTGCTCTGCCTGTCTGGTCCTTTCCACCCGCCTCGCTCTGCTTGCTCCGCCCGCCTCGCTCTGCTTGCTCCGCCCGCCTCGCTCTGCTTGCGCCGCCCGCCTCGCTCTGCTTGCGCCGCCCGCCTCGCTCTGCTTGCGCCGCCCGCCTCGCTCTGCTTGCGCCGCCCGCCTCGCTCTGCTTGCGCCGCCCGCCTCGCTCTGCTTGCTCCGCCCGCCTCGCTCTGCTTGCGCCGCCCGCCTCGCTCTGCTTGCGCCGCCCGCCTCGCTCTGCTTGCGCCGCCCGCCTCGCTCTGCTTGCGCCGCCCGCCTCGCTCTGCTTGCGCCGCCCGCCTCGCTCTGCTTGCGCCGCCCGCCTCGCTCTGCTTGCGCCGCCCGCCTCGCTCTGCTTGCGCCGCCCGCCTCGCTCTGCTTGCGCCGCCCGCCTCGCTCTGCTTGCGCCGCCCGCCTCGCTCTGCTTGCGCCGCCTGCCCGTCTGTCGTTTAAGCCTTTCCTCCCAAAAAAAACATCAAGCATTTCTTCACAGAGCTACCATTTCAGAGCTTTAGGATAGGAAGAATATCAGGGCAAAATCATCTCCATCGATACCCACCTTTCCCTGTCGACTGTCGCGCTCGCTGAGATGCTGGTGGCACCATGCTCCCATTTGCCAAGTATGCTTTCTTCCCCTTTTCCCTGAAGGAGGAGAGACAAAGACGAGGGTTGGTCGTCAACGATACAGGATAAATGAGGGAGGAGAAGAGGAATTGAAGCCTGTTGCTCGACAGACTAGTTGGTAATAGACCCACTTAAATTTGCTTACCGCCCCAACAGATCCACAGACAATGCAATCGCCATCACTCTGCACACTGCCCTATCCCATCTGGACAAGAGGAATACCTATGTAAGAACTCTGTTCATCGACTATAGCTCAGCATTTAACACCATAGTTCACTACAAGCTCATCATTAAGCTCGAGGCCCTTGGTCTGAACCCAGCCCTGTGCAACTGGGTCCTGGACTTCCTGACGGGCCGCCCCCAGGTGGTGAAGGTAGGAAACATCATCTCCACTCCGCTGATCCTCAACACTGGGACCCCACAAGGGTGCGTTCTCAGGCCCCTCCTGTACTCCCTGTTCACCCATGACTTTGTGACCAAGCACGCCTCCAACTGAATCATTAAGTTTGTAGACGGCACAACAGTAGTAGGCTTGTCTACCAAAGATGACGAGACAGCCTACAGGGAGGAGGTGAGGGCTCTGGGAGTGTGGTGCCTCGAAAACAACCTCTCACTCAACGTCAACAAAGCAAAGGAGATGATCGTAGACTTCAGGAAACAGCAGAGGGAGCACCCCCCTATCTATATCGATGGGACCGCAGTGGAGAAGGTGGAAAGCTTCCAAGTTCCCCGGCGTACATATCACGGACAAACTGAAATGGTCCACCCACACAAACAGTGTGGTGAAGAATGCGCAACAGAGCCTCTTCAACCTCAGGAGGCTAAATACATTTGGCTTGTCACCTAAAACCCTCACAAATGTTTACAGATGCACAATTGAAAGCGTCCTGTCAGGCTGTGTCACCGCCTGGTACGGCAACTGCAACGCCCGTAACCATAAGGTTCTCCAGAGGGTGGTGTGGTCTGCCGAACGCATTACCAGGGGCAAACTACCTGCCCTCCAGGACACCTACAGCACCCGATGTCACAGGAAGGACAAAAAGATCATCAAGGACATCAACCTCCCAAGCCACTGCCTGTTCACCCCGCTATCATTCAGAAAGGTCAGTAAAGGTGCATCAAAGCTGGGACCGATAGACTGAAAAACAGTTTCTATCACAAGGCCATCAGACTGTTAAAGAGCCATCACTAGCACATTTGAGGCTGCTGCCTACAGGCATAGCCGAGGAATCACTGGCCACTTTAAGGAATGGAACACTAGTCACTTTAATAATGATTACATATCTGGCATTACTCATCTGATATGTATATACTGTATTCTATACTATTCTATGGTATCTTAGTCACTTACAAATGTTTACATATCTTGCATTACTCATCTCATATGTTTATACGGTTTTCTATACTATTCTACTGTGTCTTAGTCCATTCCGCTCTGACATCACTCGTCCATGTGTATATAGTCTTAATTAATTCCTACTTAGATTTGTGTGTATTGGTTATCTGTTGTGTAATTACGCTAGTGTAATGCTAGGTCCTCTCTGTCAGGCCCTGTGGTGGGGGGGATTGACTCTAACGCGCTTCTGTTAGCATGCTAGCTAGCATAATGCTAGGTCCTCTCTTTCAGGCCCTGTGGTGGGGGGGATTGACGCTAACGTGCTTCTGTTAGCATGCTAGCTAGCATAATGCTAGGTCCTCTCTGTCAGGCCCTGTGGTGGGGGGGATTGACGCTAACGCGCTTCTGTTAGCATGCTAGCTAGCATAATGCTAGGTCCTCTCTGTCAGGCTCTGTGGTGGGGGGATTGACGCTAACGCTCTTCTGTTAGCATGCTAGCTCGCATAATGCTAGGCCTTCTCTGACAGGCACCACTGTGCTGGTAGTGGTTTTTTGAACACAGTCACACTGTTAGCTTCTTGTGTCCGACGTTCCTCTCATACTCAATCTACAGCCAAAGACAACAAACTAATATGTCTACGAAGCAACACAATGACTGTATTCACTGGGTTAGTGATCGACTGTCTTCTTGCCTCGTTCACATGCTCTCACTGGCTTTTCTCAGTAGACCCTAGATGTACAGCAGGGGCCGTTATGTATCCAGAGTCTGATCTAGGATCAGGTCCCCATGTCCATATCATCTCATTCATTGGTATCTAAAAGGCCAAACTGATCCTAAGTCAACACTCCAACTCTGGTACATACGGCTCCTGATTCCCTGGTAGGTTGAACATTGATATAGCCAGTGATTACCTGTCTGGTCCCAGTGGCTGCCTCATGCTGGCAGGGTGGTTGCCCCTCTTCTCACTATCCTGATGCTGTGGACCAGATAGATAGAATTAGCTGTGTAAAAGTAGGGCTGGAGCAAAACCCTGAACACCCATTTGCTCTCTAAGAGGAAGTTACTTGACCGAGTGTGCCGTTAAAACATATACTGGAGCTCCATTACACTATTTGCCAGAGCAGGAATGCCATAGAGCTGTTGCCTGTTACGTAACCCCTGTCACATGACGAGGGCCCCATGAATGAGGCATTGCTGCACTCTGACCCAGAGCTATAGCGGGAGGAGTGGGTCAAAGGGCGGAGCGCCTCACCCTGGCTAACGCTGATAGCACTCGTATTGCTGCTGAGCTGGACTTGACTTTGGAGCACACACACACACACACACACACACACACACACACACACACACACACACACACACACACACACACACACACACACACACACACACACACACACACACACACACACACACACACACACACACACACACACACACACACACACACACACACACGCACACACACACGCACACAAAGGTACTCTCCCCAACGTATTTGTACAGTAAAGCTAAAACATTTAATTTGGCTATATACTCCAGCATTTTGGATTTGAGATACAATGTGTTATATGAGGTGACAGTACAGAATGTCAACTTACGTATGTAAATACAAGGGTATTCACATACATACACTATATATACAGCAGTACGTAGACACCTCTTCAAATTTGTGGATTCGGCTGTTTCAGCCACACCCGTTGCTGACAGGTGTATAAAATCGAAAACACACAACCATGCAATCTCCATAGACAAACATTGTCAGTAGAATGGCCTTACTGAAGAGCTCAGAGATTTTCAACTTTTCTAACAAGCCAGTTTGTCAAATTTCTGCCCTGCTAGAGGTGCCCTGATCAACTGTAAGTTCTGTTATTGTGAAATGGAAACGTCTAGGAGCAACAACAGTTCAGCCGAGTACTGAAGCGCATGCCGCGTAAAAATCGTCTGTCCTCGTCTGCCTCTGGAAGCAACGTCAGCACAATATCTGTTCGTCAGGAGCTTCAGGAAATGGGTTTCCATGTACAATGCCAAGCGTCGGCTGGAGTGGCGTAAAGCTCGCTGCTATTGGACTCTGGAGTAGTGGAAACGTGTTCTCTGGAGTGATGAATCGCTACCTGCCCGAATGCATAGTGCCAACTGTAAAGTTTGGTGGAGGAGGAATAATGGTCTGGGGCTCTTATTTATGGTTCCAGTGAAGGGGAATCGTAACGCTACAGCATACAATGACATTCTAGACAATTCTATCTTCCAACTTTGTGGCAAGAGTTTGGGGAAGGCCCTTTCCTGTTTCAGCATGACAATTCCCCCATTGCACAAAGTGAGGTCTAATCGCCCAACATCAGTGCCGACCTAACTAATTCCCTTGCGGGTGAATGGAAGCCCCCGCAGCAATGTTCCAACACACACACACACACACACACACACACACACACACACACACACACACACACACACACACACACACACACACACACACACACACACACACACACACACACACACACACACACACACACACACACACACACACACACACACACACACACACACACACACACACACACACACACACACACACACACAAACACAGTGGAAAGCCTTCCCAGGAGAGTGGAGGCTGTTATAGCAGCAAAAGGGGGGGACTCCATATTATCCCTGTGGCGCTAGGCTAGGCTATGCTAGTCAGCGTTTCTGATGAGAATGATCCCGGATCCGGGATGGGTAGTCCAGAAAGGTTTTTAATGCCCATGATTTTGGAATGAGATGTTTGATGAGAAGGTGTCCACATACTTTGTGTATCAGTTTTACCGTTTAGAAAGCACTTTGAAGGTGTCATAGATATTTACTCTTAAAGTGTATTAAATGTAGTCAAGTGTAGTATTTGGTGCCATATTCCTAACACGCAATGACTACATCAAGCTTGTGACTCTACAAACTTGTTGGATTAATTTGTTTTGGGTTGTGTTTCAGATCGTTTTGTGCCCAATAGAAATGAATGGTAAATCATGTATTGTGTCATTTTGGAGTCACTTTGATTGTAAATAAGAATATAACATGTTCACACACACACACACACACACACACACACACACACACACACACACACACACACACACACACACACACACACACACACACACACACACAACCACAACCACGCACAACCACAACCACACACAACCACAACCACGCACAACCACAACCACACACAACCACGCACAACCACAACCACACACAACCACACACAACCACACACAACCACAACCACACACAACCACAACCACGCACAACCACAACCACACACAACCACAACCACACACAACCACAACCACACACAACCACAACCACACACAACCACACACGTATGTTGCTTATACAGGGCATCAGCCCTGATTTGGTCACTGAAACAACACATGGAGGAGGAGTGGAGGCCATCCATCTTAAAATAGGACATGTCTGCCTGGTCTAAATGAACTCTTTCTCAGTCTATATAACCCACGGCTATTGGGCCATTTTAAAAGTCAAAAACAAAAAACTACCAATCAAAATGCCTGTTCATACATTGAACATGATACAAGACAATCTGAAAATAATAAACATTTGTTTAATTGCTTAACATTAACTGTAAATTCTTTGTATTTTGTGAGAATTAGGCTGTATCTGAAATGGCACCCTACTTCCTGTACAGAACCTCCTTTTGGCCCTGGTCAACAGTAGTGCACTATAAAGGGAATCGGGTGCCATTTTGGATGTAGCTTTGTTCTCGGTCTGTCTCACCTGCTCTGGGCCTGGCCCCCCAGAGGCCTCCTGGTCGGGTTGAAGCGTGCAGGTCTTCCTCCTCCAGTCAGGCAGGCTGTTGTGCTTCGAGCTGTGTGACCCCTTCCGAATGCTCTCGCCCTGGGAACTTTTGGCATCGGGAATGCTGGGGGGAACAAAGGGAGGGGGGAATAAGAATCATTTTCAGGTTTTTCATCAGAAACAAATATATGGTGTATATCTGCACTGGAGGGAGGGGGCTACTCACTTGAAGAAGGAGACACTCCTAACCACAGATCTAGGATCAGGCTACTCTATCCCCATTCCAAGCCACAATCATCAGGTAGTTTCTGGACTAGTGATTAGGAGTAACTTCTACCCTCTAGGGTTGGGTTCAATTCCTTTTCAATTGCAATCAATTCAGGAAGTACAATGGAATTTCAATTTCAATTCTCTTCAATGCTTTTCAATGAGGAAAATTGGGAATATAAATGTTATTTACTTTCTGAATTGACCGGCATTTAAAATAGGATTGATCCTGCCACCTACTACGGTGTCGGGACAATAGGGTGCCTACCTAAGGCAGGGGCTATTGCTGACATGTTTCTTCCGGTGTCCCTGAACGTACGGATCCAAATCTGAAGGGTAGAGACATTCATTCATTAATGGATTAATTCATAGTTGACAGGAAACCAATGCACTTTAATCAACATTTCACGTTTTCACATCAACACTCGTTTCCATACCTAGTGAGATCGGTGAGTAGCAACAGGCATTCCTCAGTGAGAAACGTTGTAATGCTTTATGACATAGCTAACTTGTTATACTAATAGGACATGTGTTGGTTTAGTTCAGCCTGAAAGTGTACGCTGCACATCTGAATATCACAGTACAGTATGCATACGGATACACACACACACACACACACACACACACACACACACACACACACACACACACACACACACACACACACACACACACACACACACACACACACACACACACACACACACACACACACACACACACACACACACACACACACACACACACACTACAATGTATGTGATTCCTGCTTACAAGCAAAAATTAAAGCAGGTACCACCAGTGACTCGGTCTATAAAAAAGTGGTCAGATGAAGCAGATGCTAAACTACAGGACTGTTTTTCTATCACAGACTGGAATATGTTCCGGGATTCTTCCGATGGCATTGAGGAGTGCACCACATCAGTCACTGGCTTTATCAATAAGTGCATCGATGACGTCGTCCCCATAGTGACTGTACGTACATACCGCAACCAGAAGCCATGGATTAGAGGCAACATTCGCACTGAGCTAAAGGGTAGAGCTGCCGCTTTCAAGGTGCGGGACTCTAACCTGGAAGCTTATAAGAAATCCTGCTATGCCCTCCGGCGAACCATCAAACAGGCATCAATACAGCGTCAATACAGGACTAAGATTGAATCGTACTACACCGGTTCCACTCATCTTATGTGGCAGGGCTTGCAAACTATTACAGACTACAAAGGGAAGCACAGTCGCGAGCTGCCCAGTGACACGAGCCTACCAGACGAGCTAAATCATTTCTATGCTCGCTTTGAGACAAGCAACACTGAGGCATGCATGAGAGCATCAGCTGTTCCGGACGACTGTGTGATTACGCTCTCCGTAGCCGACGTGAGTAAGACCTTTAAACAGGTCAACATTCACAAGGCTGCGGGGCCAGATGGATTACCAGGACGTGTGCTGCGGGCATGCGCTGACCAACTGGCAGGTGTCTTCACTGACATTTTCAACATGTCCCTGATTGAGTCTGTAATACCAACATGTTTCAAGCAGACCACCATAGTCCCTGTGCCCAAGAACACGAAGGCAACCTGCCTAAATGACTACAGACCCGTAGCACTCACGTCCGTAGCCATGAAGTGCTTTGAAAGGTTGGTCATTGCTCACATCAACACCATTATCCAAGAAACCCTAGACGCACTCCAATTTGCATGCCGATCAAACAGATCCACAGATGATGCAATCTCTATTGCACTCCACACTGCCCTTTCCCACCTGGACAAAAGGAACACCTATGTGAGAATGCTATTCATTGACTACAGCTCAGCATTCAACACCATAGTACCCTCAAAGCTCATCACTAAGCTAAGGATCCTGGGACTAAACACCTCCCTCTGCAACTGGATCCTGGACTTCCTGACGGGCCGCCCCCAGGTGGTGAGGGTAGGTAGCAACACATCTGCCACGCTGATCCTCAACACTGG